>NW_006256901.1:8432730-8757215 GCF_000478725.1 Eutrema salsugineum | reverse complement strand
GCTTTTATCAGGTGAATCTCATGATGCAATGTTTAAACAAGCTGGCTTGGCTAGGGAGAGGCTATGAGATTAAAATGATCTCATCAGTGTTCAAGTGGGTTTAATGCAGCAAAGGGATCTCTCTATGAATGATCAAACTTTGGCAGAATGCTAAAGGTAAAAAGCAACCTATGCATACAAGGGCAAAGACTCATCACTCCCCACCCTCTACTCAAAGCTTCCTCACTTGCTCAAAAACCCTCACTTTTCACTCTCATTTCCCTCTCACTAGGGGATTTACTCTTCACTTACACTCTCAAGTCTTGGAACTCAAACTTTACACAGCTCTTTTTTTTTTTTCTTTTACAACCTCTAGCCTCTTCTTTCTTTCTTTTCAAAACATTTGAGCCTTTTGGCTTCTTTCCTTTTTTCTTAGAGGCTAGACTCTTTCTTTTCAACAAACCAGAGCTCACTTTCTCAAAACACCAAGACTGATTTCTTTTTCTTTCATTCCCCTAGCTATTTCCACTCTCTCTTTCCCACTCATCTCACCTTTTTCCACTCACCAACAAGTCTTTTCCCCCACACTTATTCCTCGCCAAAACTCTCAGTTCCTTGATGTTGGAACACAGCACTCAATGAGACCTGCCCTTGTCGCTCTAAACCTAACACTTTCTGCTAAGTTTGATCCAAGGTGGCCTTTCAATTCACACACAAGCATTGGCTTGAAAGAAGGTTGGGTTCAAGGTAAGGGAACTGATCCATGATGTGGATTCAGCTACTTGAGCTAAGGAAAAGAGTGGTAAAAACAATGGTTCTAGCTCAAGTATGTATATCGGTATCCACAAGCTTTTTCAAGCAATGCATCACAAGATATTTTCAAGTCAAGTTCAAGGTTCTCACTTAATTAGAGTTGAGTTCAATTCAAACTTGCTTCTCAGATTCAGATCATTTCAGACTTTGCAAGCACAGAAAAAGATTAAAGCATATTTAGTTCAAGTTCTCAAAGTGATGTACTCTCTAGGAAACCTATCATTACTCCCTGCAAGATGCAACCTACATGCATATGCAATCTAGACTCAATCCTAAAAATGAGAATGCAACTACATGATCATTTTTTGTGTAAATTTTTTCAGATTTTTCCATTTGTTTTGGTTTTTTATATGCACTTAGATGAGACCACATGTATATGCAACTAGAATGTGACTCAAGACTCAAAGTGCAAAATAAGAAAAGAGAAAACATGATTAGTAAAGGATGAAACTCCTCCCCCACACTTAAATAACACAGTCCCTTGTGTTATAGAAGCATGAGAAAGGAGTTAAAACAAAGTAAACAAGTAAAATGCAAAAGAAAAGAAAATCTACATGCTATTTACAAGGTTTTGAGTGTTTACCTCAATCGCTGAGGTCTGATCCCAAGAAGTGGGATGGGTTGGAGGTGGAACATGATGGAGTTGAGTATCTAGGTGGGCTGCTCTCATGTGAGTCTGGTTGGAACTCTGTGGCCGGGTTCACCCAATCTTCTTTTCCTGGTGGTAGCACAAGGTCATTAGCAGCTGAGCTTTCTCCCACCTCTTCTCTTGTATCTCGTTTGGGTGAGGTGGCTGGAGCTGTGAGCTTCTTAACCTTCTTCTTAAGCTGCTTAACACAATCAACTAGCTTGTTGATTGTTTTGTCTTGCCATTTGCACCATTTCTGAAGGGTGTTAACTCTGGAATACAGCTTCCTTGTGTGATAGTCAGGCTCACCCCAAAAGTAAGGATCAAAGTGATATCTCCCTGCTCCCATCCTTCTTTCAAAATCTCTTGGCTCCTCATTCTCACAACCAGCGGTCCTAGTTGTGTCCTCCTCTTCAACTGGCTCTTTACCTTTAGAACTGGCGGTTCTCTTGCATTTGGGAATTGGAGGGTGAATGGCTGGGTTGTAGAGCTGATTTTTTAGGACAATAAAGGAGACATTGTGCCTTTCTGTGAGAGTGGTGATGGCTGGGTGTGGCAACAGAACATGAACCTTTTCATCTTGCAAGAGCTTGAAGGTGTACAAGAAGTTCACCATTGCTTTCTTTTAAAAACCCAACCTTGGTGAGGGTAGCTTCATCAATTAACTCAGGCCTGACCTCAACATCATCAAAGACAAAACCTCTTGCTTTCAGAATCTTTGTCACTAGCCATCCATTGTGCAACTTAGTGAGCTTCTTTCTTTTACCCTCACTCCAAGCTATGTCCTTGTAAATCAGCATTTGGCGCGCTAAGAATGCACCACTAGATGGGATGTAGTGTGGGAGGCGAAACTCTCTCTTGCTCTTCAAGTGACTGATGAGAGGATGAAGACCCATACCCAATAGCTCCATGTCAGCTAGGTGCACCACTCCATCATTGTGCTTGGTAAAGAACATTTGGCAAAGCACCTTGTGAGCATAGCGGATTGCTGGGTTTCTTATCCATGAACTCTTGCATCTTCCTCCTCTGAAGCTCCCAAAAGCAATTGTATCCCACAAGTCAGTGATCATGTGATCAGGGTATCTAAACCTCTTTTCATCTTGCATTCACTTTCCAAGGGTTTAGACTCAAACCTATAACCTGTAGACACTTAAACAAACCCATCAAAACATCCTAAAACATAAAAAGAAAGAAATCAAAAGATCAAAAGCATATTTACAAAGGATAAGCTTGGGGTGTCTCCCAAGAGCACTTTGTTTAAAGTCTCTAAGTTTGACTTTGGAAACCTGTTTAACAGGCTGGTGGATCAAGAAGGGGAACTGATGTAGCTTCCTCCTTCCCTTGTGAAACTAAGTAATGCTTGATTCTCTGTCCATTCACCACAAATTCTTGACCATTCTTCCCTTCTAAGACAATGGCACCATAAGGCCTCACCTCAAGAACTTTAAAGGGACCAGACCATCTAGACTTAAGCTTTCCTGGAAACAACTTAAGTCTAGAGTTGAACAGCAACACCAAATCACCATTCTTGAACTCCCTTTTCAGAATCTTTTGATCATGCAGAACCTTGGTCTTCTCCTTATAGATCTTTGAGCTCTCAAAAGCCTCAAGCCTAATCTCCTCAAGTTCATGAAGTTGCATGACCCTTTTCTCTTGAGCTGTCTTGATATCAAAGTTCAGCAACTTCACAGCCCACATAGCCTTGTATTCCAGCTCAACAGGAAGGTGGCAGCTCTTCCCATATAGCAGACTGAATGGTGATGTCCCAATTGGAGTTTTAAAGGCAGTCCTATAAGCCCACAATGCATCATCTAGCCTTTTGCTCCAATCTTTTCTGCTTGAGCTAACAGTCCTCTCAAGAATGGCTTTGATCTGTCTATTAGATACCTCAACCTGGCCACTAGTTTGGGGATGATAAGGAGTAGCTATCTTGTGTTTCACTCCATGCTTTCTCAACAATCCCTCCAAAGTCTTGTTTACAAAATGAGATCCTCCATCAGAGATAACAACCCTTGGGACTCCAAATCTTGGGAAGATAATGCTCTTGAACAGCTTCACTACAACCTTGGAATCATTGGTAGGGGAAGCAATGGCCTCAACCCATTTGGACACATAGTCCACAGCAACAAGAATATACTGATTCCCATAGGATGAAATGAAGGGTCCCATGAAGTCAATCCCCCAGCAATCAAAGATCTCAACTTCTAGAATGGGGTTTTGAGGCATCTTACTCCTCTTTGATATGTTCCCATGCCTCTGACAAGCATCACATGCTGAAACCACCAACTGAGCATCTTTGAACATTGTAGGCCACCAAAACCCACTCTGAAGAACCTTTGCCACAGTCTTGAATGCCCCCATGTGACCTCCAAAAGCAGAACCATGACATTCTTGCAACACAGGTTGCATCTCCTCTTCAGCAAGACACCTTCTATACAGCTGATCCTTGTTCAGAACATAGAGGTAGGGCTCATCCCAATGGTATCTCTGGACATCTCTGAAGAACTTCTTCCTCTTGTAAGTATCTAATTCAGGAGGCTCCATCCCACATGCAAGATAATTTACTATGTCTGCAAACCAAGGCATCCTCCTTTCTTGAATGCTCTCTACTTCCTCAAACTCCAAGTAGGAATGGAGCACCATCAGAGACTCTTCAGGCAAAGCATCATCTATGGGGACCTTTTCTTCAATCCTCAGCCTTGAGAGATGGTCTGCAGCCCCATTCTCAATGCCCTTTTTATCAAGCACTTCCATATCAAACTCTTGGAGCAATAAAACCATCTTAACAGCCTTGGCTTGGCATATTTCTTGGTCATCAAATACATGAGGGCTGCATGATCAGTATATACTGTGACTTTTGATCCCACCAGGTAGCTTCTGAACTTATCAAAGGCAAAAACTATTGCCAGCATTTCCTTTTCAGTTGTAGCATACTTCTCTTGTGCAGAGTCAAGTGTTCTACTGGCATAGTAGATCACATGCAGCTTCTTGTCTTTCTTTTGCCCAAGCACTGCTCCAACAGCAAAATCAGATGCATCTGTCATGACCTCAAAAGGAAGGGACCAGTCTGGTGCCTGAACTATTGGTGCACTAACCAATGCCTCCTTGATCAACTTGAAGGCTTCTTCACATTCAGCATCAAAGATGAAGTCCACTTCTTTACATAACAGTCTGTCAAGGGCCTGGCAATTCTTGAGAAGTCTTTGATAAATCTTCTGTAAAACCCTGCATGCCCAAGGAAACTCCTTATCTCTTTGACTGAAGTGGGGGTTTGCAGGTTCACCATTACTTCTATCTTTGCTCTATCAACCTCAATACCCTTCTCAGATATCTTGTCCCCAAGAACTATTCCTTCCTGCACCATGAAGTGGCACTTCTCCCAGTTCAACACCAAGTTGTGCTGCTCACATCTCTCCAAGACCTGTGACAGATTAGAGAGACAATCCGAGAAGGAGGAGCCATAGACACTAAAGTCATCCATGAACACCTCAACTTTCTCTTCAATAATGTCAGAAAAAATGTGCATCATGCATCTTTGAAAAGTGGCCGGTGCATTACATAAACCGAAAGGCATTCTCCTATAAGCATAAGTGCCATAAGGGCATGTGAATGTTGTTTTCTCTTGATCCCGGGGATCCTGGAGACTTGTCCGAATTGAGTGATTCCGGTTGCCGAAGACAGAGGACTCATTTATCTCCAACTTTGGTGAAGGAAGCTTCGGTGCTTGGGAAGTGGAAGACTTCCTGGAGGGCTCATCTTCGCAATGCATTTACACGATCAGAGAGGGCCGTCTATACATATGTCCATTCCGGAGACCGTATCTTCCTTCTCATAGCTCCGAACTGGATGATCTTGGATGTTCTGGAAAGAGGACTAAAATGTCTCTGATTCTGATGAAGGCCCTGGAAGCTGAATCGGCCTGGAAGTGCACCGTCCTTCGCATTCTTCAGAGCTTATCGGCTTGGTTCAAAACATCAGCGAGACAAGGGTTTCTTCTGACGAGCTTAACTCTCTGCTCCCACGTCCGAATTCAATGATTCCACTTAATATGAAACCATGATCCAATGTTCTCCAACTTCTATGAAGCACCCACCATCTGAATCGGACCGGAAGGTTCCCCGGACAAGCGATTTCTGAGACGTGTTTGCACCCGGAGATTTTGGCTGACACACTTCACTCGCGGTACATGAAAATGGCCGGTAAAGTCTACCCGCGGTACATGAAAATGGCCGAGAAAATCTTCCTGGTCATCGAGAATGGCCGATAACCTCCAAAGACCCAATTTTGCCACTTTTCAAGCTTTCATCACCATTCCACCTCCTGGATTCATCTTTTCAGCTCGAAATGCACCTGATAAACACTCAAAACATGCAAAGACTCATTGGGACCTAATGCATCTCCTAAGTTCTAAAACAAACCCTAAGGACCTAAAATGCATGGAATAAAACATGATTTAGAATGAATTATGCAACCTAAATGATGCAAATAATGAACATATCAAAACCTTCCACTTCCCAAGCACCGAAGGTTCCTTCACCAAATTTGAAGATGTCTGAGTCCTCTATCCTTTAAAACTGGAATCACACCATTCGGACCAGTACCCTAGAAGTTATGCTTCCATGAACGCGAAGTTTTCCGAGGAGCCCTGAACGCTGCGAGATTGATAACCCTTATCAAAGCTTAAATTATGCTAAGGGAAAGATGGCATGGTGGAATGCCACGGTCCACATCTGACCGTGGCACTTGATTGCAGTTCTTTGGGGTTTGACACGATCTTCATGCCACGGCCTACACTTGACCGTGGCAAGGTAACATTTTACCGCGGAAGGATTTTACTTACATTCGGGATTTGACACGAACACACGCCACGGCTTTAGACTTGGCCGTGGCAACTTTGTGCAATCTCTCGGCATTTGACACGGTCTCCACGCCACGGCTTTAGACTTGGCCGTGGCAACTTTGTGCAATCTTTCAGCGTTTGATACGGCCATGCATCACGACCAGAGGGAACCCGTGGCACCATGATTCATCCAAGAACAAGAGACACAGGACTTGACACGGTCACTTGCCACGGCTTGACCAAAACCTGCTAGACCGTGGCAACTTCTTCTTTACCCACCAAAGCCGGGTCAGTACCCGGTTTGTTCCGGGCTGACCCGGTTCGTCCAAGGCTACTATAAATACTTTTTAGACCTAATTTGGAGAGAATTTTAGCTTATCTTTAGTCTCCTTTTCCTTTTTGGTAAAAGAACCACTTGATAATACCTTGTTTTGAGTTTAATATCGATTTGAAGAGTGTTCTCCATCTTGTTCTATCATTTCTCATCATCAAATCACACTTCTAATCATGATTAACAACACATCTTACAAAGGATCTAGTGTGTTGATCATGATTAGTGAGTAATCTCCATATTAAGGTCTTAGATATGTAGATTAGGGTGCTTAAGTGGTAGATTAGTGAGCTTAGGGGTTAGATCATGCATATTCCATTTTCTACAACCTGTTGTTAATGCTAGATCCATACAAATCATATGTGGTCTAGATTCTGGGCATTTCATGCACCAAAAGTGTTTGATGAAATGTCTGAACCAAGGTTGTTAGAGGTTTAAGTGTTATTCATCATGGGAATGATTGTCTATATGCTTAAATGACAGATTAAACTGATTCTTAATGCTTGTTGATTCATGTTTCACTAATGATGATTAGGTTAGAAACTGTTTTGGCATAGGAGTTAATACATTCATGAGAGGATTAACTTAATTAATGATATTTAAGTTGAATGGATTGCTTGATCATATGGTTCATTAGCTCATTAGTTTATCACTGAAGGCACCCTAATCCACTATCATGTCTAAGACCTTTCTCATCATCATACATACATTCTCATCTCATTTAGCTCATTTACTTGCTTGTTTAAGTTGATCATTAGCTTTAATCCCTGTTTTTCCATTCTTAGTTGTCATTAATCATCAAAACTTCACTCATTTGGCTTGAATTAAGAACTGATACTGTATCTTAGTGTCTACACATGATGGATTGATACCCTTTGTACTGCAAAGTGACAAAAGGGATTGATAACCCCTCATTTAGAGCCTTGAAAACTCTAAGTTATCAATAACCACATCGAAAATCCCGTTGACCCAAAAATAAAACTACTCAGGCATTATTAAAGAAAGCAAAAACATAGTATTAAAAAGTAGAGTAGAAATCGAAATTGAAGAAGAAACAAAAAGGATTCAAGAGATAGATCTCTATATCCCTAAAAGCTAAAGTATTGAAAAACCTAAAAATTATTCTAAAAAAATAAGAACATAAGAGGGCATACGAATTAGGGTTTCTAAAACATGTATTTGTAGTGCTCAAGACATTTCTGGGCGTCACTTAGGGTTTCTCCAAATGAGGAAATCATTTTGGGCTTCAGAAATGGGCCTTCTAACTCGGAGATGGCTGGCCGCGTTCGGAAGGGACGTGGCCGCGGTGAATGGATGCTTGGCCGCGGTCGTGTAGCCTCTGACCGTGCTGAAATGGCTGTTGGCCGCGGGTGGAAATGCTTGCCGGTTGGTTTACGGGACATCTTGCTCTTCGCGTATCTTTTGATTGAACCGTTGGATTGCCAAGATGTAAACTGTCCTAGAAAGCTGATAGTTCGATCTCCAAATTTGAGGTGGATCAGACGGTGAGAAGGTCTTCAATTGGGGGTGAACTTCTGATGATTTGACTCTGAGCTGAAAATCTGGTATTCTATCCATTTTGTTAAGCTTTTCCCTAAGTTTCATGAAAAGAGTCTTGGAACTACAAATACTAGAAAAACATAATAAAAGTACTTGAAAGCAATAAAAACATAGGAAAAGTATTTCAAAACGATCCACAAAAATGGTCAAAATACGGTGTTATCATGTTACCGGGAAAATTCCCAAACCAGAAGCAAGGAAGAAACTTCCTAAAACCACCCAGAATTTTTAGTCGGAAATTCCAAGAAGAGACTGGTACAAGCCTTGGTCTCACCTCGGAAAAAACAGGTTGCAAAGATTTCGAACCGTAATCGGGAGGGATTACTTCAAGATTGATGTGGATGCATTAGACAACTACAAGTTTACCTTATACAAGCTGCAAGTTCACAGCAAACACAGTAATACGTAGGGATTAAATCCATAGGGATTTGTATGTTGAGATTTCTAATTGATACTAAAAACGACTCTAAACCTAATCAAATAAAAAGGAAATTTTGTGTCACGAATTTCAAAGTAAACTAAGCAAGAAATAAACCTAAAAGCAAAAAGTGTAAAACAATAGATAAAAAGCGCTGGGTATTAGGGATTTTCTCTAGGGTTCATGATCTATAACATCAAAAAATTAGCTAAAGATTTTCTATAATTTTGGAACTAAATAGACATTAATATGATTAGCCAACTATCGTCACCATAACCAACTAATCACTCAAACTCGACCAGTAGCTTTCGTCTGCTGCCGCGCGAGAGATCATGCATTAACTAAATAGAATTCATCTCAGCTCACGCCCCCTATGTAGGTAGCTTTCATCTCCTACAATAGTTATGTCCATAAGATCCAGATCAGTCAATCTGATACGTCACTGTTGTGGCTCTGATTAAACTTTAGATCAGATGCTAGCTGATCAATCAGCATACATGCAGTAGGATCAAGATGAATGAGAGAATTATTTAAAAATTAAAATCCTTATTCTAAAAACCTAGATGATTTCATGAGGGCCTTTTTGATGGCCCCTTTTACCCAATAAGGTAATTACTCAGACATAGCTGAACTTGTTTATACTTTGTCGGAGGGACAAATAAAGACAAATAAACCCAGGGAGGGACCTCCGTCAAGGAGATCCTTTATCACCATACTTGTTTATACTTTGTCGGAAGTTTTAATATCTAATATACAAAAGGTGGAAAGTGAAAAACTATTATCGGGTCTTAAGATCAGAAGAAAAAGCTCACCAGTTACACATTTACTTTTTGCGGATGATAGCTTATTTTTCTGCAAAGCTAACAAGAATATGTCAAAGGTACTACGTATAATTAAACAGTACGAGAATGTCTCTGGGCAACAGATTAATTTTGTCAAATCATCCATTCAATGTGGTCACTGGATACCTGATGGGGTGCAAACAAAACTTAATAAACACTAGGAATTTCTAATAATGGTGGCACATGATCTTATTTAGGGTTTAGGGCTAATTAAAAGACTTGGTTCAGGCTGTTCTATCTCAGTGTGGATGATCCTTGGATACCATCTTTTCGTCCGAGACCAGCCATTTGTAAGGGTTACAATCATTACCCGAATCTAAAAGTAAATCATCTAATTGAACCATCGAGAAGCATGTGGAATATGGGGCTGATAAGTGCAATTATTGACTCCGCAGATGTGGAAATTATTTGTAGTGTGCCTATAAGTAGTATATATAAATCGGACCTACAGGGTTGGCATTACACACAATCTGGAAGATATACGGTAAAATAGGGTACCAAACTGAACAATAACTTTTGGACTGTCCTTCTGAGATTTGATTTGGTCCAGACATAAAACAACTTCAAGCACATACGTGGAAACTAAAATGACCACCAAAATTATTATATTTTATTTGGCAAGCAATATCGGAGTGCATATTAGTGTCGGCCAAACTACAAACACGGGGAATCCATTTTGAATTAAAATGAGGAAGAAATGATTAATCATGTTATTTTTGAATGCCCACCAGCGTTACAACTCTATCCCAGATACCAACACCACACCGGAGATTTTCCCTATGACTTCGGCTTACGCTAATTTTGACCATCTTTTTTAGAGACTTTCAAAGGAGAATAAGTATACACAAATTTCCTGGATTGTGTGATATATCTGGAAAGCAATGAATAATAAGATATATTCAAATGTGGTCAAAGATCTACATATAACTCTAAAAATAGCAAAAAAACGGAGGCGGGAAGCTGGGAGGAGGCTCAAAGAACTGAGGAAGAACAAGTAGCCCAAAACAATATCTGCCAGGCCGTCATATTGGTAAACCCTTAATATGAAGGATGAAGATGTTATATTAATGGCTCATGGAAGGAGACGGATGCTCTGTCAGGTTTAGGATGGTACTATTTTCAGAAAGGAGCGGGAGAGATAATAATCAAGGCAAGGAACGTCCGCCGCAGTCTCTCCCCATTATATGCCAAACTAGAAGCACTATTAAGGGTTATTCTTTGCTTAATCGCAAATCAGAGGATGGATGTAGTATTTACAAGAGACTGTTTTGAACTGGTGAAAATTTTATCAGGAAGAATGGCCAGGTTTTGCTCTACATATGGAGCAATTGAAGAAGTGAAAGGATACTTTCACCTTTTTCTCGATACAACTCATTCTACACGTGAAGAACACGAAGACAGATAAGTTAGCACGGAGACGTGGAGTCTACACACAAGATGTTTTATATGTAAATCGGTACCACCGCTTTAGCTTTCTTAACCGTTAGGTATCTAGGCTGCTGACAAAAAAAATCTATATTTTTAAAATTTATATGTCATCATCTCGGTCACTGTTTAGAATGAAATATACTATCAAAGATTTGAGAGATAATTTTTAAAAAAGTATTAAAAGAGAAAATAATTAATTTTTAGTTTGTTATTTTAATATTTTTTCTCTTCTTTTATCTCAGATCATTTTCTCTCTTATTTTTTCCCTCTCACTCTGAAATACTTATGTTTCCCTCTTCTCTAGGAGAGACAACTTGTCTATTCATATCTCTATCTAAGATACAAAAATAGTAAGGCATTATTGAAAACATGACCCTACAAAAACTACCTAAAAGCTAATAAAAACTTAAAACTAAATATTGGAACATACCAATTTTCTAAACAAGCCCTCTATTTAATATTTTTCAAGTCGCATAAGCCTATAATGTAAAGAAAACAACCACGATAGTGTTCTCGTAGTTTTTTAAAAACTTTAATAGTTTGTATGTAGGTTTACTCAAATTGTCAAATCTAAATATGATATTCATATCAAACATTGAGAAATGGAAAAAAGTTAAAATAAAATTAAACATGAGTAGAAGTAATATTTGAAAACATTGAACAAGTAAAAGTCCAATAGAAAAAAAAATAGCAAAGCCTGATTTTCTAACATAGCACTATCTGGGCCCAACAAATAACACTTGAAACTGATATATGAACATGCCTAATTTCAAAATAAAGCAATATTTGGGATCAACATAGGAAATTTAGATGCATATTGATATATTCATATCTTTACATGTTTAGAATGCATTTTTAGTCCGAGTATTGAGTCTCATGCATACATATAGGTAGTTTTCTTTGAATTTTGTCTTTGTTTTAGCTTTTGTAGGAAATGAATTAGGTCCCAAGAGTCTTGCATATTTGGAATGTTTCTCAGGTACTTTGGAGGAATTTGGAGACCTGATGGAGCTGAGACCGGATGAGAAAGCCCTTATATTAATGTATGTGCTCGGACAAGTATCTTCACCTGGCAAGACGTTTGACAGATTGCCTGAGACGAAGGCTTTACACTTCGATTCACCCTCCGGTTTCTGAACCAAAATTGTAGAGGAGAAAGTAATATTTCCATAACACTTGAAATCAGGAGATTTGAAGTTGTAAGCCGGAAGATACAGCTTTTTGAAGATGAACCTGTCTTGGAGCCATTCTGGACCGATCCAATGCACTGCAAAGATGGCTTATACCGAAAGCCTTGTTCTTCCCGGATGCAGATTAAACCTTCACAAAAGTTGGAGCTTATTGAGCTTCCTTTATTCCGGAGCTGGAAAATTGAGTTCTGGATCACTCAACAGAAAGTTATGGAGGTTTAAGTACAAAGAGGTGTTTGTCTACACCGAGATGAGCACTGGGAAGATTGTGGTCAGAGTAAGCTATATTCTGAGGATTGTCTTATTTGAACATGACACCAAGGTCTACACCAGGATGTTTCAGCCCAGGGTAAGTCGAACCTTACACCAATCTACTTCAGATCCACAGCGACCAAGTTCATCCCTATGCTATGTCTGGTGTAATTCTCAATGCTTTTTACACCGGGATGAACATCGCCCAAAAGCACTCCAGTGAAATTTCCCTCGGTTCAAGACTCTTCTCCACACCTAGAAATCTCATGGAGATGCGTTCTCTGGTGCAAACATCAACGCTTTTTACACAGGCACAACATCGGCAAAATGGTGCCCGGTGCATTCTCCAACGCTGAAACCTATTTCTTCACTCCGGCTTGGACATCGACCATATGAACCCCGTAGTCAGCGCACACTTTTAGGACAGCTTCAGGACACATTCAAACCGGCCACAACATCAGCCATATGATGCCCGGGGTCTTTGTGTCAGCGTTTTTTTTATTGTGTTTTCCCCGGGTCAACACCGGTTTGTTCCAGGCTGACCCTGAACTTAGGGAATCACTATAAATACATTTTAGTGTTTTACCCTTTGGATTATCCATTATCCCTTCAGACTTTTTTGCCTCTTTTGTGCTAAGAATCTTTTGAGAGAGATATCTCCTTTTGATCTTAATCCAAGAGAGTTTTTAAGAGTTGAATCATCTATCTATCATCAATCCATCATCTTCTACCTTATTCATCAACTAATCATGTTTAATTTCTCTTCTTGCAAAGGAATCAGAGAGTTAATCATGATTAGTGAGTAGTTACTTCATTAGGGTTCTAGATATATAGGTTAGGGTGCTTAGGGGTTTGATTAAGGTTGCTTAGGACTAGATTTATGCATCTCTGTCTTGCTTAGCTGATCTTAATGCTGGGTTTTAGATGATCTCCTTAACCCAGATCTTTGACATTTCATCCCCCAAAAGGTGTTTGATGAAATGCCTGAACCAGCTAAGTCAAGAGTCTATCTCTTATTTCACATGGGAATGTTGTTTTGAGAATAGATGGTATATTAGGATTGGTTTTTAATGCCTTCCTTTCATTGTGCCTCTAATGATGATTAGGTGTGAGCAATGTTTGGCTTAGTGTTTTGATGCTTGAGAAAGATTAAGACTTGATTTGAATTCTAAGCTGCTTAGATCATTCTTCATCATTGTCATTAGCTCCTTGATTAGACCTAATGCACCCTAGCCAACTATCATGTCTAGATCTCTATGTTTCACCATATTCATATCATCTTACTCATTTGCTGTCTTTGTTTATTGCTTTGTTTATGTTTTTAATCTTGTTTAATTGCAATTCTATCACTTGTTTGAAACTAAAACATCATGTTTTGCTTGGATTAAGAACTGATCACATAGTATAGTGTACTAAACACCACACCCTGAATTGATAACTTTTTGTGTTACAACAGACAAAGGGATTGATACCCAAAGAGCCTGAAAAACTCTTGTTATCAGTTTATTGAAGATACAAAGGTAATGAAGCATTATTGAACACATGACCCTACAATAATATCCAAAAGCTAATAAAAACTTAAAACTAAATATTGGAACAAACCAATTTTTTAAACAAGCTCTATATTTAATGTTGTGCAAGTCACATAAGCCTATAATGTAAAGAAAACAACCACGATATTGCTCTCGTAGTTGAACTATTGTAAAAACATTTTAAACAATATTCAAAACTTCAGTAATTTGTATGTAGGTTCACTCAAATTGTGAAATATAGATATGATATTCAAATCAAAACATCAAGAAATGGGAAAAGGTTAAAATAAAGTTAAAGTCCAATAGAAAAAGTAAAAGTCCAATAGAAAAAAAAGTAGCAAAGTCTGATTTACTAACATAGCTACTATTTGGGCTCAACAAATAACACTTGAAACTGATAAATGAACATGCATAATTTCAAAATAAAGCAATATTTGGGATCAACATAGGAAATTTAGATGCATATATACACAAATTAATCAAATATTCAATCGGCTAACCAAAACCCTGAAAAACAAATACCTAAGAAACAAAACTTGAGTTTGTTTATGAAAATGAGAGGCAAAAACTTCAAAATTTGTTTTTGTCTCGATTTGCAAATCACTTTCAAGACAACCAAAAAATATATTGAAGGACAATCTGCTTGAATACTCTCCTCATTTAAAAATAATTTACACCTACTCTTATTTATCCTCTCTACTCCTCCTTCCTTTCTTATTTGTTCATTTCCGAAATTTCCTTAATGAAATACTAGTTTAATACTAAAAAATTGAAAAGAAAATATAATTAAATAATTAAGTCTAAAAAATAGAAACAGTAGATTACGGCGGACCCACATAGTGCGGGCCACATAATTCTCTAACACATGGCAATAATATCGGTAAAAATTTCATACAGTTATACCTTAATAATACAGTTGTACTAGAATACAATTAATTGTACTTTTAAAATTTTTAAATTATAAGCAGTAATACTTTGCTAAAAATTAAATATTTTGTAGTTGTACACTTGATTATGGTAATCAAAGTACATGTCTAACGTTTTCATGCAATAATATGTCACAATCACATTTCAATTAATCAAAGTACATGTCTAACTGCATGAAGATTGCAGTAAAGGAATCCACAAAACAATTATTGTGTTTGCATTTGTAGGGCTTCGTATCTTATATATAAAAGTTGATTAACTCTCTCCAGCTGAGTGACATATTAGCATTGGAGAGAGTGACACCTGTCCCAAAAAAATTAGTTCTACTATTAATGCATAAACAAAATTTACTTTAATTTTTATTATGTTAAAAATATTAAATCATCAGAATAATATAAGGCATAATTGGCAAAATACACCTTTTAAATTTTTGAATTAGTAAAATACACTGCTTTTTAATATTTTTGAAAACTACACTTTTGATATATGTAAAAAAACGTTTTTGCCCAAAGTTAATTAGATAATTATGTATTTTAATGAAAAAAAACCAAAAATTCGAAATTATTAAAATTACGACTAATTTTTGTTTGAGATAAAGATAAGTAATTATTTAGTATTTTGTAGTTTACAGTTGGATAAATATTGCAAAAATTTAAATTTATCTTACAAAATTAGTGTGTATATAAAGATGACATTAAACGGTTTCATCAAACAATTCAGTTTTCTTATGAAAAAACAGAGCTAAAAGAAAACAGAGCAACATAGTTTCCTTCGATTTCTGGTAGTCTTTCTGATTTACAGCAACTATAACCGAGAATAAACAATTGATTGTCTCATGCAAAATGACAATGGTTTCGGAGTATTGGTAATGATATAAATGTATACGTAATCTCCAGTGTAATTCCTGCCAACATTGACGTTAAATGATATGATACACCAAATCTATCATACTGTTTATATAAAGTAGTGTTCTTGTTTCATCAGATAAATAGTGATTGAATAGATCTAAGTGCACTACGTTACCTCTATTTTGGAAGGTACTGTAAGAACCATACTGTACGTTCATTTTGTTCATTCCTATGAAGCACATTTGACCTTCTCTTTTATTTTATTTTTATTTTTGTTTTAAGATGAATGTGTAGTAAGAGAAACACAAAAGCATCACAAACAAAAGCATTCGAGTCGAATATTATCTAAAAAATTTCTATGATAGTAGATGGTAAGATAAAACATGTATGAAATGAAACACGATAAATTTAAAATTTATTTTTGTCATCAAACATTTCTAATTAAAAAGGACATTTTATTTAAATATTATTTAAATTGGTTATAAGAATAATTTGAAAAAAATATATATATTATTTTGCATAGAATATCTGTAAATATATTCTAATTTTCTTTGAGAAAACATTATGATTTAAATATCAAAATTATTATAATTCTTATATAGGTTAATTTAGTCATTTTACTCTTTAATAAGTGTAGTTATCAATTTTTTTTTAAAAAAGGTGTAGTTTCCAAAATATAAACTCACTTCAAGGTATTTTTTCAAATTTTCTCATAATATAAACTAAATTCAAATTTAAATTAAATATCACAATGCATAAAACAAAAATAATTTGAGATTTTAGTTTTGTGTACTCTTTTTTCTATATGATTTATTCATATTTTTAATTAATAAAGATAATTTATTTATAAGAAAGTAAAGAAAAAAGATAATAATGAAACCAAAAATGAGAATAATAGATTAATTTTTTTTTTTTAAAATGAAGAACAAGTTTTTTAGAGTTAAAAAACCACAAAACATAAAAGAACATTCATTAAACAATCGAAAAGATGACAAATTTTCAAAAATAAAGAGAAAAAGAATAAATAGAAAAGAAAAAAATATAATAACAAATAAATAGAATCAATGAAATATGTGAAAACAGAACATGAATATGTTAAACTGCAAAAAATTAAAAATGATCGAAAAAAATAAGTTATGAAAAAGAAAAAAAAATAGGTTAAGAATTTCAAACAATTAAAGAACAAGTTTTGAGATCTAGATTGAGATTTCAAAATGATTGCTAGATTGAGATTTCAATGAAAAATGTGAAAAATAATAGATAGAAAAAATTATTAGGGTCATAAAAAAATATTAAGGAAATCACAAAAAAAAAATTTGATAGTTGAACTAGAAAATTAAAAACATAAGTAAAACAAAATCTGTGTGTAGCACGTGTTCTCTCCTAATATCTATTAAATTGTGTTTGTATATGTATTTTTAGATCTTTTTGTTTTGTACTAGTTTTCCTAATGGTATAACTAAGTTCATTTCTTATTTAAAATAACAATATGGTTTTTTTGAAATGTCATTTTTGATTTTCATAAGAAGTTCTAAATTGATATAGAATTTATTAGTTAGACAAATAATTTTTTTGGGTAATGGTTTTTTTTTTTTATCATATTCTTGTTTTCCCATCAAACACACTATATTTTTATGATGGCTTTGTTAATTTAATCACTTTTTAAGGCAAAAATACGAAAAATATTTTTAAGACATATTATCGCATGAAAATATTGGAAATGTATTTTTTATTATCTTCAATCAATTGTACAACTGAAACAAGTTATTTCATAATAAAGTATTACTAATTATACGTAAAAGTCCCAAAAGTATAACTATTTGAATTCCAATATAACTATGTGAATTTTTTTTGAATTTTTTTTAATATAAGTAGCATGTGTCCAGAATTGCGACGAATGTGTTAAATAACAGCACCAAGTGTCCATTTTGATTTTATCACATGTTAAATAAAACTTTTTTAAAAAAATTATTCAAAATTTATTGTTATCTAATTATATAACGTAATATTAGTAATACCAAAATCAAGTTTTACCAAGTAATACTAGAAATGGTCTCAGTTATTCTTGTTCAAGTTATACCTAATAAAAACAGTTATTCTTAAGTTATTCGTAGTTCTACCTGATAAACATATAGTAATTCTTAAGTTGTTCGTAGTTGTACTTGATAAACACATAATAATTCTTAAATTGTTCGTAGTTGTACATAATAAACACAATAATTTTTAAGTTGTTTGTAATAAAACATAGTACAGTAATACTTAATAATTGGAAAAATGCCATAAAAACCCTGAAGTTACCGATTTCAGCCAAAATAATCCCGAACTACAAGTTAGACCAAATAATATCCAACTTTTATTGACTTGTCATTTAAATCTTAAATTTTAGTTGACCAATCCAATTTGAGATTCTCGTTAACAAGCTAAACGGAGCAGTTAAACGGGGTTAAATCCCAACTAAAATCGTCGTTTATCAAAACGACGTCGTCTTGTTGAAAACGAAAATCCCCAAATTAAAAACCCTAAATCGACTTCTTCTTTCCCAAATCAAAATCGATTTTACCCTTTCTTTCCCAATCTCTCTATCTCTCCCTAAATTCCGAAATTCGATCTCAATTCCATCTCTTACATCGATTTCTCTATCGATTTGGCACACACGTTTGACTGATGAAGGGAAAACGGAAGAAGCTTCCAACTCGTTGGAGTAGAAGAACAAAGAGTGGAAGTAGTCAGGTTCAGTCGACTGATGATTACGATCCGAATGAGTGTGAGGATGTTACTGGGACACTAGTTCTTCGTGATGATCCGAATGAGTGTGAGGATGTTCCTGGGGCACTAGTTCTTCGCGATGATGACGGAGATGGAGATAACCGTCATGCAGTAAGTGAGGATGACTGCGCTGTTCATGGTGATGAAGATGTTGATGAGATTCATGACGATGCTGACGAGGGTGGTTATGAGGCCGGTAATGAAGCTGCTGATGAAGGTGGTTATGATA
Source organism: Eutrema salsugineum (assembly GCF_000478725.1). Lineage (NCBI taxonomy): Eukaryota > Viridiplantae > Streptophyta > Magnoliopsida > Brassicales > Brassicaceae > Eutrema > Eutrema salsugineum. The sequence continues at coordinate 8,738,632 of NW_006256901.1, read as the reverse complement.
AAGATGATGAACCTGAAGATAACGACGGTTTAGGTGTGCAAGAAGAAGTTTGCCAGGATTTAGCACTGCACTTTGGAGAGGCTGCAAGAGAGGAGGACATTCAGAGTGATGGAGAGAGCGGGGATGATATCTGGAACGATGACACGATTCCAGATCCTCTGTCAGCGGATGATGAAGAAAAAGCAGAGAATGAAGAGGAGGAAGAAGTGCCAGATGATCAAGAGAGGATATATCCAGAAGAGCTGCTAGTGCTCGGTAAAACCTTTGGTTATGCAGAAGAATTCAAGCTTGCAGTGCTTCAATATTCTCTGAAGACGAGATACGACATGAAGCTATACAAGTCATTAGCTTTGAAGATCGGTGCCAAATGTTCTGACACTGAGTATGATTGCCAGTGGAGAGTCTACTGCTCATTTGAAAAGAGGAAACGAAAGATGCAGATAAAGGTATTTGTTAATAAACATGTCTGTGTTAGATCAGGTTACTCTAAAATGCTAAAGAGATCAACAATAGCTTGGTTGTTTGCGGAGAGACTGAGAGTGAATCCAAAAATCACAAAAAAAGAAATGGCTGCTGAAATTAAGAGAGAGTATAAGATGATTGTCACAGATGAACAATGTGGGAAGGCGAAGACAAAGTTGTTAAAGGAAAGAAAAGCAAGCCATGAAGCTCACTTTGCACGAATCTGGGACTATCAGGCTGAGATTCTGCAGTCCAATAAGGGATCTGTAATGGAAATAGAGACTACACCAGGGCCTACTATTGGAAGCAAACAACGGTTTTATCGTCTCTATATCTGCTTTAAAGATCAACGAGATGCTTGGAAAAATAGTTGTAGACCGATTATAGGATTAGATGGTGCTTTCCTTAAGTGGGATATTAAGGGCCACCTTTTAGCTGCAGTTGGTCGGGATGCTGATAATCGAATAGTTCCAATAGCATGGGCGGTTGTTGAGATAGAGAATGATACCAATTGGGACTGGTTTGTTAGTCACCTAAGTGCGTCATTGGATCTTGGTGATGGTGGCAAAGTTACAATCCTTTCAGACAAACAAAAGGTTAGTAGTTTCTTGTTTTTAAAGTTTTGATGATTATGATTGTTGTGAAACTTATTTATGGTGTTGTTTCTGTTCAGGGTTTAGTGAAAGCCGTTAAGACCGTCCTTCCACAAGCCGAACACCGTATGTGTGCTCGACATGTTATAGATAATTGGAAGAAGGATGGCAATGATCTAGAGCTGAAGCGGCTATTTTGGAAAATAGCACGTAGTTACACAATGGGAGACTATGAAGAAAACATGCAAGCACTGAATAGATACAGTCCAGGTGCATGGGTCTCTCTGCAGAAGACTAATCCTCCAGGCTGGTCCAGAGCTTTTTTTAGGGTTGGATCGTGTTGTAACAATAACCTGAACAATCTCAGTGAGTCTTTCAACAGAACAATTCGTCTTGCAAGGAAAAAACCACTACTGGACTTGTTAGAAGATATTAGGAGACAGTGTATGGTGAAAAATGCGAAGAGGAATATTATTACCAATAAAGCAAAGACCAGATTCACACCTAAAGCTCATGAGGAGATAGAAAAAATGTCAAAGGGAGGCATGGACTGCATCAGATATATGTCGACAGATACACTACATGAGGTATCACATGATAATGTTAGTTATCGTGTAGATTTTAGCGATCATACATGTGGCTGTAGAAAATGGCAGATGACTGGAATACCATGTATTCATGCAACTTGTGTTATCACAGAAAAAAAACAAAAGGTTGATGATTATGTGTCTAAGTTTTACACAACAAAAATGTGGAGAGAAACATATCAGACTGGTCTTGAGCCTGTACAAGGAATGAAGTTGTGGCCAAGGACTGGTAGACTTCCTGTTTTGCCACCACCATGGAGAAATCGTCCTCGTGGTAGACCTCCTAATTATGCGAGGCAAAAGGGAGTGAATGAAACCGCCTCCTCTTCCTCCAATAAGACGAAGTTATCACGTATGAAGAGAATCATAATGTGTTCTAACTGCAATGAAGAAGGCCACAATAAGGTCTCTTGTTCAAATCCGAGAGTGGAGAGTCAACCAAAAAGACCAAGAGGTCGTCCAAGATTGAATCAGGTATTTGTTACTTATTTTTTCTTCAATTCGTGTGCTTTGATAATTGCAATTTGTGTGCTTTGGTTTAGGAATGTGCTTTAATAATTTACTGCTTTATAGGAAGGAGCATCACAAGGGCAAGGGCTAGGTTCACAAGAGCAAGGGCAAGGTTCACAAGGATAGTGGCAAGGACAGTGGCAAGGACAAGGTTCACAAGGGCAGTGGCAAGGACAATGGCAAGGACAAAGTTCACATGAGCAAGGTGCACAAGAGCAAAGGCAGTGGCAAGGTTCTCCATGACAGTGGCAAGGATCACAAGTGGAAGAGCAAGGTTCCCAAGGTTCAGGTTGGCGACGCTGGTTTTTCTGATGAGAGATGGAGAAGGCTATTTTGTTTTAAGAGACTATGGGGGTGTTATTCAATCTGTATGTTGAAATCAACTCCACTAGATTAGAGTATATCAGATTTTAAAATTTTTTAATTCCTTTAGAATCTAATGTATATGAGTTGTTTAAAATTTTAAATTACTTAGCAGTGTATTTAGAAAGTCACATGCTATCATTTAAAATCTAATAGAAAAGAATTCTCAAAAAATTTTGTCGAAGTAAAAAATCTCACTAGTCTCTATAAACATGGCAAAGAAATTATCAAAACAAAAATCAGAACAATTGCTAATCCAGAAAGATATTATTTTTTCTTTGATGACTTAGGGAGAGAGAGAAGAGAGAGAAATGTGTGCTAAAGAAAAGAGAGAATAGTGAGAAATTGAGTTTTCATAATAAATGGCTTGTTGACTTATGGAAAGAGAGAATGGAGAGAGAAATGGACTAGGAAAAAAGAAGACGTATGAAGAATGAAAAGACAAAATGGAGGGAAAAGAAAAAAAATTGGAGGGATGAAGAATGATGTATTCGATGGATTAATACATGGAGGGAAGAAAGAAAAAAACAAATGTTAATAATTATTTGTATTGAATTTTATAATTATCAAAATCTGAGGGTAAAAGGTTAGATTTTGATTGCTATATTTAACACATAAAAATAGGTTCAAATTCAGTTAAAATCTTTCACTTAAAATCAGTTGTAAGAATCTGTTAAACATGAATAACATAAGATTTTAATTGACTTATTTAACTCTTTAATTGAATAACAATAGATTTCAAAGTCTATTAATGAAGAGATTGTAAATACATGAACCAATAACATTGGATTTTGAAGGAGAAATCAAAATCAATTATTGAATAACAATGGATTATAGATGGATTTAAACTCTATTAAAAACCATGATTGAATAACACCCCCTATGTTGGTTTAAGAAACTATGTTGGTTCATTTTGGATTGTGTTTTAAGACTCTTTGTTTTAAGAAACTATGTTGCTGTTATGGTTTATGTGACCGTTGTAATGAGATCATGTTTTAAGACAAATGAAACTATGCATTTCAGGTTATTGTTTGAAAATATGTGTTCTTTTCATTGTGTTTTAATCAAACTATGTAATTCTGTTCCCAAAATCCAGGTAATGTTTCTACAAGAACAGCAATTCAAGTTTCATAAACAACAACAATTGATTTCATAAACAACAACAACAATTAATTCAAGTACCAACATAGTTTCAAAAGATTAAGACAACAACACTATAACGGCAGCTTTTCTTACACTAATAACCAAGAATAAATTTTGTTTTCTTTGGTTTACCAACCGTTACGTAAACAATTGCAATGGTAACAAAGCAAAGACACACCATAAATATACATATGTTGCTCATCATTCTGCACTTCTGAATATCGGTCTTGCTCCTTACAATCTCCTCCTTCAATTCTTCAATCACAGCTTTCAACTCACCAACTTCAGTCTTCAAATTGCGAATTTCACTCTCAATGGTGCCAACTTTTGCTAGCGCGTCCTCAACTTCCTCAAATACAGCATCTTCTACCCACTTAAACAAATGGTCCTAATATATGAACAAAAGAAATTTGACACTTACAAAATCAGAACGTGAGAGAGAAACAAAGGAATTTTTGAAACATTTCCAGCCACTGAAATTTTTGCCATTTAAAAATCACTATACTTACATCTTTTTGGGTTGGACATCGGAAGAAATGTCGTCCAGGGTTTTCTTGTGTCTTAGATGTATATATCTTCATGGCACCCCCACACTCACACTTCAATGGAAACCACGGATTCCAGATTCAGAATTAGAACTCATCTGAAAAGAGGTGAAGATGAACGAGTTAAAATCCGATATAAAAGAGAAAGAATATCGAATTGAGTGTCACAGAGAATCAAAACTAAGCCTTTTGTATAGAATCAGAGATAAGAATGAGAGAAATTTGAAGAAAATGTGGATTTGGGGAAGAAGAAGTCGATTTAGGGTTTTTAATTTGGGGATTTTTGTTTTCAACAAGACTACGTCGTTTTGATAAACGATGGTTTTAATTGGGATTTAACCCCGTTTAACTGCTCCGTTTAGCTCGTTAACGAGGATCTCAAATTGGATTGGTCAACTAAAATTTAAGATTTAAATGACAAGTCAACAAAAGTTTGGGTATTATTTAGTCTAACTTGTAGTTCGGGATTATTTTGGCTGAAATCGGTAACTTCAGGGTTTTTATGGCATTTTTCCCCTTAATAATTCAGTATTACATACATACAAAAAAAACTCTGAAGATCCAACAAACCCAATACTTGTGTAATTTGGTAAAGATTATTCTCTATCTCTCTCTAATCAACATTGAGAAAGGCTTCACCCTAGCAATCACTTGAATCAAGTTAAACATCTCCATAAAAGGACAATTAATCCTTCTAAAACTTATCATTAAGCCTAATCTTTCAAAAAGATGATGATGCAATTTGAAAAATAATCACTACCCTAATCTTCAAACATTCATCTTCTATGATTTGATCAATTTCAACTTGATTATATAATCACCGACTTATCTTCCTCTTAATCTTCTTCATCCTCCTCGGGTTCTCTCGGATTCTCCAATACCATTAACGTTCCTTGAAATCTGATTATTCTCCTTCAAAACCTAAAGCATATCAGAGATCGTATCGGGAATGGAAATCTCTTTCTGAAAAATTCAAGAGTCTAGGGTTTGGACCCAGAGCTGGAGATCTGATATCTCACGTAGAAGTGATTCACGCTCGCGAATCCACCTCTGTCCCTCCCAAAGCCATCGCTGCTCCTTGCGAATCTAACTCTGCTCTTTCTAGAGCCACCATACCTCTTCGCGGTGGTATCCAGAAGGGTTTTGAGTGGAGAGGTAGAGGAAGGAATTAGGAAGGAAGACAAAGAGAGGGGAACATCTAAAAGCTAGAGCTCGAGTGCCATTACTACGAGATCGACGAGGTAAGGAGAAAAATGAAGAAGAAGATCCGATATCGAATCTGTGAGAGAGAGATAAAAAAAAAATTCGTAAAAATTAAATAATATCTAGATCTGACCCAATTATAGCAGATCTTCATTTTGTCCGATCAATATTGTGGTTGGATCTGTAATTAGAGATACTTTGATTGGGTTTTAGATTTTGCACCACTTTATTTGAATTTAAAAAAAATGAAAAAACAAATTAATTATTAGAGGAAGAGTATTATGGAATAACTTTTTAGTAGTCTAGAAAATTGTCCTATATTGAAACAACTATAGAAATCACAAGATAAAAAGTAATACGGATCTTAGTAAGAAAATTCTTCTTTTCTAAATGAAATGTGGGTGATCTCATGTCGATGTTACACAATTCAATAAACATCATGACTCTATTGTAAATTGGAAGGATCCGATTCAAAATTGGACATCAGAAACGATGAACTGCGTTTGAGATAGGAGAGATATGACATATTCAAGTGGGGGTGATGGTGGTTAATCAGAGTAGCAAGGAGGTGGGTAAGAAATATGATGCTCACACTCAAAAAAAGAAAAACATAAAAGTATTATAAAGTGGATGATTATCCACATAACAGACTTTATCAAAGTCGGTTTGATATAAGAACCGGTGGTAGCTCTCACACTGAAGATACGGTATGAACTAAGACAGGCGGTCGCCCTCTTCTTAGCTCGGTAAATGGTCGTTGATGGAATGATCTGACACGCAGGCGGTCGCCTTCTCGTGTGGGAGCTGAAAGGGGTGTGATGGCGGCGTGAGTTCACAACACAGAGGGATGGTGAGTCTTTGATACGGTGAAGGCTCAAAGCTTGCTTGAATCGCACAAACTAACCAAGAAATCGCTTCTCGGGTAAAATTTGAAGAAAGTTTGATATTTTATTGATATGGGGAAAAAGTCTTTGAACTACAATGCTGCAAAAGAACCTTATAAACTGGTTCGTCAGCTTGAACCTTCTAGGGTTCGACTCTGGACTCAAAATGATAGGACTAAGTAAATAAAACTCAAAGAAAAGAAACCTAGTCTAAGAAACAAAGCTCATCGTTTCATTTATTATAGAAATGGAAAGTTTGAAATAAAAGACTTAAACTACACGACTTGAGTCGTTTAACTCTGACACTTAGTCGTTAGAGATGTTGGTTCCTCCTGCAAGCACAGTAAAATAATTGAAACACTTACCTTGGGGTGGCGCGGCCCGTTTGGTGTCGTGTGCGGCCTCGGCGTTTATTGAGGTGTCCTGCCTTGGCCTGCGGTGGCTTGGATCGCTTGAGGCGTCTTCTGATCCCGGAGAATCTTGATCTTCATGTTCTTTAAGCTCTATGACCGTTGCTACTTCTATGGCCAGTCGCTTGGCCTCGGTTAGCTCGTTATCGCGTCTACTTGGTGTGTTGTGAAGCAACTCCAATTCTGTACGTTCGCCTGCTAGAATTCCACGTGCATTAGTCTTATAATATGCACTTGGTCGAGAGAAATTACCTTTGTTGGTCACTTCTAGGTCGCCTAGTGGCTCGGCCTGCGTTGCATGGCATTTCTCGGCTAAAACGAGTGTGGCATCGGCAATCTCTTGTTCTGCTCGTTCGAATTCAATTCTGTCTCGAGCGTTGGTTTCAGGGGATGATTTTGGTCGAGGAATGTCAGCTCCAGTACGGTCGATTTTGTCGTCAGGGTGGTCTTGCCGTTGAAGCTCCATTTTCTCGGCTAAAAGTTCTCGTGTATCGGCCAAAAGTTCTCGCGCATCGGCTATTTTTGGGCTATCTCCGAATTCTTCAAGTTTTAAGCCTGTAAAAGAAATTCTGCTCGGACTGTTAGCTTTTAAATCAAAAGTTGGTCGAGAGATGTCACATTGGCCTTGTGAGAACCGATGGTCTGGTGTGTCTTCTCCTTGAGTCAAGTTCTCAGGCCCGATTTGGCCGCAAAGGTCGTTTAAACCGTGTATGACTTGTACGTCTGGTAACAGGGGGTTTTTTGGGTCCAGTGAGTTTATAAAGACGTGTAGTGCCTTCTTGTATGTATTCCTCATCTGTTTGATCTTGGACCGAGTCATGGCCCCGTCTTGGACCTCCGGCATGTGTCTCTCGATGCTTGATGGGTTGGAAGGGTCGATGTCCACATCATTCCCTCCCTCTTCAAAAGGTTTTGACCCCAAAACTTCTTCACCTGCATCAAAATAAGACAGATCAGCAACGTTGAAAGTGTGAGAGATGTTAAACTCACCTGGTAAATCAAGACGGTAGGCATTGTCATTGATTTTGCTTAAGAATTTGAACGGTCCGTCTTCTCTTGGTGCGAGCTTGGAGGCACGTTGATTAGGGAATCTTTCAGGCCTCATGTGCAACCACACCCAATATCCTGGTTCAAAGGTGACTTCTTTTCGACCTTTGTCCGCGGCTTTCTTATAACCATCGGTCTTATTCTCAATGTTGTCACGGGCCGTCTCATAAAGCTTTTTGAACAACTCACCTCTTCGCAGGCCATCTAGGTTGGTCTGTTCTACCTGTGCTATAGGTCTTAAATCCACTGGAGACAAGGGGTTAGTACCATAAACAACCTCGAAAGGTGACAGCTAAGTAGCTGAGTGCCTCGCGCGATTATAAGCAAATTCTACAAAGGGTATACAATCTAGCCAAGTTTTCATATTACGCCCAAGGGCTGCTCTAAGTAAAGTGGAAAGAGTACGGTTTACCACTTCAGGTTGTCCATCCGTTTGAGGATGACAGGTAGTGGAGAAGATGAGCTTTGTACCTAGCTTCCTCCACAAGGTTCTCCAAAAATGACTTAGAAACTTGGTGTCACGATCAGAGATGATGGTTCTTGGGATCCCGTGTAGGCGTACTACCTCTTTGAAGAACAGATTAGCGATTTGGGTCGCATCATTGGTCTTCTCACATGGTATGAAGTGAGCCATCTTTGAAAAACGATCAACAACTACAAAGATAGAGTCCTTGTGTCGAATCTTGGGCAACCCTAAGACAAAGTCCATGGAAATGTCTACCCAAGGGGCGTTAGGTATAGGTAATGGCATATAAAGACCGTGAGGGTGTAACCTGGACTTAGCCTTGTGACATTGGACACACTTGGTGCAGAACCGTTCTACATCTTTCTTTAGGTGCGGCCAATAGAGGTGATCCATCATTACGGCCAAAGTCTTATCCACTCCAAAGTGTCCCATTAGCCCTTCTCCATGTGCTTCACTAAGCACCACGTCTCTCATAGATCCCTGCGGAATACATAAACGCTTATCTCTAAAAAGGATTCCATCTTGTAAGTAAAACGAACCGTAGGGTCCCTTAAGGCATTCTTGATAGTATTCTCCGAGCTCAGGGTCGTCTTGATATTGGGCTTTGATGTGCTCAAATCCAAAGATCTTGGCCTCCATTGTGGTGATTAATGTATGCCTCTGAGAAAGTGCATCGGCCACCACATTTTCCTTGCCCTTCTTATATTTGATGACGTATGGAAACGTCTCAATGAACTCCAACCATTTGGCGTGTCTCCTCTTCAATGATGTCTGCCCTCTTAAGTGTTTCAGAGTTTCATGATCGGTATGTATTATAAACTCCTTAGATAATAAGTAGTGCTGCCATGTCTCGAGAGCCCGCACAAGAGCATAAAGCTCTTTGTCATACGTGGGATAGTTGAGGGTAGCCCCACTGAGCTTTTCACTGAAAAACGCCACGGGTCTCTTCTTCTGATGCAAGACAGCTCCTATGCCCAATCCTGAGGCGTCGCACTCCACTTCAAACATCTCATCAAAGTCAGGTAATGCCAAGACCGGTGCTCGCGTAAGTCTTTCCTTGAGAGTGTTGAAAGCCTCCTCTTGAGCGGCTCCCCAAGCAAATGGAACATTCTTCTTAATAACGGCTGTTAGGGGCGCTGCTATCGTGCTGAAATCTCGCACAAACCGTCTGTAGAAGCTAGCTAAGCCGTGAAAGTTTCGCACGTGCCCGATGGTGGTAGGCGTAGGCCACTCTTGTATGGCTCTGATCTTTTCCTCATCGACTTGTACCCCTTTCCTGCTTACTACAAAGCCTAAGAAAACAAGTTTATCAGTACAAAAGACGCACTTCTTCAGGTTGGCGTAAAGACCTTCCTTCCGAAGCGTTTTCAAAACGAGTTCAAGATGAGTTAAATGATCAGATAGGCCTTTACTGTAAATGAGTATGTCATCAAAGTAGACAACAACAAATTTACTGGTATAGGACCGTAGAACCTGATTCATGAGCCTCATAAAAGTGCTTGGTGCGTTCGTGAGGCCTAACGGCATCACTAGCCATTCATATAGGCCTTGCTTGGTTTTGAAGGTCGTCTTCCACTCATCTCCTTCCTTCATACTCACTTGGTGATATCCACTCTTTAAATCTATCTTGGAGAAGATAGTGGCTCCACTTAACTCATCAAGCATGTCGTCTAAACGCGGGATCGGATGGCGATACTTGATGGTTATGTTGTTGATGGCTCGACAATCAACGCACATCCTCCAGCTGCCATCCTTCTTGGGGACCAGTAGGACAGGGACAGCACAGGGGCTAAGTGATTCCCTGATGTACCCTTTGTCCATGAGTTCTTGCACTTGTCTCTCCAACTCCTTTGTTTCTTGCGGGTTCATACGATAAGCGGCCTTGTTGGGAATCGCTGATCCGGGAACAAGATCGATCTGATGCTCTATGCCTCGCAGAGGTGGGAGGACAGGAGGGATCTCTTCAGGGAACATGTCTTTGTACCTGTCTATTAGGGCGCTGACCTCTGGTGGAATCTCCATATCTTTTGATTCTGCGCTTAAACATTCTTTATAAAGCATTAGTAATATAGTGCCATTGGCACTTAAAGCACGGTTTAACCCCCCATATGTAATATATAAGCTAGACTTAGAGGACTTAGACTCTTGAGCCATCTTACTTTGAAGCTCGTGAACTTCAGATGGACTTAAGGGTGCTAAGTTAAACTTACGGTCCATGTGTGTGAAGCTATAGTAATTAGTTCGGCCGTTGTGTAGGGTAGCTTTGTCAAATTGCCAAGGCCGGCCTAGTAACAGATGCCCGGCTTGCATTGGCACCACATCACATAGCACTTCATCTCGGTATTTACCAACGCTGAACGGTACGGTGACTTGCTCGGTTACCTTGAGCTCTATGGCATCATTAAGCCATTGCAGCTTGTAGGACTGCGGGTGTTTTGTCTTTTCAAGACCTATTTTGTCCACCATGAACTTGCTAGCCACGTTAGTACAAGATCCACCATCAATAACTAGATTACATACCTTGTTCTTGATTGTACATCGCGTGTGGAACAAGTTTTCTCGTTGGACCGTCTCCTCAGGTTGCACTTAAACGCTCAGAACCCTCCGAGTCACCAATAGATACTCTCCAGTATCGGGGTACTCCACATCTTCCTCCTCACTGTTTACCTCCATCTCGGCTTCATCTTGGGACTCATAACCACTTGGGGTAACGATCATGACCCGTTGGTTCGGGCAGTCTCGCTGATAGTGACCTCGACCCTGACATTTGAAACAAAACAATGTCTTGGGTTCTAGCTTGACTAGTGTTTTGGAACTTACCTTGTTCCGGCTTGTTGGACTTTGGAAGCTCGGTGGATTTTCTTTTGAATCGAGATTCGATCTCTACAGCTTTGACCTTTGTCGGGGGTTTGCTGGTGCTGGCTTGCCAAGGCTGATTATTTTGGCCTCGGTTTGAGAGAGATGATTTTTTCTTGATCTGTTGCTCCACTTGCACCGAGAGATGCAATAGCTTATGTAAGTCACTGTACTTAACTCGCTCCACCTTCCGAGCTATTCTTTCTTGAAGGCCATCGACGAACTGAGCCATGAGAGCCTCCTCGGACTCTTCTAACTCCAAAGAGTTCATGAGTTTCTCGAACTCTTCAAAATACTCCTCAACGCTCCTTGATCCCTGTGTCAACTTACGAAAGCGTTTTTGTAAGTTCCTATGATAATGTTCGGGCAAATACCTCAACCGTAGTAGGTAATTCATGTCGTGCCACGTTTGAATGGGACCAAAGAGTTGTCGCCTCCTCTCGGCCACGGTGCGATCCCACAATGCCAATGCATTGTCGGTGAGCTGAGCCGCAGCTAACGCGACCTTCTTGAGCTCTCCATAGCCTTAACACTCGAAGATATACTCTAAGCGCCTCTCCCAATCTAGATAGACCTCAGGGTTTGATTTGCCTGCAAAAGTGGGAGGAGTTAGTTTCATGTCATTGTTAACTTCCCTACGCTCTTGTTCTCTTGGCCTGTTTCTGATTAAAGGGTCTTGTCTCCTCTGGTGACGCCGGTTCAAAGGATCAGGAGGTTGATCCTCCTCTTGTTCCGGCATGCTATCCGTCTCCGAGTCCTCAGGATGATGGTCTCGGTTGGCTCGCACATTCCTCCGAGCTGGCGGAAGTTCTGCGTTGAGAGCCCTCGGTTGTTGTGGCTCGAGACGTGCAACACGCTCACGAGTGTCTTGCAAATCCTTTCTCATGGTGGCAAGCATTGCCATGAGCTCATGATGCTGACCGTTGGCATGAGCTGGTGCGGCGTTGTTGGTATTCCCACTGTTGTCTCCCATGGTTTTAGAGTACGGTTCCTTGTAAGCTCACCAAAAACAATGATTTGTCAAAGTATTAAGTGTAAGACGAGTAGATAACGCTAAAGGAACTGAAGCTCTAATAAAATCATTTTGTTCTTTTCTAGTTTTGAATGAAAACAGGTACGCAAAGATATGAAACAAGACTATGATGATATAGATTTTTTTTTTTTTTGACTTCTCAATAAACGGAAACAATTAACGCTTAAATAACAAACCCTAGCAATATGTTTTTTTTTGCTTTTTTTTTTTATCAAACTTCAACGGATCTAAACAACCTAGTGAATGCGGAATAAAGAGAAAATGATAAAGGATAAGGGTAAGAAAACCGAAGCAGGAACTTTGGCTCTGATACCAAAATAATATAAGAGCCGGTGGTGGCTCTCACACTGAGGATACGGTGGGAACTAAGACAGGCGGTCACCCTCTCCTTAGCTCGGTTAATGGTCGTTGATGGAATGATCTGACACGCAGGCGGTCGCCCTCTCGTGTGGGATCTGAACGGGGTGTGATGGCGGCGTGAGTTCACAACACAGAGGGATGGTGAGTATCTGATATGGTGAAGGCTCAAAGCTTGCTTGAATCGCACAAACAAACCAAGAACAAAGAGAAATCGCTTCTCGGATAAACTTTGAAGAAAGTTCAATATTTTATTGATATGGGGAATAAGTCTGCGGACTACAATGCTGCAAAGGAACCTTATAAACTGGTTCGTCAGCTTGAACCTTCTAGGGTTCGACTCTGGACTCAAAACGACAGGACTAAGTAAATAAAACTCAAAGAAAACAAACCTAGTCTAAGAAACAAAGCTCATCGTTTCATTTATTACAGAAATGGAAAGTTTGAAATAGAAGACTTAAACTACACGACTTGAGTCATTTAACTCTACCACTTAGTCGCTGGAGATGTTGGTTCCTCCTGCAAGCACAATAAAATAATTGAAACACTTACCTTAGGGTGGCCCGGCCCGTTTTGTGTCGTGTGCGGCCTCGGCGTTTATTGAGGTGTCCTGCCTTGGCCTGCGGTGGCTTGGGTCGCTTGAGGCGTCTTCTGATCCCGGAGAATCTTGATCTTCATGTTCCTTAAGCTCTATGACCGTTGCTACTTCTATGGCTAGCCGCTTGGCCTCGGTTAGCTCGTTGTCGCGTCCACTTGGTGTGTTGTGAAGCAACTCCAATTCTGTACGTTCGCTTGCTAGAATTCCACGTGCATTAGTCTTATAATATGCACTTGGTCGAGAGAAATTACCTTTGTTGGTCAGTTCTAGGTCGCCTAGTGGCTCGGCCTGCGTTGCATGGCATTTCTCGGCTAAAACGAGTGTGGCATCGGCAATCTCTTGTTCTGCTTGTTCGAATTCAGTTCTGTCTCGAGCGTTGGTTTCAGGGGATGATTTTGGTCAAGGAATGTCAGCTCCAGTACGGTCGATTTTGTCGTCAGGGTGGCCTTGCCGTTGAAGCTCCATTTTCTCGGCTAAAAGTTCTCGCGTATCGGCCAAAAGTTCTCGCGCATCGGCTATTTTTGGGCTATCTCTGAATTCTTCAAGTTTTAAGCCTGTAAAAGAAATTCTGCTCGGACTGTTAGCTTTTAAATTAAAATTTGGTCGAGAGATGTCACATTGGCCTTGTGAGAACCGATGGTCTGGTGTGTCTTCTCCTTGAGTCAAGTTCTCGGGCCCGATTTGGCCGCAAAGGTCGTTTAAACCGTGTCTGACTTGTACGTCTGGTAACAGGGGGTTGTTTGGGTCCAGTGAGTTTATAAAGACGTGTAGTGCCTTCTTGTATGTATTCCTCATCTGTTTGATCTTGGACCGAGTCATGGCCCCGTCTTTGACCTCCGGTATGTGTCTCTTGATGCTTGATGCGTCGGAAGGGTCGATGTCCACATCACAGTTTCTCCTCCTTATAAATATCTCATTCTCATTTGTACAAGTTTGATGTAAGTCAAGTGAATGAAACTTAATTAAAACAACTTCTTCTCATATCATTTTCATTGCTCTCTCTCACTCTCATATTATTTAATATATTATATTTAACACGTTATCAGCACGAGCGTCTCTTGATCCGCTCTTATACCCAAAAAGGTGAGATTTAAATTTATGTTTATTTCAAGTTTATGTATTATTTCGGGATGATAGGCTCTGCCTTCCCCGAACCGTTAATTTAAATTTATATGCTATTTTTTTTAAGTTTACGGGATGATAGGCTGTGCCTTCCCTGAAACGATCGTTATGATAGGCTATGCATTCACGATCATATGATCATATGGTTGACTATGTCTCCTCAGATCATATATATGGAGTAGAAGGTTAAACCTCCTCCTTGATATTATGTTTATGAAATATGGTAGGCTCTGCCTCCTCAAATTATATGGAAGGCTCTGCCTCCTGTATTATTTTAAATTTTATGCTTTTATTATGTGTGAGAATTAATTTTTTTATCATGTTTTTCTCGAAAAACAAATTTTTAAACTGAACGTTTGCTATATTTATTTTGATAAAATTATATACAGTTATTGTCAAATTTGGCGAAGCTCGAAATCCCTGCCCTTGATGTGTCTGGAAAAAATTATATGTCATGGGCAGTAGGTGCAAAAATGCATCTAAGAGGAAACAAGCTTCTCGATACCATTGATAAGTAGGAAACGACATCAGATGAGTTGAAGGCAAAATCCATGATATTTTTGCTCCACCACATCGATAATAGTTTAAAAGAAGAATACATCACGAAAGAAGATCCTGCAGATCTTTGTCAATCTCTTAAGGATAGGTTTGATCACCAAAAATATGTGATCTTACCAAAAGCCAAACATGAGTGGCTGAACCTCTGGTTTCAGGATTACAAAACTGTTGGTGAATATAATTCCGCTATGTTCGGAATTACTTCCAGGATGATGTTATGTGGACAGGAGGTAAGTGATTTCGACATGATCGAAAAAACTCTCCAAACATTTCATCCTGGAAATGTAATCCTGCAACAACAATACTGGGCAAAAGGTTACACCACTTACTCGGAGTTGATGCAAGTCCTCCTTGTAGCTGAACAAAATTATCAGCTCGTGACGTTAAACTATCAAACTCATCCAACTGGATCATCACCATTCCCAGAAGCGAATGTTGCGTCATCCAGTCAAAATAATAGAACCGAACGCGGATGCGGGCGTGGTCGAGGCCGTAACCGCGGTCGCGGACGAGGTCGTGGACGAGGAAGACAAAACCATGTTGGTCGGGAAGCAGGAAAGCAAAAAAAAACTGCTTGTTACAGATGCGGCATGAAAAATCATTGGGCAAAAACCTGTCGTACGCCAAGACATTTAGCCGATCTGTACCGAGCATCACAAGATGCCAAAGAAAAGGATAAATGAAAGAATTTTGAAACCAATTTCATTTCTGATGAAGCTGGACCTTCCTTTGATGGCATAAGTGATTATACTCATCTTGATATCGCTGATTTTCTTGTTGATCCTGATGAATCAACGGAAACAAAGCGATTAAGATCAATGTAATATAATGTCTTTATGAAGAAGATACGAAAAACTAATGTAATCTTAAATAAGAATGTAATATATTTTTCTAAACATAAAAATAGTTTTTCTTAATGTAAAATAACTTTTAAAATCATGTTTTTGATTTATTAATGCATTTTCCTTCATATTGTGATTCAGACTATGACATCGTTTGAGATTCAGGATGGAGATACATGTCTAGCCGACAGTGCTACGACACATACTATATTTAAAGATAAAAAGATATTTCTCCTGTCTCAAAATAAAGGACTCCGCCGGAAGAGTGGGTACCATATGTGGTAATGCAAATATTATAATTGGCTCCGGAAAAACTAATTTTTCAATACCAAGGGGGACAAATTTTAAAATAAATGATGCATTATATTCCCCCGATTCCAGTAGAAACTTGCTAAGTTTTAAAGATATCCGAGGAAATGGATATCGTATAGCAAGTACAAATAAGAATGGCATTGAATATCTTTGCATTATATCTGAGAGGAAACACGTATTGGAAGAATTACCAATGATGTCCTCTGCGTTATATTGCACAAAAATAAATATGACTGAATCCTATGTTACAGTAAACCCGGGGTTTACTAGTACATTTAGAGTATGGCATGAAAGATTTGACCATCCTGGATCAGTCATGATGAGAAGGATTGTGCAAAATTCGAGTGGCCATCCATTGAAAAACCAAAAGATTTTTCAATCGGGAGAGTTTTCATGTCAGGAGGCATGTTCTCAAGAAAAACTCATAACTAGGTCCTCGCCAGCCAAAGTTGGGAATAAATCTCCAGAATTCTTAGAGAGAATACATGGTGATATATGTGAGCCGATTCACCCACCGTGCGGGCCATTTAGATATTTCATGGTATTAATTGACGCATCTAGTAGATGGTCACATGTGTGTTTATTGACCACAAGAAATATGGCTTTCGCAAGATTCATTGCCCAAATAATCAGGTTGAGAGCGCAATTCCCTGATTATGCCATAAAGAAAGTCAAGCTTGACAACGCTGGTGAATTCACTTCAGCAGCCTTTAATGACTATTGTATGTTATTAGAAATCGATGTTGAACATCCGGTTCCACATGTTCATACACAAAATGGCATGGCTGAGTCTTTAATAAAACAGTTGCAATTGATAGCAAGACCGTTAATATTGAGAACAAAACTCCCAATTACTGTATGGGGACTTGCTATATTGCATGCTGGCGCATTGGTCCAGATGAGGCCAAGTGCATATAATGAATATTCCCCAATACAGTTAACATCTGGCAAGGAGCCAAATGTATCCCATCTCCGTATATTTAGATGTGCGGTCTATGTCCCAATAGCCCCGCCGCAAAGAACAAAAATGGGGCCATAAAGGAGATTGGGAATATATATCGGCTATACGTCACCAAGTATAATTAGATATCTTGAACCGGTAACTGGAGATATGTTTACGGGTTTTGCCGATTGCCACTTTAATGAAAATGAATTTCCAGCGTTGGGGGGAGGATCAAGAGAATCACCAAAGGATATCACATGGTGTACACAAACCTTGGCTTATCTCGATCTCCTTACCCATCAACGCGAAATGGAAGTTCAGAAAATCATACATTTGCAAAGGTTGGCAAACCAGTTACCTGATGCGTTCACAGATACGAGAAGAGTGACAAAATCATATATCCCCGCTGCTAATGCTCCATCAAAAATAAATGTTCCAGAACTAGTTATTGATAGGAATAATGCAAATAAACCATGGGTTCAATTAAAGTGCGGGAGGCCGATGGGCTCGAAGGATATCCTCGAAAGAAAAAGAAAATGGGAGACAAGGTTACAGAAGAACCGAATAAAGAAAAATGTCTTGAAGACATTGGTGAAGAGGTTCCAGAAGAACCAGTTAAAGAAGTTCGTCTAGAAGACGAAAATGATACTGAAAAGTATGAGATTTCTATTAACTTCGTCCAAAGTGGGACATTATGGGCTAGAAACGAGATAAATGATACAAATGGAATATTCTCCTTTTCGGTATCCAAAGAAATTGAAAATGAAAATGATGATCCAGACCCAAGGTCTGTGTCAGAATGCCAGAAAAGACCTGACTGGGAGATATGGCAGATGGCCATGAGAAATGAATTAGTCTCCCTGAATAAAAGAAATGTCTTTGGAGCTATAATCATTACATCTAAAGATGTAATGCCAGTCGGGTGCAAATGGGTCTTTGTGAGAAAAAGAAATGAGAAAAAACGAGGTCACACGATATAAAGCCCGACTTGTGGCACAAGGTTTTTCTCAAAGACCGGGAATTGATTATGAAGATACATATTCCCCGGTCATGGATGCAATCATATTCAGGTACTTAATGAGCCTAACGGCATCTAAAAATCTAGACATGTACCTTATGGATGTTGTGACTGCATATCTATATGGATCACTTGATAGTGAAATATACATGAAAATTCCAGAGGGAGTAAAGATCCCAGAAGGATCAAAGATGTCTAAAGCATCTAAAGACATATGTTCGGTCAAATTACAGCGATCACTTTACGGATTAAAGCAGTCCGGACGCCGGACGCATGTGGTATACTTGCTTAAGTGAATATTTGTTGAGTAAAGGATACATCAACAATGCGATATGCCCTTGCGTATTTATTATGAAATCCTCTTCAGGATTTGTGATCATTGCTGTATATGTTGATGACCTGAAAATGATCAGAACTCAAAAGGAGATTGATGATGCAAGAACTCACATGAAAGAAGAGTTCGAAATGAAAGATCTTGGAAAGACAAAATTTTTTCTAGGGCTCCAGATTGAGCATTTCCAAGATGGGATATTTGTGCATCAATCAAATTACAGCAAAAGGGTGTTAAAATGCTTTAAAATGGATAAAGCAACTCTTTTGAGTACTCCAATGGTCAATAGATCACTTGATATTAACAAAGATCCATTTCGACCTTGTGAAGATAGCGAAAACATATTAGGTCCTGAAGTACCTTATATGAGTGCTATCGGTGGGCTTATGTATCTTGCAAATTGTACTCGACCAGATATAGCTTTTGCTACTAATCTACTTGCAAGATACAGCTCATCTCCTACGCGCAGACATTGGAATGGGATAAAACATATTTTTCGTTATCGCCAAAGTACGATTGATCTGGGTTTATTTTATCATAGAAACCCTGAAATTGGTCTAGTTGGTTTTGCAGATGCAGGATAGTTATCAGATCCGCATAAAGCTCGATCGCAAACTGGATATGTTTTCACAATTGGTGGAACGGCGATCTCATGGCGTTCTCAAAAACAGACTTTGGTCGCCACTTCTTCAAATTATGCGGAAATCATTGCTCTTCATGAAGCATGTAGAGAATGCATATGGCTCAGATCCATGACTCAACATATACAAGGTGCAAGTGGAATAGTCATCGATACGGAATCAACAAAAGTATTTGAAGATAATGCTGCATGTGTTGCTCAACTTAAAAAAGGTTTCATCAAGAGCGACAGAACAAAACATATTCCTCCAAGGTTTTTCTCTTACACTCAAGAACTCTAGAAAAATCAAGAAGTGGATATCCAATATGTTCGCTCAAGTGACAATGCAGCAGATCTCTTTACAAAAGCGCTTCCTACTACATCATTCAGAAAACACATTCAAAGCATTAGAATGCCGACTGCGAGATATATGAAGAAAAATTATATCCATCAATTTCAGAGGGAGATTACATTACTGTACTCTTTTTTCCTTGTCATGGTTTTTATCCTATTAGATTTTTCCATGATAAGATTTTTAACGAGGCAGTACATAATATATTATTAGTGATAGATAATTAAGAGTGAGTATTATAAAGTGGATAATTATCCACATAACCGACTTTATCAAAGTCGGTTTCTCCTCCCTATAAATATGTAATTCTCATTTGTACAAGTTTGATGTAAGTCAAGTGAATGAAACTTAATTAAAACAACTTCTTCTCATATCGTTTTCGTTGCTCTCTATTACTCTCATATTATTTAATATATTTATTTAACAAAAAGCACATTTTTTTTTGTCGAATTTGTTTTGATATTATATAGTTTTCTTCAGTCTCATTATACAAAAGTGCATATTAGTATCTATGATAAATACATATATCATTTGGTCATAATTTTATTGATTTATGATTACTTTACTTGAAATAACAATTTTATTTTATTTTATAAACAAACACAAGTAGAAAATAACATAATTACATTTATTGCTTTACTTGAAATAATATTTTAAATTACTCAACTATAATAATATACTAGATTTTAATTCATGCATCCGCACAAAAATATTTTTTTTTATATCAAATTTTGTAATATAATTTATGTTTTTTTGTGTGTTTAGCTATAATTTATGTTTTAGATATATTTTATTTTCATAGATATGTTTTTTCTATTAAGTGACAAATTTTTATTTGTATAGATATAATTTTTCTTAAGTTAACAAATCTTTATTTTTATATTTAGATATAATTTGTTTTTGTAGATTTATTTTTTTCTAATATTAAATATAACATAATTATCAAAACATAGTTATAATCTGCCTGTTTATATTAATTTGGAAAGGACTGCGATTATAAATCTAAGAGTGAATTAGCTGAATAAACCAAATGAGTGAAAATTGGAAGAATGACCACGAACCCACTGAAAACTAAACTCACTGTGTCCATGGTTAGCACTAAAGACGATGTTGCCCCGCTGATATTTCTTCCCAGGTTGTGAAAAAGCGTCTGACATATATCACTGTGGAGCTTATAGGGTGGCTAAGATATTTGGTAGAGTAGGGGCGATATCTCTGCATTAACGTGAGCCACATAAAATTTTTCCGCCGAAAGAGCAGTAAATGCAAATATATGTATGAGATTGCTTCGACAACTAGACATATATGCAATATAGTCTGCTATATAAGGAGTTGTCGTTGGCAACAAAAAAAAAACGTCACTGCACAAGTTTAAGAGCTGAAAAATCACTTAGAGCAAAAGAAGTTAAAAGCGCAGGAGATTAAGAAGAACCAGTTCACTCTCATCCAAAGATGGTAGGAACACGTAAGCTTCAAAAGTAGGTCATAATGGTCCTATATTTATTGTCGGGTTGCAAATCTGAAAAGAATGCCTTTATTGCAACACTTATTGCAACCCAGTCATCTTTATAGGAGACTGGATAGATTGTCCTGCAGTAAGCCAACGACCAATGTTCCATCCAATAATAATGGGAGCAAAATTCACGTAGATGGAGCTCCCTCTATCCGCTCATAAAGATAGCAGCTGCTAACATCCCCCGAATCAAAACATATGATTGTGCATCGAGTGTTACTCATCGTTCCATTAAAAGAAAAATAAAAACCATTAGAATATATTTATAGTTGTACACCAGTAGTACTAGTTGCACCAGTTGTCTAAGTAATACCAATTGACTAAAAACTTCTGGTCACTTATAGAATAGATCGATCCAGATCGATGCTTCCGAAAGATTCATACGTATTCTAGTACTCTAATCTACTTAAATAACCAATATAAAGCCCGAATAGACGTATATATAAAGTTTACTAACAGAAAAAATCACAAACATAATTTCTAAACCCTAAATGCATAAACTCGTTTTTTTACACCAGTAGTACCAGTTGCACCAGTTGTCTAAGTAATACTAGTGGTACTAAAAGCTTCTGGTTACTTATAGAATAGATTGATTCCGATCGACGATTCCGAAAGATTCATACGTATTCTAGTACTATAATCTACTTAAATAACCAATGTAAAGCCCGAATAGACGTATACATAATGTTTACTAAAAGAAAAAAATCACAAACATAATTTTTTAACCCTAACTCGTTTTTTTATTGAAATGGGAAGAATTTACCTTCAAATCACGTTCAGGGTTGTCGAGAGCAGCTGAAGAAACGCTGTCGGATATGTGTTTGTCGAAAGTTACAGATCGCTGAAGCTCCCAGAGTTTTGGAAGAAAACTCATTTTTTTACGTAACGAGAGAGGAAGAAAGAAAGAAGAAGAAGAGTGGGTCCCTTTAAAATTGATTGTGGTTTGGTAGTTGGGTTGGATGGGTCCGAATTTAAACTAATATTAAATTGTATGAGATTGGTTTGGTTTAAAGAGAGAGAAAGAGGTAAAAAATTTGTGGGGCCTATTTAAAAAGAATAGGTAAAAAAGAAGGAGAAAATAAGAGGAGTATGTAGAATAAAAGAGGAGTGTGTAAAATTTTTTAATATGAAGAAGAGTATATGAGGTTAAAGTCCTAAAAAAGAATGAGAAAATAAGAGGAGTATGTAGAATAAAAGAGGAGTGTGTAGATTTTTTTAATATAAAGAAGAGTATATGAGGTTAATGTCCTCTCTCTTCTAGTTTCATCAAATTGAAATTTGAAACCAAACAAAATAACATAAATCAATATAACTCAAAAACAGAGATTTTTTTGATAAAATTTCAAACACAAAAGTTCTTCTCTTAACTGATGGCTATCTAGCGAGACTCATATTCCTATGGTTCTGGTGACGATAGCCATACTGATATCAACAACCATTGTTATAATTGTAAAACATGCTAACATTTATTATTCCATGTATAAAACATATATGTTTGCAGTTAAAAAAAGACATATATGTTTCTTTCTAAGTATCACATATTTTTGTTAGCACGTTAACAATGATCAGATATTTTATTAATGTGTTAACAAAATATATGATAATGTTGTTAGCACACTGATTGATATCAAATATTATGTTTTAAGTTTATGAATAATATCACAGACTTTAGGTGAACAGTGTCATGGGTTTTTATTCATTTTCAACACAGTTTTTATGTTAGTGGTATTATATGTAGTTATCTAAAATTAAAATGTATAAATATAATTTTTTTTATTTCTCTTTCTTACTTATTTAATTTTAAATTATCTTTTAACCCTTACTTAATTTTTATATAATTTGTTAGTAGCTAGTGGTAATACTAAAAGTTTTATTGTATCGTATGATATAAAAATTTAACTATAACATGTATGTTAACGTTGTAATTCAACATTTATCATGTTAATATAATTTGTAACATGTTAATAATAAATGAAAATAAAAAGTTAATTTTCTTCTTGATGGATTCTGATGGGATAAAACTTTGAATCATCTCTGCTTACTCTGGTGAGTGAATTACTATCCTGCAGATACTCTCACTAATTCTCTACTGTGAATTGTCTCTGCCTACTTTCGCTTTCGCTGTTTACATCTAACTCTATTATTTTCACGTTAAGAAATATGTTAGATTGATAACAATAATAATAAGTTGGATATATTGTTGTGTGTAATCAATTTGTTTAGCATCCTATAAATAAATTTATCTTGTTATTAAAGTATTTATGTGTTAATTCAATGATATATAATATTTATAATATATTTTACATGGTATTACATCTGTTTATGTTCAAGCATCAAGAATATCGCCAGCCAAACCAATCTTGTCCTCACAATAATGGCGGCGTTAGCGAACTCTTTTGCAAACCTAGATTCAAAAAAGAAATCCTCGTATGGTTGAGGCATTGATTCCACAATCAAAACCAGATTCATTGGCCATAATCCATTTGCAATTTTCGATCTTGAAGCTCTTTTTAGGTTCAAATCGGTGATGAGGGTAGGTAGAGAAAGAGAGTCGGCAAGGTTATTGACGGCTCTGCATGGAGAAACAACCATCGTAGAGTCTTGCCATCAGATTTGTGACTTAATTCTCAAGTCCAAAAATACTCGTTGTAAGGAGTGGGGGCAACCTAACTTTTCGACTTTGTTCTTCAATCAATCATTTTTATTCAAGTTCTTGTGATTTTGTTTCTCTTTCTTTCTATAGTGTTGAATCAAAGAAATAAATGGATGGGAAGAAAGAGACAAAAAAAAAAAGAAAGAGAAGGAGGGAGAAGAAATTGTACATGTACAGATAACTAGGGGTAAGGGCATCTCCAATGGGACTGCATAACACCAAATTTGGTGTAATTTTGCACCAAATTAAACCTCTCCAATGGAACTCCAAATCTAACACCAATATAGTGTTGTGAACAGTTTACACCAAATTTGACGTGACACTATTAACAACACCAAATATTATTCATTTATTTTATTATAAAATGATCAATTAAATAAATATAAAGTTAAATAATTTTTTTTAAATTTAATAATATAATAATAGAGAATATTTTTTTAGTGTGATATTTGGTGTTATGGTTGGAGATGAAAAATAATTTGGTGTTGAAATCACACCAAATATAGTGTAATTTATGGTGTTATGGTTGGAGTTGCTTTAAGAATTGATTGAAGATATTAGAACATAAGATAAGTAGGGGTAAGATTGGATTTAACGAATTGTAACAGTAAAATGCACAATGTTTAGTTATTTTGCAAATATGAGATTTCTCATTGCTATGGAGCTTAATTTCTCTTATACTTATACATATACATATTAGGACTCTCTTTCTTCTCTAACTTCTATGTTTTAGTTAGAGTCTCATGATGTTTTTGGTTGTAATTTTGGATTGATTTGGATGTTGTTTTTGTTTATTATAAGTTTGTTTTCCACATGTTGGGATTTTGTTTAGTATTTCTTTAGTGTTTTCTTCTCTTTTTTCCTGCTTGATTTCAATGCCTTTTGAATTTTAGAAAAGTTAATTCCTTTACTTGTTTAACGGCTTTCTATTCATCGTTGTGCTCTATCTTTCTTCTAGGAGGGAGTAAATATTTGCTACACTTTAAAGGGTCTTTTAAGTAGGCTACAACAAAGTTCCACTTTAAAGTTTCAATCTTTGGTGTTCGTTCGCATGTAAAACATAATTAGAGATTTCTTTGAACGTATTCTTATGAATTATATGTTTTCTAGATATTCAGAGATATTTCATGGGTCGATTCTTGATGTTTAGAAGGTTAGTTTACTCAGCCATCTTATGTGAACCTTGATGAATGAACAAACGTCTAGTTTTTGAAGTTTATGGATCAGATCTGGTTGAATCTCCATTCGAGTTCATAAGCTTCAACGTGCTGGAGTCTCATGACTGGCGGTGATTTCGGGCAATGCTCATCTTCTGCAACCTAAGAAAGAACATGTGGTGAGATCAAAGATGTACCCTTAGAACACATGTTATATCGTTTATCTTAGTTTGTGATTAGCGTTTTAGCATTAAAAAAAATTGTATGGGTGTTGAGCTTCGAATACCATTGATAGCCAATGTATTGAGCCGGCAAAACAAATCAATAACAATATATAATTTTTTAATTTTTTATTATCTATAATTTTAAGAGAAATTGGAGTCTATGTATATAAATGTCGAAATGGGTAGAATAACAAAACACACTATACACGCAACTATGCAAATCATGATAATCCAACTATAACCCTAAAGACCCTACTCCTGCTATAACAGCTAAGACATCTAACTAAGATATGATAGGATACAGTGTTAGAGAAAAATATATATACATCATGCAAATTTGGAAACTGTGGCTGGAGAAAAAAATCTGGACCCGAATATTCGAACCAGAACCAAACCGAATAGAGATATAGAATCCGAACCAAAACCTATAAAAGTATCCGATAGTTACTCCTCATTGATACCAGGATATCAGGTAAACAAAAATTGAACCGATAGGATACCCGAATTACTCAAAATTTAATTATATATTTAATAAAAAAATTTAAATATATTTTAGAGTTTCAAATATATTTTTGGTATTTCATATATATTTTCTTTACATTTCGAGCTTTCAGGTATATTTCAGAATTTTGGGTATATTTTTTAGATTTTCAGATATTTTTATAGGTTTTGGTTCAGATATTCAGGTTTATTTCAGGTATTCGTGTCTATTTTGGGTATTTGGGTATAATAAATATCTGAAACAATTAAAATCCAAAATATTTCAGGTACTTATCGGTTCTTAAATATCCGAACTGACCAAAAACCAAATGGTACCAAACCGAAAATATTTCAGTACCTATATGGGTAATATACCCTTTACTCGAAATACCTGGAACTAATCTGTTCCTATCTAGAACCGAACTGAATACCCGAATGTCCAGCCCAAACTGTGGCTATCACATAAATGGAAAGCCAAAAGTCACACCTCTTGTATTAGTAACTGTAGAAATTAAAGGAAAAAAAGACAGAATTATTAATAGAAGGACTTGTTTAGGAAAAAAACTAGTGCTAGGGTTTTCTATAGTTCTATAACCGTCAATTCAAAAGTGACATCATGAGATGAGTAGACGCCTAAATTATCCCATCTTGGTCGACCCTTAACTTGTTTAAGGAGAAATGTGTCTCCCCCTCCTAATGTCAAATTCTTTCAGTTTTTTTTTTCGTTCTTTAGTGATGTGATTCTGGAAAGAAATAAGGACTTAGAGTTAGAACTAGAAGATGAAGAGCAAGTAGCTGAGGAACAAGAAGCTGTAGCTGATCTTAAGCATTCCAAGCGGCCCAATAACCCGATCAAAGGCAAAGAAACTCAAGCAGACTATTGGAGCTATCATCAAAGGTCTTGATCCGATTCAAGAGGGAAAGGAGATAATCACAAGCACACTGATTGTGATCCAAGTCCAAGACGGCTAAGTGGGCTTGATATCCAGGCTTGTACTCTTTTTCCCTATCTCAAGTTTTTTCCCAATGGGTTTTCTTGAGATAGGTTTTTAATGAGGCAAGAATGGATCTCTAATTCGCCTAAGTCCACAAAGCCTTAAACCCAAGCTGTGCCGAACAAGAAGAGCGTCTAAATCAAACTCAAACTTGCCAGCTTGTGCTTTGTTTATTTTCGAGATGTGTTTAATGTTTGCCAAACTCATTTCTTGTTTCTTTCTTCTGTATATTCTCTTGTAACCCTTTGTATCAAACCATCTTATCTTTTATTCTCAAACTCTTTTTCAAAGACTAAGATCACGTTTTCTGGTGTGTTATATCCATCAAACAACTTGAATCAACTCTGTGTGTGTCATATCACTTATGAGATTCAAGCCAGCGTATCAAGAGTGTTCCGCGACTCTTGTGTGTGTCCATTCACTTCCCCAACCCTTGATTCAAACTTTTTTTGTTTGCGGCCTATCCCCTTTTGTTTCCAGTCATTAAAGTGTCGATCAATGGTAGATCCTATCCAGGATCACATCAAGTGGTATTAGAGCACCATTCTAATCACTAGATCGTCGAGTATCAGGTTGTGTCGATTCATATTTGAGTTTTATTTCTGTTTTAATCATCATATCGAATAAAAGAAAACTATATCCTTCACTACAACCGCGTTTTATGATCACTTGTGTTAGATCTATTGAGAAATCACTTGTTTACATCACAAGACATATAGATCAAACTGTTCTGTGCAAAAAAAACTTCATATTCGTATCAGTTTTGATTTGTCTTTTCAACTTCCATTGCCGATCTGTTCTCTAAATACTTAAAGTGTCTATTAGGATTCCGTGTGGGTCACAAATAGTCATCATCAAACAGAACCGATCGCTAGTGATATTTGCTTGTGTTTGATTTCAGGAAATCATGACAGAAGAAGAAGAGACCAGAACAGCAAGACAACAAGCTTCTGATGGAGGCCATGACCGCAAAGACGAAAGAACTGATGGCTGCTCAGTTTGAGATGTATAAACAAGAGATGCATCAACAATCAGACGCAAAAACCAATAGAGAAACAAGGAGAAGAAACCATGTATCCCCTGAGAGAACCAGAGAACAACTTAGACCATCGAGAGATGATGCGGCTGAAGCATATTACAACCGAGATAGTGGTTCTTTCAGAAGCCATCATCAACGCCAAAGAAGAGTCAGGGAAGAGCCCATACCTCTTCAAGACAGTTTAGGAGGAATCAAATTGCGAATCCCTTCGTTCCATGGCCAAAATGATCCGGATGCTTATCTGGAATGGGAGAAGAAGATCGAATTGGTCTTTAACTGCCAGCATTACACCGAGATCAATAGAGTAAGGGTCACATCTACTGAGTTCTACGACTATGCCTTAAGCTGGTGGGATCTATTGGTTACTTCTAGAAGAAGAAATGGAGAATACCCTGTGGAGAGTTGGCAAGAGATGAAAACTATTATGAGGAAGAGATTTGTGCCGAGTCATTATCATAGGGAGTTGCATCAAAATATCTGACGGCTTACTCAAGGCAATCAATCAGTTGAAGAGTATTACCAAGAGATGGAAACCCTGATGATGAGAGCCGATATCACCGAAGACAGAGAAGCCACCATGTCAAGGCTTTTAGGAGGGATAAACCAAGATATACAAGACCGACTTGAGATGCAGCATTATGTGGAGATTGAGGAAATGTTGCATAAGGCAATTCTTATCGAACAGCAACTCAAAACCAAGTTATGGAGCTGTTTCTACAAATTCTTGACCGAGTTATCAGAAAGAGGAAAAGCCAAACTCGTATCATAGAGAAGGAAAGAAGCTTGCGATACCGAGACCTGAGACAAAACCTTATGTGTCTCAACCTGACATCAAAGACAAAACCAAAGCATCTTCAAGCCGTTCCAGAGACGTCAAGTTCTTCAAGTGCCAAGGCCGAGGTCATTATGCCAATAAATGCTCCTACAAAAGAGTCATGGTGCTATGGGAAAATGGAGATATTAAATTTGAAGAGGAGGGATCAGAACCTGAACCCATGACCGAATATGAGGAGATGCCGGCTCAAGAATCGTTGCTAGTTGCCAAAAGGTCTCTAAGTGTTCAATCAAATACTGAAGAGCAGGAACAAAGAGAGAATCTGTTCCACACCCGGTGTCTTGTCCAAGGCAAAGTGTATAGTCTTATCATGATGGGGGCAGCTGTACTAATGTTACAAGTGAATCTATGGTAAAGAAGTTGGGATTGAATGTCATGAAGCACCCGAAGCCTTATAAGCCTCAATGGCTTAATGAGAGTGGTGAATTGAAAGTTAACAGCCAAGTCTCAGTCCCTATAACCATTGGCCGATATGAAGATGAAATACTGTGTGACGTGTTGCCAATGGAGGCTGGACATATCCTTCTTGGACGACCATGGCAGTGTGATAGAAGGGTAATACATGATGGGTTTACTAATAAACACTCTTTTGGTTTTAATGGCAGGAAAACTACTCTGATCCCTTTAACACCTCAAGAAGTTTACCAGGATCAACTCCAACTCAAATAGAAGGAGAATCCCATGAGTAAACCATCCTATTTCTTCTTAAAAGCTGGTGATGTTGCGAGAGCCTTGATATCCAAGCAACCAGTCTTATTGTTTGTTTTTAAAGAATTAATTGCTAGTATTACTAACATTAAACCGGTGCTACCGGGTGAAATGACTAATTTTTTGCAGGCTTACAAGGACGTGTTCCCTGAGGATAATCCCAAGGAGTTGCCACCGATCAGAGGCATTGAGCATCAGATAGATTTTATTCTGGGATCCTCTTTGCCAAACCGACCTGCTTATAGAACCAACCCTGTGAAAACTAAAAAGCTGCAGAGACAGGTGAACGAGCTCATGGAAAAAGGCCATATCAGAGAGAGAATGAACCCTTGTGCCGTGCCAGTGTTACTTGTGCTAAAAAAGGATGGAAGCTGTCGCATGTGTATTGATTGTCGAGCAATTAACAACATAACGGTTAAGTATAGGCATCCAATTCCTAGATTAGATGACATGTTAGATGAACTGCATGGGTCTAGCATCTTCTCTAAAATAGATCTTAAGAGTGGGTATCACCAAATTAGGATGAAAGAAGGAGATGAGTAGAAAACCGCTTTTAAAACCAAACATGGCCTATACGAATGGTTAATCATGCCTTTTGGCTTGACCAATGCACCTAGCACCTTTATGAGATTAATGAATCATGTTCTTAGGGTGTTTATAGGTGTATTCGTAGTCGTTTATTTTGATCACATCTTGGTCTATAGTAAGAGTCTAAGCGATCACATTCTGCATTTAAAATCTGTCTTAGATGTGCTTAGGAAGGAGAAACTGTATGCCAATCTTAAGAAATGCACATTCTGTACAGATAACCTGGTGTTTTTAGGCTTTGTTGTAAGCGCAGATGGAATCAAAGTCGACGAAGACAAAGTGAAGGCAATCAAAGAGTAGCCAAGTCCTAAAACCGTGAGTTTGGTGAGGAGTTTTCGCAGTTTGGCCGGATTTTATAGAAGATTTATGAAGGAATTTAGCACTATTGCCGCTTCACTTACTGAAATCATTAAGAAAGAAGTCGGTTTCAAATGGAAACAAGCACAAGAGGAGGCGTTCCAGGACTTAAAGGATAAGCTTACTAATGCTCCCTTCTTAGTTCTTCCTGATTTCCTTAAGACGTTTGAAATCGAATGTAATGCCTCTGGAATAGGTATTGGTGCTGTTTTAATGCAGGATCGAAACCTTATTGCATTCTTTAGTGAGAAGCTTGGAGGCGCTACATTGAATTACCCCACATATGACAAAGAGCTCTATGCCCTGGTTCGAGCCCTACAGATGTGGCAACAATATTTATGGCCCAAAGAGTTCATCATACACATTGATCATGAGTCTATTAAGTATTTAAAAGGGCAACAAAAACTCAACAAGAGACACACAAGGTGGGTGGAATTCACAGAAACATTTCCGTATGTGATCAAGTACAAACAAGGTATGCCTTGATGATAACACCGTATTTTGACCACTTTTATGGATCGTTTTGAAATACTTTTTCTATGTTTTTAATTGCTTTTAAGTACTTTTATTACGTTTTCTAGTATTTGTAGTTCCAAGACTCTTTTCAGGTAACTTAGGAAAAAACTTAACAAAATGAATAGAAAACCAGATTTCAGCTCAGAGTCAAACCGTCAGAAGTTCACCCCCGATTGAAGGCCTTCTCACCGACTGATCCAGCTCAAATTTGGAGATCTTAAAGATGGAAGTATCAGCTTTCCAGCACACTTTACAGCTTGGCAATCCAACGGTTCAATCAAACGATACGCGAAGAGCAAGATGTCCCGTAAACCAGCCGGCAAGCGTTTCACCCGCGGCCAACAGACCATTCCCCGCGGTCACAACCACTGCGACCGTGGCCAGCCACCCATTCCCCGCGGTCACGCACATCCCGACCGCGGCCAGCTAACTCCAAACCCGAAGGCCCATTTCTGAAGCCCAAAATGATTCCCTCATTTGGAGAAACCCTAAGTGACGCCCACTGATGTCTTGAGCACTATAAATACATGTCTTAGGAACCCTAATTTGTATCATCACCTTTTACACCAGCTTGTTTTCTTATTTTTTTTACTTTAGCTTTTAGGGAGAGAGAGATCTATCTCTTGAACCCTTGTTCTTTCTTTTTCAATTTCGGTTTCTGTACTACTATTTAATACTATGTTTTTGATTTCGTTTATCATGTCTGAGTAGTTTTATTGCTGGGATTAAAGGATTTTCGATGGGGTTATATATGTTCGGTGAGGATTCCATTGGCTATTGAGCCGAATCTTAGAACTTTTTATTCTGAATTTGTTTTTACTGCATGAGAGTAGCGTCATGAACTACAATTTGATCCAGATGCTTGGTGACACAAAAGTGTTCATCCGGTGTCAGATCTAGTTTGGGAGAGAAAAACAAACATAGGAGTGGAAACCTACCTATGGGCGATTCGTGAATGCTAACGAGTCTTAAACATAATGCATCTCTTTTTTTCCAGGGCCAGAGTGGAAACCCACTGGTCAGGTTTGAGAGAGATAGTTGTCTATGATCACGATAGTGGCGTATTCATACGTCTGTGACTCCAGTTCGAAAAGTTTAAGCTAAGACCTTATCAAATTTACTCTCTAGCAATGTTTTGAATCGTTCATACCCCTGAGAAAACTTCCCTGAACCCCAGCGCCTCTTTTCTTATAGATTTACACCGATTTTCATTCAAGATTTAATCTAGTTTCTTTACTCTTTCAATCGATTTTCACTTAGCAATTAGGTCTAACCGTTTTTCTCGTTTTTACCCTTTTTCGTTAAGTTTAGTTATTAGGCCATTTCAATTCCCGTAGTTTCTCTTTAAAATTCTTTTTTACGTTTTAAACACACCACCAAAACCCTCACAAAACTCGCCTGGTTCTAGACTTCCTTACTTTATATTTCTTTCGAAGGCTTTTGCAGGAAAGATCCTCCTTCTCTGTGGATTCGATCCCTAAGTACTACAATCGATCAGCTGTGCACTTGCGGCTATTGATTTCATTTAGGGTAAAACTTGACAACCCTCGACACACACCACATCAAATTTTTGGCGCTGTTGCCGGGGAAGGCACGCGTTTTCTTTTCCGCAAAACCCTAAGAAAGGTTGGTAAATCGACTTTAGAACCCCTTTTTCTGCATATTTCAGAAGATATGGATCCTATAAATCGAAATCCATACTATGAGGGAGGTTTCTACAACACTCCTCAAGCCACCAGACGCAGAGAAGAACACCAAGCCCGAGATCTTAGCTACATGGATCAATACAGCCAGCCAAAGCACCCATACCACCGGCGCAGAAAGACTGTTCAACGCCGGGAAGATCCTTATGGTCCTCCTCCGACCTACTTCAAGCCACACGCCTATAATCCTCCACTGCAGAACCCTAGTCAGTAAGAGGACAACTTGAGGATCAGCAGACGTTTGGGACGCCTTGAAGGAATGATAAAGCAGTTCCTTGATCAGCAGATTCTCACCGAAAACACCCTACTCAAGAGAATTGATTCAATCTCTGAAGAGTTCAACAGAAAATTCGATGGTCTGGCCAATCATGTTCGAGTTCTGGAAGAACAAACCCACAAGGACGCACAAACACTAGCTGGGATGATCCATCAAGTCGCAACAGAGCAGACAAGACAAGGGTATGACATCATACAGAACTCAAGTGATATTGTCGAATCGAAGCAAGAGATTAAAGAAGTCAGAGAATCCGCCTCCTGGTATAGAGAAAAGACAGACGAAGAGTTGCAGGAGATCGAGCACAAGCTGAACAAACTCGAGCTCAAAGCACGGGAGATTGATGCAAGAATGGAACAGATGCCCAACATTGAGTATGTTGAGAGATTTTCTACGAAATCTCCCAAAGATCCTGATGAAAATGCACAACAACGCCCTGGTATGAGTTCATATGATGCTGGTCTACCAAATAAAGAAACTGGAGAGGTTCGTGTCAAGTACAAGAAAGAAGAGACGGACTATGAGCAAATTATATCCCGACCGCGGCCAGCTAACTCCGAACCCGAAGGCCCATTTCTGAAGCCCAAAATGATTCCCTCATTTGGAGAAACCCTATGTGACGCCCAGAGATGTCTTGAACACTATAAATACATGTCTTAGGAACCCTAATTCGTATCATCACCTTTTACACCAGCTTGTTTTCTTATTGTTTTTACTTTAGCTTTTAGGGAGAGAGAGATCTATCTCTTGAACCCTTGTTCTTTCTTTTTCAATTTCGGTTTCTGTACTACTTTTTAATACTATGTTTTTGATTTCTTTCATCATGTCTGAGTAATTTTATTGTTGGGATTAAGGGATTTTCGATGGGGTTATATATGTTCGGTGATGATTCCATTGGCTATTGAGCCAAATCTTAGAACTTTTTCTTCTGAATTCGTTTTTACTGCATGAGAGTAGCGTCATGAACTACAATCTGATCCAGATGCTTGGTGACACGAAAGTGTTCATCCGGTGTCAGATCTAGTTTGGGAGAGAAAAACAAACATAGGAGTGGAAACCTACCTATGGGCGATTCGTGAACGCTAACGAGTCTTAAAACATAATGCATCTCTTTTTTTCCAGGGCCAGAGTGGAAACCCACTGGTCAGGGTTGAGAGAGATAGTTGTCTATGATCACGATAGTGGCGTATTCATACGTCCGTGACTCCAGTTCGAAAAGTTTAAGCTAAGACCTTATCAAATTTACTCTCTAGCAATGTTTTGAATCGTTCATACCCCTGAGAAAACTTCCCTGAACCCCAGCGCCTCTTTTCTTATTGATTTACACCGATTTTCATTCAAGCTTTAATCTAGTTTCTTTACTCTTTCAATCGATTTTCACTTAGCAATTAGGTCTAACCGTTTTTCTCGTTTTTACCCTTTTTCGTTAAGTTTAGTTATTAGGTCATTTCAATTCCCGTAGTTTCTCTTTAAAATTCGTTTTTACGTTTTAAACACACCACCAAAACCCTCACAAAACTCGCCTGGTTCTAGACTTCCTTACTTAATATTTCTTTCGAAGGCTTTTGCAGGAAAGATCCTCATTCCCTGTGGATTTGATCCCTAAGTACTACAATGGATCAGTTGTGCACTTGCGGCTATTGATTTCATTTAGGGTAAAACTTGACAACCCTAGACACACACCACATCAAATTTTTGGCGCTGTTGCCGGGGAAGGCACGCGTTTTCTTTTCCGCAAAACCCTAAGAAAGGTTGGTAAATCGACTTTAGAACCCCTTTTTCTGCATATTTCCATTTTTCGGTTATTTTGTTTCCATTTCAGAAGATATGGATCCTATAAATCGAAATCCATACTATGAGGGAGGTTTCTACTACACTCCTCAAGCCACCAGACGCAGAGAAGAACACCAAGCCCGAGATCTTAGCTACATGGATCAATACAGCCAGCCAAAGCACCCATACCACCGGCGCAGAGAGCATGTTCTACGCCGGGAAGATCCTTATGGTCCTGCTCTGACCTACTTCGAGCCACACGCCTATAATCCTCCACTGCAGAACCCTAGTCAGTAAGAGGACAACTTGAGGATCAGCAGACGTTTAGGACGCCTCGAAGGAATGATAAACCAGTTCCTTGATCAGCAGATTCTCACCGAAAACACCCTGCTCAAGAGAATTGATTCAATCTCTGAAGAGTTCAACAGAAAATTCGATGGTCTGGCCAATCATGTTCGAGTTCTGGAAGAACAAACCCACAAGGACGCACAAACACTAGCTGGGATGATCCATCAAGTCGCAACAGAGCAGACAAGACAAGGGTATGACATCATACAGAACTCAAGTGATATTGTCGAATCGAAGAAAGAGATTAAAGAAGTCAGAGAATCCGCCTCCTAGTATAGAGAAAAGACAGACGAAGAGTTGCAGTAGATCGAGCACAGGCTGAACAAACTCTAGCTCAAAGCACGGGAGATTGATGCAAGAATGGAACAGATGCCCAACATTGAGCAAGTTGAGAGATTTTCTAAGAAATCTCCCAAAGATCCTGATGAAAATGCACAACAACGCCCTGGTATGAGTTCATATGATGCTGGTCTACCAAATAAAGAAGCTGGAGAGGTTCGTGTCAAGTACAAGAAGGAAGAGACGGACTATGAGCAAATGATATCCGGAACCGCGGGTCCGAGCGTTCCAACTGCGGCCAAGGCTCCTTTTCCCGCGGTCGCGACGCCTCTGACCGCGGGAGTTGGTCGTTCAGATTCACCTCCTGGATTTGAGAGAAAAATAATACATCTTCTGTCCCAACTTCAACCTCCAGCACCTAAAAAAGCAACTCAGGAAGAAGAAAACCAAGTTTCAGATGAAGAAACAGATTGGCCGGAATCATTACCTTGTATGATGGCAAGGGAATGTGTTGAAGATTCAGCTGACTCTTCAATCCAAGAAGACCCGATATGCAGCAAGATAAAGATGCCATACATCGATTCAATCATTGAATACGACGCTGCAGCTTTCTTTTGTGAATCCTATTCTGCGTTTGAAACACCAGCCAACACCTACAGAGAAAGGCAAGTTCGAATTCTCCATAAGGTCAAAACTACAGGTCAGTTTCTCATCTCTTGTTCTATTAGAGGAGAAATGTTTAAAAACGTGCTTTGTGATTCTGGAGCTTGTCTTAACATGATGTCCAAGGCAATTGCTTTGAGACTTGGTATTAAACACCTGCGCAGGACTAGAGCAAAAAGAGTAGTCTAGCTGATGATTCCAATGCAACACCTCAAGGAATATCTCATGACATTCCTTTGAGAATAGGAGATTGCATAGTGTCTGTCGACTTCTACATTGTCGAAACGAGAGATGCAACATATCCAGTGATTCTCGGATGGTCTTTTCTAGCAACTTCCGGAGCTATAATGGACTGGCCAAATCGGAGGATTTTATTTACTAATATCGACAAAGATGTTTTCACAGAAGCAGAAGCTGTCCCATACAACAGCAAAGCAGGAAAACGTTATGCAACAGAAGAATTTGAAGAAGAGCTTTGGAGTGACGAAGAACCTGCTAGGCAAAGCAAGGAGATGTCAAAAAAGACTAGTCTCAGGACAAGGTCTTCTTCATTGGACTAAGCCACGTCCAACACCAAAAGTCGAGCTAAATGACTTAAAACAGAAGCGCTTAATGGGAGGTAACCCATTTAGGTATTGTTTTCTTTAGGATTTTTCTTTCTTTTTCTATTGATCTTTTTCTTTTTCTTAGTTTCAGGTGTTTCTTATAAAACAAAAAAAGCCAAAAAATCAAAAAACCCGAAAAAACCAAAAAGAATGATGGTCCCTGACTGCTCGGCCCAGCAGGAACCAAGGAGAAGCAGGAATGGGCCGCGATATAAGCCCCCGCTGTCGCAGATGCCCTGACCGCAGGAAACGCATGATCGACCGCAGCCGCGTGTTTCTGACCGCGGCTGAGCACCACTTTGCCGCGGTCGCGTGGCTCCTGACCGCGGCAAATGGCCGTTGAGATCAAACCCGACCCCAAACCACCCACTTCACCTCATTTCATCTTACCAATCCCCACTCCGCCTTCATCACCACCTATCACCTTCCCAAACCTCTTCGAATGAATCCGTTTCATCTCCACCAGCATCCCGGATCCAGGTAAGTTCTCTTTGGCCTAACAATTTCAATTATCTATGCATTTTTCTCATCCAATCTTGACTTGTTTCACACTGAGGACAGTGTGATTTAAGTTTGGGGGAGGATTTCATCCCTTTCTAACCAGTTTTCTCTCATGAGTCTTGCATTATCTACGCTTTTTGCATTTTCTTTAATGTTTTTCAAAATCGGTTTTCAAAACAAAATACGTTTAAGGGAATGGTGAACATGAATCAATGATAGTTGACTGTGTGTTTTTAGACTGTTCCTAGTGACATGCTCATTCATGATTTAGGACTAGACTAGGCGGTAGCTAAGCACATTTGAAACGAAGTACCCCAGAGGAATTTGAATGATTTCGATTTAGATGAAGGAATACACTAGCTCTGTTTTATTTGGACTTAACTTGGACTTAATTTTCTCATTGAAGTATTAGACCAGGGAAACGAATCATACATTCATGACTCATTTATCCTTTTACCACTCTATGTTGATCTTGAATGGCTAGTTCATCTTTAGCTAGTTCCCCACCTTAACCTGTCCTCTTTCAAACCACATGCACTCTTATTTTCTATTCTCTTATATGCAGATAAGTGCAAAAACGTTGGAGAGAAAGATGAATGACGCAGTTTTCAGTCACCAAAGACAGAGACCTGCGATTTGCCGGAAATGTTCCCGGAAGGATTCAACACAAGAGGAAGCTCAGTTTGCCTTAAAAAAATCTCAAATTTTGGTACAATCCCGTCCTCTAATCTCTCTCTCTTTAAAAGGCATTTTAAGTCCCAAGGCAACTGGAGTTCGATTTTAT
Organism: Eutrema salsugineum; assembly: GCF_000478725.1. NCBI lineage: Eukaryota > Viridiplantae > Streptophyta > Magnoliopsida > Brassicales > Brassicaceae > Eutrema > Eutrema salsugineum. Next base: position 8,701,483 of record NW_006256901.1, on the reverse strand, counting down.
GGAGTTTTGGAGATCATTTTCTGATTCCCGGAAAGAATCTAAGTCTGGGAGAATAGCTTTTCACAACAAAAGAGGAAGGATTATGCAACAACATTTGGCAAGAAGAAGTGACTGAAAATTGCGGTCATCAACAGGTCCTTATCTCTCTTGCGGTTTTGCATATTATCTTGCATCCTCCAGATTCATCAGGTAACCCAAAACACTTTAACTCCACCACTTAAACAACCCTTTAATGCCAAACGCTGTCTACCCTGGATGATGTCTTTAATGAGAACTCACTATTGAACTTAATGAATGTAGAGAGCTAGTTGACTGGAATCAAGATTTAGATTGTTTAAGTTTTGCATGCTGGAAAAAGTGGACTAATATCTTTTGTGTATTGGTGAGAATTTTCTAGACTAAGTTGTGGATTGATGTACAATCTTTGGTCCTAGTTTAGGAGTTCATGTTTCTCAGATTTGTACATTTCCTATTTTTGTTTTCACTTAACCAGTTTAGGCTTTTGCTTTGTTTGAGGACAAACAAAGGTTTAAGTCTGGGGGAGTTGATAATACCGTATTTTGACCATTTTTATGGATCGTTTTGAAATACTTTTTCTATGTTTTTAATTGCTTTTAAGTACTTTTATTACATTTTCTAGTATTTTTAGTTCCAAGACTCTTTTCAGGTAACTTAGGGAAAAGCTTAACAAAATAGATAGAAAACCAGATTTCAGCTCAGAGTCAAACCATTAGAAGTTCACCCCCGATTGAAGGCATTCTCACCGGCTGATCCAGCTAAAATTTGGAGATCTTAAAGATGGAAGTATCAGCTTTCCAGCACACTTTACAGCTTGGCAATCCAACGGTTCAATCAAAAGATACGCGAAGAGCAAGATGTCCCGTAAACCAGCCGGCAAGCATTTCAAACCACGGCCAACAGACCATTCCCCGCGGTCATAACCACCGCGACCGCACCCAGCCACCCATTCCCCGTGGTCACGCACATCCCGACCGCGGCCAGCTAACTCCGAACCCGGAGGCCCATTTCTGAAGCACAAAATGGTTCCCTCATTTGGAGAAACCCTAAGTGACGCCCAGAGATGTCTTGAGCACTATAAATACATGTCTTAGGAACCCTAATTCGTATCATCACCTTTTACACCAGCTTGTTTTCTTATTGTTTTTACTTTAGCTTTTAGGGAGAGAGAGATCTATCTCTTGAACCGTTGTTCTTTCTTTTTCAATTTCGGTTTCTGTACTACTTTTTAATACTATGTTTTTGATTTCGTTCATCATGTCTGAGTAGTTTTATTGTTGGGATTAAGGGATATTCGATGGGGTTATATATGTTCGGTGAGGATTCCATTGGCTATTGAGCCGAATCTTAGAACTTTTTCTTCTGAATTCGTTTTTACTGCATGAGAGTAGCGTCATGAACTACAATCTGATCCAGATGCTTAGTGACACGAAAGTGTTCATCCGGTGTCAGATCTAGTTTGGGAGAGCAAAACAAACATAGGAGTGGAAACCTACCTATGGACGATTTGTGAATGCTAACGAGTCTTAAACATAATGCATCTCTTCTTTTCCAGGGTTAGAGTGGAAACCACCAAAACCCTCACAAAAATTGCCTGGTTCTAGACTTCCTTACTTTATATTTCTTTCGAAGGCTTTTGCAGGAAAGATCCTCTTTCCCTGTGGATTCGATCCCTAAGTACTACAATCGATCAGCTGTGCACTTGCGGCTATTGATTTCATTTAGGGTAAAACTTGACAACCCTCGACACACACCACATCACTTGATCTCTACTCTTGATAAAAAAATACAAACATTTCCATATGTGATCAAGTACAAACAAGTTGAAACATTTCCGTATGTGATAAAGAAAATGTAGTTGCCGATGCATTGTCCCGAAGGTATGCCTTGATCTCTACTCTTGATGCTAAGCTTATAGGATGTGAACAACTCAAACACATGTATGCATCAGATTCTGAATTTGGAGAGAAATATCAATCTTGTGAAAAGTTTGCTAAAGACCATTACTTTAGGCAAAATGAATTTCTTTTCTATGATAACTGTTTATGCATCCCTAACTGTTATATTCGAGATCTTTTAGTCAGGGGAAGCACACGAAGGAGGTTCTTGTGGGTCACTTTGGTATTACCAAGACTTTAAAAGTAATGTAGGATCATTTTAACTGGCCGCACATGAAGAGAGATGTGGAGAGAATCTGCGAGAGATGTGCAACTTGTAAACAGGCTAAGTCTAAGGTTAAGCCTCACGGTTTGTACTCTCTCTTACCTATTCCTTCTCATCCTTGGGTTGACAATTCTATGTACTTCGTGCTTGGTTTGCCTAGGACTAAAACAGGAAAAAATTCCATATTCGTTGTAGTGGATAGATTTTCAAAGATGGCTCATTTCATTGCATGTAACAAAACAGATGATGCATCTCATGTAGCTAACCTGTTCTTCAAAGAAGTAATTCGTTTACATGGCATGCCTAGGACCATTGTTTCTGACCGTGATACTAGGTTTCTTAGTTATTTTTGGAAAACATTATGGTCCAAGCTAGGAACTAAACTTCTGTTCTCTACTACATGTCATCCACAAACTAATGGGCAAACTGAAGTAGTCAATAGAACTCTGTCTACTTTCCTGCATGCATTAGTTAGGAAGAATCTTAATTCATGGGAAGAATCTTAAATCTGAAGTAGTCAATAGAACTCTGTCTACTTGCCTCATGTTGAATTCGCATATAATCACTCTATGCATACAGCTTCTAAGTTTTCCCCATTTGAGATTGTTTATGGCTTTAATCCTATAACTCTTCTGGATCTAACTCCTATTCCTTTGAGTGAAAGATCTAGCCTTGATGGACATAAGAGAGCTGAATTAGTGAAACATATCCACGAGAAAGTGATAGTAGGTTTTTAGCCTACTAAGGTCAATTAACCTCTTGTGTTGTAGTACTTGAGGGTCAATCCAAATGGAGATTATCTAGGCACTAAGACTATATGGAACTATCTTAATCCAAGTCTAAAGAAACAGGTTGGTGATTAATTGATCTAAAAACATAAAACAAACAAGAACAAGCAGTACTGAAGAATTAAACAAGCAAACAAGACAAACAAGAAAAGACTCAAATTCAAAATAAGAGAAAGCTAAACCTCTAGATGTGATCATTGATCTAGGTGCTTTAAATGCTGAATTCATGATGCTAAGAAAATAATGCAACACTTGAAATTCTTTAGTCTAGACTTCTAAATCAGATTAATTCATTCTCATGACAAAAATGCTTTTGTTAATTACCAAATCAAGACTAATTCCCATTAGATGAAAAAGCAATCAACAAGCATAAGGTTCCAAGTCTAAAATGACCAGACAGCCTCTTTGTGCATCAAAATAAGAAAGACTGAATCTTACACAGAAAGACATAGCAAGCAATCACATGATCTCTAATCCAATCAACTTAGAGTTTAAAGCTAGACTAATCCTCTCATGAAGGTGTTAATCTCTATACTAATCCACTTTCAAAACAAATTTCTATTTGTGAAATATGAACTAGTAAGCATTAAGAATCAACTATAATATGTCATTGATGCATATAACAAACATCATCATGCCATTAATGCACAAACCCTTAGTTAGCTTTCACTCAGGCATTTCATCAAACACTTTTGGTGCATGAAAGACCCAGATTCTAGACCCAAGTGATGTGCAAGGATCTAGCATTAGGATCAGCTAACTAAGGAAAGGAGAAGAGAATCTAAGCTTAAACAATCATTAATCTACATCTAAGCTCCCAAATCTACACACCTAAAAGCTTAAAAGAAGACTACTCACTAATCATCTTAACACACCTAATCTTTTGCAAGAGATGGTGTTAAACATGATTATAAGCAAGGATAAGAAGATCAGATGATAAGAAACAGCTTTAAGATGATTAAGTCCATCAAATAGTCTTGATCAAACTCGTTTTTACACTGAAAAGGAAAGAAAACTAAGAGAGAATGGAAGGTGTTCTAGGGTTTTTCCCAAAAAACTATATATAGCAAGGGTTTTGAGCCGGGTCAGCCCAAGACAAACTGGGTAGTGACCCGGCTTCAAATGGGCAGTGTGCTGAGTGTGCGACTTGTTCAAGTGGTTTTCATCTCGCAGGCCTGAGTCGCACAGCCATGAAACTAGTCTTGTACGCCTAAACTTCTTCAGCTTCAGTGGCATGCTTATCTCGGTCTGTTCTGCGAATATCTGTGCTGCTCAGGTCTTCTCCTCTTCAACTCGCACAACCAAGATGTATTATGGAGAAGATATGTGTACGATTTGGTCTCCTTCAATCCCAAGTAGCAGGCTCAAAGATCTTGCGAGTTAAAACCTTGTAGCTTAAGCCGCATTTCCTTCTCGGTCTAAAGCGCGGCCATATGTGCGGTTCAGGTTCTTTTGCTCTCTAACTCGCACACCCATATAGCACAGGTCTTAAAGCATGTATGCGAGTAGGTCTCCTTTACTTCCAAGTCGCAGGCCCAACTCGGTCTGATCCGCGAACACATGTGCTACTTGGTTTCATCTCGGCCAACCCGCATTCCCAAGTCGCACAGCTTGTGGACTTAGCATACTCTCAGCTAGGAAATCTTTACCCATGCTCAGAGTTGCCTTACCACATATCTCCACTCGCAGCTCATTTCCAGAATTCAATCTCTAAGTTCTGCGAGTTAACTAAGTTGCAGAACCATCTCGCACAATCCAAGTCTCCTCGGACCACTTTGCGTTCAGGAGAGCGTAACTTCCAGGATATTTATCCAAATGGCTTGATTCTAACTTCAGTGGATAGAGCACCCAAATATAGCAAACGTTGGTGAAGAAAACTTTAGCGCTTGGGATGTGGAAGGTTCCCCGGACGGCTCATCTCTGAGGTGCATTGAAACGATCAAAAAGAAGCTCTTGGACCAGTGTTTACTCCGGCATGGTATCTTTCAGCACATATCTCCAAAATGGATAATCGCAGATGTTCTGGAAATATCACTCAAAGAACTTGAATCTTGATGAAGGCCCCGGCAACTGAATCGGACTGGAAAGGCCTCATCCCATGTGATCTTTGTGACTCATCGGATCGGTCTTGAAACTGTAGCGAGACAAGTGTGTCTTATGGTGAGCTTAACTCTCAACGCACGACTCCAAATCCAATGATTATACCTGTTCAGGATACGTGACCTGATCATCTCCAACTCTTCTGAAGACCCTGTAAGCTGAATCGGACGTTAAAACTCCCGGACAGGCAATCTTTCAGACGTATCGGATTGCTCCGGAATGGATGCAAGACAGGTCTGTCTTCCGGTGGCCGTATCTTTCAGTTCGCTGCTCCAAATTCATAGATTATAACTGCTATGAAATCTAGACTTAATTATCTTGATCTTTGCTGAAGACCTCGGAGGCTGAATCGGCCGGCAAGACCTTCCGGTAATGTGATTTTGGAGATGTATCTGCACTTGAGATTTTTGGCCGAGAAACTTGAACAGCCAGTACGTTATTTGGCCGAGATATCTACCCACAGGATGGATTTTAACCGAGAATCTTTGACTATCAGTACTGCATTTTGCCGAGAAACTCAAAATTGCTCCTGTACACCATTTTTGATCATTTTGACTACATTTCTTCATCTGAATCACATTCTCCACTTCAAATAAGCTCCATAAGCACCTGTTTAACACTCCAAACCATGCAAAACTCTTTTGGACCTAATGCAATCTCTAAAGTCTTAAAACAATGCCTAAAGACCTAAAATGTATGCAAATGAGACATGATTTGGACTTAAATATGTACACTAAATGATGCAATTTATGAATATATCAACTCCCCCACACTTATCCTTTGCTTGTCCTCAAGCACAAAGAACAAATGAGAGAGAGAGGTTGTATGCTCGGGAGTTCACATTTCTTAAAGAGAGAGGATAATCATCAAAAGAGTTCAACTCATGGTCCTAGCTACTAATTCTAAATTGCAATGCAAACTGGTGTACTTATAAAAACTAGCCATGCTCATCACCAAGTGAACCAAACTCAAGTGTCAACGTTCACAAGAATTCCTAACTCCAGCCCTTTGACATTCATTTAAGTATCATGTGGATCATGCTCATGCAAATCATGTGAACTCATTTGGCAGAGGGATAAGGTTATGAGACAAAGATGATCTCATTCAAAGCTTATGGGTTCAATGCAGCTCAAGGGATCACTCAAGAAGGAATAAACATTAACAGAAGGCTAAGGGTAAAAGGCAAATGATGCATACAAGAGTAGAATCCCAACTACCCAATGCCCCAAGTTGGTCTTTCACCTTAACTCTAAATCCATGAAGAACACACCTAAGCTACCCTTCTCTCAAGGCAAACATTGCCTTCTCAACCCACTTCTCACTTCACTCTCATTTTTTCCTCACCAGGGAATTCATCTTTTCATTTTCAAAATCAGGCTTTGGGGTCTAAACCTTTCACTTAGCTCCTTCTCACTTAGCATTGTCTAGCCTCTTTTCTTTTCTCTTTAAACACTTGAGCCTTTTTCTCTTCTTTTCTTTTCTTTTCACTTAGAGGCTAGACTTTACTTTTCAAAACACAAGAGCTTTCTTTCTTTAAACAACAGACCCCAAACCGATCTCTTTTCTTTTCCATCCCCTGGTTCTCATCTCAAACTCTCTCTTTTTCACTCAGTGTTTCCCAAGATCCCTTCCTAGCCTACTCTAGACTCATGATGCAGAGCTAGATCTACATGAAACTCTACTCTTGTCGCCCTAAACCCAACACTTTCTGTCAATTTTATTCAGAAAAAGGTCTCACATCATCTCTCACTAAAGTGTTTTAGGCTTCAAGGAAGGTTTGGTTCAAGGCAGAGAACTGTCTCAAAATGTGATAACAGCTATTTGAGCTAGCAAAGAGTGGTAAAAAGGTATAAGAGAGCTCAAATATTTTGTGGTAACCATGAGTTCACAATGATATGTACACACATGATAATTAGATTGTCAAGTTATGGTTTTTACTTTAACCAAGGCTGGAGATAATCACAACTTGATCCAACTAACACAGAAGCATTGAGACACTAGTTCCAAACATGATTAACTCTTGATTTCATACCAGTTTTGCAAGCAATAGAGAATTAATAACTAGGGCCATTAATTCAAGATCTTAAGATGATTCTCTCCCAAAGAAACCTATCATTACTCCCATGAAAGTGATGCAACCTATATGATTATGCAACTGGACTCAATCCTAAAAATGAGAATGCAACTAAAATGAACATTTTTTGTGAAAAAATTTCAGATTTTTCTATTTTTTTAATTTTTCTATGCACTTAGATGCAGACTCAAGATGCAAATCAAAATAAGAACAAGAGAAAACATTATTAGTAAACACAAAGCCCCTCCCCCACACTTAAATAACACAGTCCCTTGTGTTATAAAAGCACGAGAAAGAGGAAAACTCAAAGATGAAATGCAAAAGATAAAGAAAAATGTTAAATGCTCATTTACAAGTGTTTGGAGTGATACCTGGTGTGGTTCTTATGCAAAGGGGGAGTAAGTGGCTGCACCAAGTGAGGCTAGACATCATTGTAGAAGGATTTGGCTTGGCTTGTTCTCCTTTGTGCGACATGGACTTGTCTTGGACTGACTCGCACACCCAAGTCGCACATAAAGCTTGGCTTTCTTTAGTTGTGCGACATGGACTGCTCTCCTTCCTATCTCGCACACCCAAGTCGCACATAAAACTTCTTGAAAGTTATGTCCTTCTTTGTTGCTGCTACATGGACCTAGAAGACACCAACCCGCACACCCATGTAGGTGTGATTTGCGAACAGTTGTGCTACTTGGATCAGGGGAGAACTGACTCGCACACCCATGTAGGTGTGATTTGCGAACAGGTGTGCTAGATGGGACCTGACCTTGTCCAACTCGCACACCCATGTAGTACACCAGGAGGCTCACCAGTTTTCATGCCTTAAGTCCTTCCTCAGCTTGTTCTCAGACTCCTTTTCACTTTGTTCTTGGACCACAGCATCCCTAAGTCACCTTAGACCTGAAAACACTTCACAAGACCCATCAAAATATTCTAAAAACATAAAAAGAAAAAAAAGAAAATATTAAAAAGATTATATACAAGGATTAGCTTGGAGTTTCTCCCAAGAGCACTTTGTTTTAAGTCACCAAGTTTGACTTTTCATACCCTTTTCTCAATGGGGAGGGGGGGGGGAGGGGGGAGGAGGAGCTTTGATGCTCCTTGTCTTGTCCATAAATTCAAGCATGAGGTCTTTGTTCATCAGCTCTTGGACACCATTAGATCCCTTGTCTATGAGCTCTTGAGTGAGGATTGCCCTGACCTCAGCAAAAGGTTTTGATCTTCCATTATAACCTTGTATTCCACAGCCCCACCATCAAACTTCCAAGGAGTGAGACTTAAGACTTGAGAAGAAAACCCAAGAGTGAATGGTTTGGTGCTTGTTGGGTTCTTGTCTTGAGACCCTGAAACATTTCCTTTGTTGCTGATGATCTCCTTCTCACTTGGTGTAGGAGATAGAGATTCCAAGCAGGCTTCATCATCACTAAAGAAATCCCCTTCAAACTTAAGATCAGGTCTTACTAAGGATTCTTTCTTCTTCTCAACAGATGCAAGGGGTTGAGCTTCTTATATAGTTCCAATAGTCCCCACATACTTCATCTCATAGTGTTTCAAATCATCAGAATCATCAGATATAACTCCACAAAACCCAGCAAGAGGAGGCTTAAGAGGATAAGATACTTCATCATCTACTTTAGTAAGCAGCACTCTTTGAGTATCAAAGTCCACTTAGCTCCAGTGGTATTCAGAAAAGAAGTTCCAAGAAAGAGAGGAAGCTCTTTGGTCTTCTTCATCTTCATTACCATAAAATCAGTTGGAACTATGCATTCACCAATCTTTAGTGGGTAATCTTCAAGGATTCTATATGGCTTCTTTGAGGATGAATCTCCAAAGGTAATTGAGATGGGGTGATACTTTAGAGTCTTTATCCCTAGCCTCTCCACCATGTCTAAAGACATTACACTGATTCTTGATCCAGAATCACACAAAGCATTGTCAACTTTCAAATTTCTAAGAGAGCATGAGATGGAGAACTTTCCTGGATTACCTAGCTTTGGAATAGTTTTGGGTTTCACCCTTTTTGAACCAGTGCAATAGATTCCATCACATGGCCTTCCTTGAACCATTCTCTGATCTTTTCCTTCAGCAAAATCAGAATAATTCTTTTTCATATCAAAACAAGCTGCCTCCCCACCTTCTTTCTCAATGTCCTCATTGAGATCACAGAACATGAACTCAAACTCATCTATGATGGCGTCCTCATCATCTTTTTTCAGGCATTTTCGATTGAGACATTGCCATGGAGAAGATCCTCAATTTCTTTGACAGCAACATGATTCTCATAATTTGAGAGGATTGTATTGCAGTATTCTGTTTGATGTGCAAATGATGTCCCTCGTAAAGATCTTTGAGCCTGAGAACTGCAGTGGCCCTTGTTGTTCTCTAGAGTCTTGACTTTGAAAGCCAAGGTTGAAAGTTGAGTTAGAAGATCAGAATAAGTGCAATCTAACTTGTTGTTAATCACTGCCATTTTCTTGTTGAAGTCCATGGCACCACTTGCTTGACCTTGGTGAATTTGCTGGAGCAGGTTATGTACTTCTTGATCCTTATTCCCTGAGTTCTGTTGGAGGCTTTGCTGTTGGGGAGGGACAAAACCTTGTTGGTTATTGATGTGAAATTGAAAGTTATGGGTGGGGTGATTCTTGTAGTAGGTAAAGCCTTTTTGGTAACCTTGTTGTCCACCTACAAAGTTTACCTCAGCTGTGGTGTCTTACCCTTGAAATGTGTTTTGAAACACATGATTCACATCTCTAACCAAGTTGACTGACTTATGAGAAGCTAGGATAAGTTTATATAGCTTCTCATTGAGAGACCAGATGTCTTTCCTTGTCCTTTCCTCTTCAGCACTCACAACACCTCTTGAATTCCTGTCAAAGTCTGATTCATAAAGCTCATCACTCTGAGCTACATTCTCCAAAAGGGTCATGGAATCATTGACTTCCTTGGTCATGAAATTACCATTTGAAGCTGTGTCCAAGAGGAGTCTGACCTTTGTTAAAGCACCTCTGTAGAAGGTACTTAGCAGCTGAGCATCTGAGAATCCATGGCGAGGGCATTGCATGGTATACCCTCTAAATCTTTCCCAAGCCTCACAAAAGGATTCATGGTTCTTCTGAATGACACTTGAGATTTCATTTCTTAACCTTGCTGTTCTTGATGAAGAGAATAACTTGGTTAGAAATGCTCTTTTGCATTGCTCCCATGTTGTGACTGATCCTTGAGGTAGAGACTTTTCCCATTGATGAGCTTTGTCTCCTAGAAAAAAAGGAAATAGCCTCAAATTGAAACTGTCCTCACTCACTCCATTCATCTTAGTTAGATCACAAACTCTATCAAAGTTGTCAATGTGATCTAATGGGTCTTCTATTGCCAAGCCATGGAACTTATTTGATTTCACCATGTTAATCAAGCCAGATTTGATCTCAAAATCGTTTTCAGGTGTAGGAGCTTTGATGTGTGCTGTCGTGAGGGTTGTCAAGTTTTACCCTAATTGAAATCAATAGCCGCAAGTGCACAGCTGATCGATTGTAGTACTTAGGGATCGAATCCACAGGGAAGGAGGATCTTTTCCTGCAAAAGCTTTTGAAAGAAATATAAAGTAAGGAAGTCTAGAACCAAACGGTTTTGTGGGGGTTTTGGTAGTTTGTTTAAAATGTAAAAACGAAATCTAAAAAAAACTACGGGAATTAAATTGACCTAATAACTAAACTTAACGAAAACGGGTAAAAATAAGAAAAACGGATATTCTAATTGCTTAAATGAAAATCGACTAAAAAGGAATGAGAATATTGCACTAAAGCTTGAAATAAAAACGGTGTGAATCTATAGGAAAGAAGGCGTTGGGCTTCAGGGAAGTTTTCTCAGGGGTACGATCGATTCAAAACATTGCCAGAGAGTAAAATTGATAAGATCTTAGCTTAAACTTTTCAAACTGGAGTCACGGACGTATGAATACGCCACTGTCGTGATCATAGACAACTATCTCTCTCAACCCTGACCAGTAGGTTTCCACTCTGGCCCTGGAAAAGAAGAGATGCATTATGTTTAAGACTCGTCAGCATTCACAAATCACCCATAGGTAGGTTTCCACTCCTATGTTTGTTTTGCTCTTTCAAACTAGATCTGACACCGGATGAACACTTTCGTGTCACCAAGCATCTGGATCAGATTGTAGTTCATGACGCTACTCTCATGCAGTAAAAATGAATTCAGAAGAAAAAGTTCTAAGATTCGGCTCAAAAGCTCATGGAATCCTCATCGAACATATAGATCCCCATCGAAAATCCCTTAATCCCAACAATAAAACTACTCAGACATGATGAACGAAATCAAAAACGTAGTATTAAGAAGTAGAATATAAACCGAAATTGAAAAAGAAAGAACAAGGGTTCAAGAGACAAATCTCTCTCTCCCTAAAAGCTAAAGTAAAAACAATAAGAAAAATATGAGGTAATGATTCGGTTCTGCCTTTTAGGGTTCCTAAAACATGTATTTATTGTGCTCAAGACATCTCGGGACGTCACTTAGGGTTTTTCCAAATGAGGGAATCATTGTGGGCTTTAGAAATGGGCCTTCGGTCTCGGAGTTGGCTGGCCGCAGTCGGGATAGCTGTGACCGCGGGGAATGGATGGCTGGCCGCGGTTGCGGTGCTTCTGACCGCGGGAAATTGCTTGCTGGACGCGGGTGGAAATGCTTGTCGGCTGGTTTACGGGACATCTTGCTCTTCGCGTATCTTTTTATTGAACCGTTGGATTGCCAAAAGTGTGCTGGAAAGCTGATACTTCCATCTTTAAGGTCTCCAAATTTGAGCTGGATCAGACGATGAGAAGGCCTTCAATCAGGGGTGAACTTCTGACGGTTTGACTCTGAGCTGAAATCTGGTTTTCTATCCATTTTGTTAAGCTTTTCCCTAAGTTACCTGAAAAGAGTCTTGGAACTACAAATACTAGAAAAACGTAATAAAAGTACTTAAAAACAATTAAAAATGTAGAAAAGTATTTCAAAACGATCCATAAAAGTGGTCAAAATACGGTGTTATCAAGCTTGAATCCCATGTCTCTGACCCTGAGTATTGGCCTCATCACCAGCTCCCACAACTGTTCTTGGACGTGGGGCTGGACCCTCTTGCTGAGCATGGTGGTTTCCATTACCACCTTGAGCCTGTTGCTCTTGATCCATACCCAACCTCTCAATGTGCTCAGCTCTTTCTCTTTGTCTTCTTGCTTGACTTTTTGTGTTCATACACCTGAAAACAAAGACAGCACTTGAAAGGTAATCAGTAAAACAAAATAAAATGACTTGATCTCAAGAAGAACCAAAGTCCTAATGCTAGAATAAACTCTCCAATTGGCAACGGCGCCAAATTGATAGTAGGTTTTTAGCCTACTAAGGTCAATTAACCTCTTGTGTTGTAGCATTTGAGGGTAAATCCAAATGGAGATTATCTAGGCACTAAGACTATATGGAACTAACTTAATCCAAGTCTAAAGAAACATGTTGGTGATTAAGTGATCTGAAAACATAAAACAAACAAGAACAAGCAGTAACTAAGAATTAAACAAGCAAACAAGACAAACAAGAAAATACTCAAATTCAAAATAAGAGAAAGCTAAACCTCTAGATGTGATCATTGATCAGGGTGCTTTAAATGCTGAATTCATGATGCTAAGTAAACAATGCAACACTTGCAATTCTTTAGTCTAGACTTCCAAATCAGATTAATTCATTCTCATGAAAAAAATCCTTTTGTTAATTACCAAATCAAGACTAGTTCCCATTACATGAATAAGCAATCAACAAGCATAAGGTTCCAAGTCTAAAATGACCAAACAGCCTCTTTGTGCATAAAAATAAGAGCTAAGAAAGACTTAATCTTACACAGAAAGACATAGCAAGCAATCACATGATCTCTAATCTAATCAACTTAGATTTTAAAGCTAGACTAATCCTCTCATGAAGGTATTAATCTCTATAGTAATCCACTTTCAAAACAAATTCCCATAAGAGATATCGGGGCCAACTCCTTCTTTATAGTGCCATCCATCCTCAGTGAGCAGTCGCAGTCAATTACGGTCATAGTTCCTTCAATGGTGTCAACAGCAACGCCCACCCAGTGCTCCCTGTCAAAATTGAAAGGCAGGTACAGGCGCTCATGTGTAGGGAGATCTACACTGTCAAATGATCCATTACACAATCCCCAAATTTGAACCTATGTCGGTCTTTAACAGCCACGCGGGAGAATTTAGTCCATGACTTCATTAGGGCAGTCGTAAATTTGGTTTCAGAAAATGCAATCTTGTTTAACTGAGGCTCGGAACAGTGCCGGACATATACTGTGCGGGCGTATAAGAGTAGAACGTCCATCATCTACATAATGCAAAAAACCGTAAGCGTGCAAAATAATATGGACTATAAACTTAAAATAATCAAGTTAGAGATGTATTTAAAAATATTAGTGTCTAAATATAAAGTAAGATCTTTAATAAAAATGGTAGTCATCATAAGGATTTAAAGAAGTGATATGTACGTGTGATGAAATAGAATACCTTGGGCATCATAGGCTTTGTCCTATCGGCGATTTCAAGTACTTCCTTGTTGTTAACAGAGATGCCTCTGCCAAGGTTGATTAGCCTGATCATAATAGAAAACATATCATCAAACATTCTTTGAAATGTCAAAAAAAAAAAACTATCTACAAAGGAAGCCTAACCGATAATTCTGCAACATACCATGCAACCGAGCAAACTTTGTAAAATACGCAGGCTGTTCATAAGGGGGGGCATATAAACGGGTGGCTACCAAGGGTGCATGATACCCACTTGGGGTTCACATGGAAATCGTTAAACTGCACCAGGGCCGAGGGAATTCCCCTTCATCCCCATTATCAGGAGCAAGATCGCCGCCATCTCCATCGCCTGTACCAGCATCATCTTGGTCACACAACAACATCGGAAGGTAAACACAAACATAACCACAAAAACATCTCCAAAACTGTTAACCTAAAACTTAGGCCACCTAACAAATATGTTAGAACACTACACTAGCAAGTATAGGTGCATCTCATATAGAAGATAGTTTAACGTATTTGTTAGGCCACTATATTCTTACCAAAAATACTTAAAACTTACTTGTCCCTCCAGCTGGATGTCGTTACTTTCGCCAACCTCTGAACTAAAGGCAACCAATCCTTTGCCGACCTGCTGCTGAACATCGTCAGGTAGATCGACATTGATATTGGAAGCCATTGCAATGGCTTCGTTGATAGCTGCATCGGCTATAGCCTGTTCTTGTGCCTGGTTTGTACCACTCCTAGCACCTGTCTGAAGACCATTGTCAGTCCTCTTCTCGTTTTCACGGGCCGTGGATCTCTCTCTCGGAGAATCAGGCCTGTTAATGCTGGATATAGATTTGCCCAAAAAATCGAGAATGTTGGTAATTACTTGCTCCTGCATTGCTGTGAACTTCTGTTCTATAGCAGCCGTCACAGACGTGCCAAGAATGGACAAATTTGATTCAATTGTCGAGATTTTGTCAATAGCGGTTGACATCTTAAGCTCAAAAGGGCTCAATTCCGCCTTCACAGCTGCCGACAATAATTCAGCAAAATTTCCAGGTACTGCAGAGTATGGAGCATTCGCGCCGGTAGTGGCGAAATTTTCCTGGGCTCTCTCTTTCTCCCTCTCCTTCTGCTCCCTGATTTCTTTCCTCTCGAGTCGCATCTTCGCCAACTCGGCCTGGGTCAACCCACGCTTAAACATGTGTTTGCGGAATTCGAAGTCCTCCCAATAAGGTCTAGCATATAATCAACCCTGGGATCTTTTTCCTCTTTGGACCAGCTAAAGTCTTAAACCTCCATACCAGCATCTGTATCGTCGGGGATAAGGCTTAAAACAGAGACCTATTTTTCATGTTAACCGATAATATTATTGTTAGTGTGTTAACGTGATTGTTGACGGCTATAACATGAATTGTTACCTACTAAATATGTTAGAGTTAGTGGTGATACCTTGCATTCCTCGTCGATGTCTCTAGCGTGACTTGGGCTAAGTCTGATGGTCGCCGAGGCCTTTCGTGCCGCTAACTGGTGCATTTCTATCACTCTCACCGTCAAAATTTTGATCGGTATTTGGGTTCTCCGGCAAGTTAGGCGCTGCGGCATCCTCCGACTCTCCATGCTCGTCTTCTGCCTTGGTTTCAGATTCAGACGAAGACTCGTTCAACTGAACAACCTCCGTTAATGATGGACATGCATCCACCAATACGAGCTGTATCGCGTGAAAAAACCGTTTAACGGCTACCGTACTTTGAGCGTGAGCAACTTCATCTTTAGATTTAATGCTGGACATCAACATCTCGAACCCCACTATGCCCTACGGATGAGCGAAAACTCTTCGATGCTTCTGATCAGCTCCACGTGTTCAAAGACTATTTTGGACCTGTGGTTTGTGGGGCATAAGACTGCTCCGGTGATAGTGAGGCAGGCGTATTTCAACCTGGTTTCACGGTTGACGACGGTCTTCTTTTTCAACATCTTAACGGTCAAGTCGATGCTGCAAGATTTTAAATTTCCAAACAAATCGGGCCAATAGGGTTTCTCACGACCAGGGTTCCTCTTTTTCTTTTTTTTTTTGCTTTCTTAGATATTTTCCGCACGGTAAACCGGTAACTATCGCAAATTCCCTAAGGGAAATCCTAACTGGTTTACTGGCAAACAGAATCCAGATTTCGTATTTCTTACGAACCTTAAGCAGCCGTGTGATGATAAAGTGACCGAAACTGTCGGAAAGTGCAGGCTTCTCCGCCATCGCAATAAGTTTCCCAAATGGGGATTTATTCAGAAAATCTCTCTCCTCATCGTCCAAGGCGCTAAGGATGTTGTTGATGGCCTTGGATTTGTGATAGCAGTTAATCCTCTCGTCGATGGGTTCTTCGCCGGTGGCAAAAATCCTCTCCGGTAAGGATGGTTCCATCTTCAGTTCGAGGGCTCTTTGTTTGTTTCCAGACAGTGAATAGTATCTGTGCTGATAAATAAAAAGTAAAGTGGTCTTTTTTAAACGATGGCTCGGTTGCACAAAAAAGGAATAATGTCGAATTATACCCTTGGTCATTTCTGTAAATACTCGTGGCGGGATGGTCAGTTGTTATAATTATTCTAAATCTAACCCTCTTGTTTATATTATCGTAAATAAATATTTATTAATTTTAAATAGTTAAAATTTTTGGCTGATTGATCATGATAAAAATATACAATAACATATTGTTTATCATTTCCATGTTATGCCTTTAATTCTATTATGTCTGTTTCTTGTTGGTTCTTTTACATAATTCAGTGTCTTATATTTAGTGTTTGGCTGCATGCATTTTAGTTTAGCATGTAATTTTTGATATGTGGAGTCAGATGATTGAGCTTTTAGGTTGATTTAACTCTTTATCTTATAACACTGTGAGATGTCAAAAAAATCACTATGAAAAACTCTTACTTTCTTAACTGTTTACCTTGTCACCACTAGAAGGGGACTATATATAGAATGGGTAAAAAATGGAAGAGATCAACAAATATTTAGTGATCGTTCACAAAATAAAAGTGGGAGGAGCTCCATATTAAAATCCTCAAGTTCCTTTGTAATCCAACGTTGTATTTCACCAAATATTTCCCTTCACATCACTCACATATTTGCGTCTTTGGTCGATTAGGATTGTAAATCTTCTAATGGAAAAAAGCGTGTCTTTACTATGATTGATATCACTTTCCATTAGTGAGCGTTGAACACAGAGGTGAATGTTGACAGCTTGGTAGCTTTGACATTGCTGAAAAGAAAATAAAAGGTATGAACCAAGTATGAACTTGCTTAAGTAGAAAAAGGGTAAATGGACACTGTTAAATAAATAGTGTTCATGAATAATTTGTGAGTAATGTAGGATACGAAGATCGACTTGACACTTTTGAAGCTCTTTAATCTGAAAATTTTTTGGTTGATGAATCAACAAATTTCCCCTAGAGTCTCTTTACTGTAACACGTAATTTTGAATGAGTTTTGTATTAAGAAAACTTATACTCTTAGGGAAGCAAATGACTGCAACAATTGAATCAGAGTTGCTTTAGGTGAAGTTGTATTTGCTGGTCCAGCAATTTCACTTGCTTTATGGCTGAGAAGTAAACCACACGATCACTTTTTTAATGTATCTGGTTATTCAGCTATATATCTTCATCTCTTTTCTCATTTAAGCTTTATGTTTTCCTTGCGTACTACAGATAACTTTAGCAACAAAAATGTATTGTGTAGAGGTGGTTTTGGTAGAGTGTATAAAGGACGATCAAGCAGTGGCTCTAGTGGCTGTGAAAAGGCTAAAAGAAGAACGTACCTAGGGTGGGGAACTACATTTCCAAACCGAGGTCGAGATGATCCAAATGATAAAAAAAATGTTCACAAGGAACAAAAAGTGAGAATCACTCTCAAAAGAAGAAGTTTGATAAAAAAAGATAGTTTGATTATTTCTCTTACAGATAACATGATTATATAGAGTAGAAATGTATAGAAAACTAGGCAATCTCGGAATTATTAGTTTAGACTAAATTAAAGACAAATATTAAATAAAGGTCTTCGTAGGAGAGTTTTGGTGTAGCTAAAGGAATAAGAAAACAAGTAAATGATGCATATCCTTCCACATTTAGGACTCTCTACTTCAAGATGGGCTGAGCCATTTATTCACCTTGGGCTTAGTAGAAAAGCCTCCTAGATGCCAAATAGAAGTCTGAAAGCTCTCAAACCAAACAGGCCTATGAATCATCAAGTATAGAACCATGTCGACCTATTTAAGCAAATGGGGTGTATCTCTGAGATCTGATAGCCATTTCTCCTAATCCTGGGCTTGTTGGAACCAGAAAAGATCCATTAAGATTCTACAAGTTGTTTTATGTGGAGATCGTTTATGAGTTGAGCCTGGAGCTCGATCTTTGGCTCGGACACGTAATTGGGTCCGAAGCAGATCCACTGATTTGTAAAATTCTTATCTTTCAAGTCTGAACCCGTTTTGATGTGATTCAAATTCTCCCTGTTTCTCTGATGGATCCAGATTCCAAAATAATTTGGTTCATAACTTGATTCGGTCTGGCTTGGTTGGAATCCTCCATTAAACGCGTGTTGATCCAAATCAAGTAACTTCGAGTTCACCTAATTTGAAAACCGAATAACTTCTTCATCTGAACTCGTAATGAACTGATTCTTCTTTGAGACGGTCTCTAGACGGGGTGAGGAATGTATTCCAAGTTTTCTTTGGGCTGAAATAGTTTACCTTGGACTTCATTTGTGTCGGACAATACAGAAGGATTTTCTAGGGTGCTTTCATGATCACATCAGACCCCTCATCTTGAAAAAGTTTCGTCCTCGAAACTGTAAAGCCTTGGGTTGGGAAATGTTGACGTAAGACTGGTGGACTCTCCTTTATTAGCATGGAATATATGACTCCATGTTTTTGATACTGAGTAGTATGACCTTCCGAGTTTGTCCTTTGTTCCTGCAAAATCCAAAATCTTAGCTGAATCATCCGTGCTACCAAATTCGCTTAAGATCAGAGTCTCCTTCGTGACTTCATCATCCACTGAATCAGGTATCAACTGATCTTTACATATTTCCTTTTGCTTATGCTCCTCGGCTTTACTTTGCTCATTTGCTACCAGTAGTTCATCCTTTGTCGCATGCTCTTCATATTCATCGAACACAGGTGCGGTCTCGGTCTCCTCTTCTTCATCAGTCATGATTACTCTATTGTCTAGAGGAACCACGTTTTGCTTGTTAGGGCATTCTTGCATAGTGTCATCTCCCTTGGCACTTAAAACAATTAATATCACGAGCTTTTGAAGTAGTAGCCTCTGTTGATTTGATGTACGGATCCTTTGGTCTAGCATCAAATTATCTAGCTACATAGGTTGGTTGAGAAGAACTCCTTAGCTTCTGATTTAGCTTATGATGGTGATGGCTTTGAATGAACCTCCCTCTCATAACTGCTTTCTCCACTGGATACTCTCCTTTACGCCTCCTTGCGGTTTTCAATAGACACCACCAGTAGAGTGCTTGGCCACAAAATCCAGTAGCCGCAACTTGCACCTTGCTGTACTCTGAATATTGTTGGGAATTTAAATTTCTTTCCCACTTTAAGTACCTGTCAAGATGAATTTTATCGTAGAATGATGGAATTTGGAGCTTGAGATCTTCAAGATCGTCATGATGTCTGCCTTCTCTTTCACGCCTAAGCCTCCTTTGGCTTTCTTGAGAAGAATAACTATCAAGGATGTGATATTTGTCTGCCTCCACATCTCTAGGCTTCCTCGGTAGGTCTTTTTCTCTTCTTGGATCTCTCTCTTGTGTCCTCCTTTCAATAGACCAAAAACATATGTTTTTCTTCTTTTTGGATCTTCTTTTTTTAACAGACCAAAATACATTTTTTTCTATTTCTTTTTGTTTTTTTTTTTGTTTTCTCTCTCTCTCTTTTTTTTTTTTAAATGACGAAAATAAATAATAATAAAAAATTAGAAATTAAAAGAAAAGTAGATGAAAGGGTAGAAGAAGAAAAGATGAAATAAAAATGATAGAAGGATAGAATGATAAAATACATAACTAGAGAGTGTTTCTCTGATACTTAATGATAAAATCCTCCCAAAGAATCGGCACTCTGAAGTTGGCAAAGGATAAGCTTTGCTTCTTATGAACCAAAAGGCTTCAAAGAACAAAGGATGTGGAATGAATGGTCACACAGGTAGCTGCGAAAAGGCTCCTGATTTACCGAAATGACTCATTGGATATGACACACCAAGACAAGCCAAGTTTGTAATCGTCTGGATATGACTCACCAGGCAATCGAACCACGGATATGACTCACCGCGGGTTGATCAAAGGATAACCTCCAAATGATCAAAAAACTGTTCACAAAGAACAAAAAGTGCGAATCACTCTCAAAAGAAGAAGTTTGTTTTAAAAAAAAAAGATAGTCTGATTATTTCTCTTAGAGATTACATGATTATATAGATTAGAAATGTGTAGAAAACTAGGCAATCTCGGAATTATTAGCTTAGACTAAATTAAAGACAAATATTAAATAAAGGTTGAATGACTCTTGATCTTCTTTGAATAACCCTTGAGCTTCTTGTCTCTTTAACTCTTTTGGACGAATTCTGATAATCAGAAACAAGATGGGCTGAGTCATTTCTTCACCTTGGGCTTAGTAGAAAAGCCTCCTGGATGCCAAACGTAAGTCTGCAAGCTCTCAAACCAAACAGGCCTAGAAATCATCAAGTATAGTACCATATAAACCCATTTAGGCAAATGGGGGGGGGTTATCTCTGAGATCTGATAGCCATTTATCCTAATCCTGGGCTTGTTGGAACCAGAAAAGATCCATTGAGATTCTACAAGTGGTTTCATGTGGAGATCGTTTTTGAGTTGAGCTCTGGAGCTCGATCTTTTGCTCGGACGCGTAAGTGGGTCTGAAGCAGATCCACTGATTTGTAAAATTCATATCTTTCAAGCCTGAACCCGTTTTGATGTGATTCAAATTCTCCTTGCTTCTCTGCTGGATCCAGATTCCAAAATAATTTTGTTCATAACTTGATTCCTTCTGGCTTGGTCGAAATCCTCCATTGAATGTGCGTAGATCCAAATCGAGTAACCTCGAGTTCACTTGATTTGAAAACTGAATAACTCTTCATCTGAATTCTGTCTGGACTGGTTCTTCGTCGAGACAGTCTCTCGACGAGGTGAGAATGTAGTCCAAGTGGTCTTTGGGCTGAAACAGTTTACCTTGGACTTCATTTGTGTCGGACAATACACAAGGGTTTTCTCGGGTGCTTTCATGATCACATCATTCAGACCAACGATACGAGAACAGAGGAGGAATTAATTGAGGTTACAAAAAAAATAAAGGAAGCATATATCGACGGGGAAGTATTCTGGCAACAAAAAAAGCTGAACTCAATGGGCAAAGACAGTAGATAAGAATACAAAATTTTAGCATGCAGTAGTTAAACAACGGAGAGCAGGAAACCCAATCATTGGTTTACATAATACGGTTGGTACATAGGTTACTTCGGAAAAAGAGATTGAACAGGTGGCAGTAAAGTATTTTGATGAATTATTCACGTCGACATCTCCGACAGATTTTGAGGAAGCACTAGGAAAGATAAAAACTTTAATTTCAGAGAACGGTAATGCGATGCTCACGGCTAGGGCTACTGGGGAAGAAGTACGTAATGCGTTATTTGCGATGCGTTCCCAGAAAGCTCTGGGACCAGATGGAATGATAGCACTCTTTTATCAACGCACATGGCTAATTTTCAAGACAGATATTGTAGGTTTAGTCAATGGTTTCTTGGAAACAACAAGCTTCAATGAAAGATTGAATATGACTAACATCTGTTTATACCAAAAACAGAGAGACCTACAAGGATGACAGAGTTATGGCCTATTGGCCTATGTAACGTAGGTTAATAATATAATATCAAAAGTTTTGTGTCAAAGGTTGAAAATATTGTTACCAGATTTGGTTTCGGAAATACAATCAGCTTTTGTGACAGGACGATTTATTTCAGATAATATTCTAGTATCCCATAAGATGTTTCATGGATTGCATACTAATAAATCATGCAAAGGAAACTTCTTGGCAATTAAGATGGACATGAGCAAAGCTTATGATAGGGTCGAATAGTTTTTCATTGACAATATTATGAGACGTTTTGGCTTTGCGGAAAAATGGATTACATGGATGATGCGATGCATTACTTTGGTATGGTATAAAATTCTACTGAATGCACAGCCGAAGGGACAAATAAAACCGGGAAGGGGACTTGCTTCCGCTTGGTAGATTTTGCATGACTCCAACTGAAAGATTGCTCATTTATCCCTACATGGCTAATGGAAGGGTTCCTTTATTGTTTAAGAGGTAACTAATTCTTTGTTATAAGCCAAGTTTTTATAATTTGTTCTTCATTTTTTTTCGATTACATATTACATACAATATGTGGGTTTAAACCTTTCTGATTGTAATATAGTTTTGTTTTTACTGGTTTGAAATTTGGGCAGTTGGTTAAGTCTCTGATTTTTCCTTTTCTTGCTTAGTGTTG
The DNA here is from genome assembly GCF_000478725.1 of Eutrema salsugineum. Classification (NCBI taxonomy): domain Eukaryota; kingdom Viridiplantae; phylum Streptophyta; class Magnoliopsida; order Brassicales; family Brassicaceae; genus Eutrema; species Eutrema salsugineum. The sequence continues at coordinate 8,679,231 of NW_006256901.1, read as the reverse complement.
GAGTAAGCTTGAAGAAAGCTTTAGCTGCAAGTCTCATAAATCAATTAGGAATAGTTATATTTAGGAGTTATCTAAGGAAAAGGAAATTTGTATTTCTAATTGGTTTAGGTTTTAGGAAATAATTCTCTATATATATGAAGGTGTTGAAGTGTGGCATTCTCATGAGATTATAGAGAGAGTTTGAGAGATTTACGTTTTGAGTTATTTTCTTAAAGCAATAAAAGTGTTTTCTTAATCTCAAGTGACAAACTTTATTTGGTATCAGAGCTTCAAGGTTAAGCAAAGAGACTAACTAAGAAGATCATTTGATACAATGATATGGGTGATCTAGTTCCGATCACAAAGTCTAAGGAAAGTAGTCCTTCGCTTATAATGGCTGATGCTAAATACAACAAACAACACAGTCTGCGCAATTCGGATGAAAGTAGCACTCAAGGTACAAAAAGTGTGGGAAGCCATCGATCCATGAACAATAGAATGTGAAAAAGATGATATGGCACGAGCGCTTTTGTTACAATCCATACCGGATACATTAACCATACAAATTGGAAACTTCGACACCTCAAAAGCTGTATGGGACGTGATAAAAACCAGGAATATGGGAGCTGATAGAGTAAAAGAAGCTTTCTGAATTTTCAAGGAAATCAGCAGCTCTGGGAGAACTATTGAAGAATCAAAACTGGTAAAGAAGTTCCTTCACAATCTACCGAGAGGTTGATACATTCACATCATTTCTGCACTCAAACAAGTTCTCGACCTTAAAACCACAAGCTTTGAAGATATTGTGGGAAGACTAAAAGTATATGAGGAAAGGATTCACGAAGAAGAAGAAGATCAGCAGAGTGATCAAGGGAAACTCATGTATGCAAACACAGACTCACAAGAATCTTATGGAACTGGTAGAGGAAGAGGACGTGGTGGTTGTTTCTATGGACGAGGAAGAGGCCGTGGGAACTACGGCAACAACAGTAACCAACAAAACGGAGGATACAGACTGGAGAAAGAAAACGCATATGCTACCGGTGTGATATAGCAGGTCATTATGCATGCGTTTGTCCAGATAGACTTCTTAAGCATCAAGAAGCACAGGAGAATGAGGAAGATGAAAGTATAAAGGCAGAGGAATTGATGATGCACGAGGTGGTGTATCTTAATGAGAAGAATGTAGAACCCAATAGGTTCGAGACATGCTCAGATGGAGACAATATCTGGTATCTAGATAACGGAGCTAGCAATCATACTACAGGAAATTGGGAGTATTTCTCAAAGTTCAATGAAAACGTTACAGGACAAGTGAGATTTGGGGACAACTCCCGCATTGACATCACAGGAAAAGGGTCTATTCGTTTTATAAGCAAGAGTGGTGATCGAAAGGTCTTAGCTGATGTTTATTTCATCCCGGATTTGAAGAGCAACATCATAAGCCTCGGGTCAGGCTACAGAGTCAGGATGTGACGTTAGAATGAAAGGGGATCATCTAACCTTATACGATCGTGATGGCAAGCTACTAGCTTGAGAATTTTAGTGATTCGACTAAACGGCATGCAAGACTTGGACATATTAATTCCGAAACAATGAAGAAGATGATAAAGAAGCAACTTGTCACAGGAATACCTAGTCTTTCCGTTGAAAAGGAGACTTGTCCTTCGTGATTACTTGGTAAGCAAACAAGACAAGTGTTCCCTCAAGCGACAGCATACCGAGCTGCAAAAATACGTGACTCATACATGGATACCTTTGTCGACCTATTACGCCTCAACCAGCTACAAGGAACAGGTATATCCTTGTGCTGATCGATGACCACTCTTGCTATATATGGTTAATATTGCTGAAGGAGAAGAGCGAAGCCTTTGATAAACCTAAAGCATCTGTTGAGCAAGAAACAGTTACCACCATCAAAACCTTTCGAACAGATCATGGGCTTGCGGGCCTAGGGTTTTTTTAATAAGCCCGTTGATCCTCAAAAAATTTTAAATTTATAAAACCCTAGTGTCTGCAAGTGCACAGATATACGTTGTATGACTAAGGGTGTCGATCCACAGGGAGGATGTCTAATCTGCTAGAAACAACAAACTGGGAAAGTAAGCAAAGTCACAAACTCATGGGATTTGGGGTTTTTGGATAAGAATCCTAAACTAAACCTAATCTAATATTCACGAGAAATAAGATGCAATGCATATGAATTGTTAAAAGAATATCTCAAGCATATCGACTCAAACAATAGACTCTAAACTCATAGGTGGCAATTTAGACTTCTCCGGTTTACCGTAATCGATGTTTGGTGGCATTTCCAATTAGCTTCCGGACGATTTATCTCCATCTGTTTCTGGGATCTGCATGGAACTAGAATACACATATGTATGATTAACCAACTCTCGCTATATTAATCAACTAATCACTCAGATCTGACAAATAACTCTCACTCTCATGCCAGAAATAAGATCATGCATTAGACATTGAATTCGTCTGTTCACATCTTCTCTATAGGTAACTCTCATGCAATAGGAACAACTTAGAAGAGATGAGATCCAGAATATGGTCTAGAAACTTAGAAATCTTAATCGATATGGATGCCTATCGAAATCTTAGTCTCATGAAGCAGCGTTAAAGCAGGTCCTAAGGTATTTGTGAGGTACCGTGTCACTAGGATTCAGGTTCGTTTGAGCAAAAGGAACAGGTTTAGTGGGCTATAGTGATAGCAGCGACAATGTTGACACCGATGATGGAAAAAGCGCAGCGGTCACATCTTCTACCTAAATGACTGCCCTATATAACATGGTGTTTGCACAAGAAAAAAAACAGTGGCATTATCCTCCTGCGAAACTGAGTTTATATCTGGCATAGAGGCGGCAAAAAAAGCGATCTGGCTGCAAGAGCTACTTGGAGAAGTCACTGGAACAGAGTGTGAAAAGGTGACAGTTCGCATAGATAACAAATCTGCAATATTGCTTACTAAGAACCCAGTTTTTCATGGACGAAGTAATCACATACACAGGAGATATTATTTCATAAGAGATTGTGTAGAGAATGAGCAAGTGCTGGTCGAACATGTTCCTCGAACAAAGTAGAAGGCTGACATTTTAACTAAGGCACTTGGAAGGATCAAATTTAAAGAGATGAGAGATCTCATAGGAGCTCAAGAAGTGTCAAGAAGTGACTTCAAGCTTAAAGGGGAGAATGTTGGAGTAAGCTTGAAGAAAGCTTGAGCAGCAAGTCTCCTAAATCAATTAGGAATAGTTATATTTAGGAGTTATCTAAATATACCTAGGAGTTATCTAAGCAAAAAGAAATTTGTATTTCTAATTGGTTTAGGTTTTAGGAAATAATTTTCTATATATATGAAGGTGTCAAAGTGTGGCATTCTCATAAGATTATAGAGAGAATTTGAGAGCTTTAAATTTTGAGTTATTTTCTTAAAGCAATAAAAGTATTTTCTTAATCTCAAGTGTCAAACTTTACTTAGAACGTCCTGAATGCAATCCAGCACTTAATTCCCTAAAAAGAAAGCATATTGGACTGGGAGCAGCAAGGGGCTTGCGTATTTACATGACCATTGTGACTAAAAAAGCATTCACCAGGACGTGAAAGCTGCGAACATATTGTTAGATGAAGAGTTTGAAGCTGTGCTTGGAGATTTTGGGCTCGCAAAGCTGATAAATTATAAGAACTTCCATGGGACAACTGCTGTACTCGGTAAAATTGGGCATATTGCTAGAATCATTTGTTCATTGTAGCCATAGTAATCGAAGATGTGCTCCATTTTTTGTTCCTATTCCAAGTATGTATCAGAATCTACCTTTCCTGCAAAGGTCGGTGGAGTGTGCTTGATTTCATTGATGGCTTTATTGGGATCTTATTATCTGATTCTGTTACCATGGATGGGGTCATGTCTTGGTTGTTATTGTAGTTCCCCCAGATCAGGTGCAACATTGTTTTGATTTTCTCCTCGGTTCGTGGTTCTGACTGCTGTGGTTTGAGGATCATGATTGAGTGGTGTTGTTGCAGCTGGTTGAGGGTTACTGAGATCTCTAACGGCGTGGTTTCTGCTGAATACAATCTATACTACCTTCTAGATTGGCCTCCATGTTATTCATACCAGCCTTCACGGTTCTTATTTCATCCTTCATGGCATTCATATCTTATCTCATGGCTTGGAGAAGTTGTATCACAGCGTCTTGCACGTTGTGATCAATCACCTAAAAACTTTTTCACAAAAAACTAGGTCAAAGTTTGATTGGAAACAAAGTAAAATAAACAAGCAAACAAAAAATCAAAAAAATCTCTATTTTTTTTTTTAGTTAAGAATATGAAACATAAAAATTGTGAAAATAAAAAACTTTTTATGGGTTTTCTGGATTTATGAGAAGAAAATAACAGAAAAAAACAGTTTTATAGGTTTTTAGTTTATGATGGACAAAAAGCAAATAATCAAAAAATAATTCTTTTCTTTCGTTTTTTTATATAAAATTATTCCAAAAACAAAACAAAAACAAGAGCAAAGGAATAGAAAACACCAGAATAGAAATGTTTAAGCTCTAATACAGATGTAGTCATATTTTAGCCTATTTAAGCATGCATTTTACTTAGCATTTTGGAAATTTTGCATGCATTCTTATGGTTTTCACTAAGTTTTACATTCATATAGTCTACGATGTTTTAGATAATGTCCAAGAGAGTCTTGCATGTTTTGAAGTGCTTTCTAGGCACTTAGGAAGCAATGCGGACTTGGCCAAGCTTGGAGGATTGGTTTGGATCAGTGGAGATGCAATTGGGACACTTCGAGTCGACTTAGAAGATAATTGAAGAAGCAAGGAATGTCTCGACCAAACGACCTTGGACTGCTCAGGTCGAGGCTCGACCAAACGACCTTGGACTGCTCAGGTCGAGGCTCATTCTTGAGAAACCCTCGGCCAACTCCCTCGGAGTGGTATCCCCAAAGCCACTTGAAGTGTCTCAAAGATTGGGCCAGACGAAGAGCTTCCATTCCGATTTAGCTTTAGATAATTGAGTTAGCTTTCCTCTAAAGGTTGTTTTAAGTCATTCCACTCAGGTTCAGGTGATGCAACAAATTTAGCATGAAAATGTCCAAGGTTCGACCTTCCATCCTTCGAACAAGCCTGGCTGAGGCTCATGCCCGAAAGTTCCTCGACTTAACTCTCTTGGAGTGCTCTCCTTGAGGATGACCATACTGAAGACCTGAAGAACCCTCGACCAACTCCCTCGGACTGCTTAAGCCGAGGTTCACCACCAAAACGTCCCCGTCCTCAGAGTGGACAGGTCGATTGATCACTCCCAGATCCAGCCAAGGCTGGGTCAGTACCCAGTTTATTCCAGGTTAATCGGGTTCGACCCAGCCTTCTATCTATATTTTTTGACCGAATTTCTTATCATATCTTGTTTTTCTCTTTCAGAAACACTTCCTTTTGGGGAAACAAGATTTTGTAAACAGATTCTTTTAGTTTGAATGCATTAGTATCATTTTACCTCCAATCTCTCTTCCTTTATCTCATAAACATAATGCAAACCTTGATTTTTGTAGATTTTCTGGGTTTCAACATGAGTTGTGAGCAGTTTTCTTTTGAATTTATGGGTGAGGTAGATTAGGGTGCTTTTAGGTTTGATCTATGGGATTTAGGGCATAGATGCTTATTTTCCTTGAGTAGTTAGAGTTCTTAATGCTTGATTAGCTTGAGAAAGTTAATTTAGACCTTAGGAAATTTCATCAAACACCAAAGAGTTAAATAGATATAATTTCACCAAAGAGCTAAATAGAGGATTTTCTTTTTTAACTTATGAGATTAGATGTTTAAAGAGCATTCTAGTTGTTTGATCTTGTTAATAATGCTTGTTAATTATTATTTTTCACAAATAATTTTTTTGATTAAGTAATTAATCAAGTAATTAGTGCTATGAAAATGGATTAGTCTTAATTAGTGATCTAGACCTAAGGTTTAGCAAGTATTGATTTTTCTGGACATCATAGATCAACTTAGAAGTCACCCAAAGTCAATGATCCCACCCAAGGATCATTGTTAATCTTGCTTAGTTAATTTCTCTGTTATACTCTGTTTTTAATTACTCTGTTTTGCTATATTGCTTTAATCTTTGTTTAAGTTGCTAGTTCTTAATTAGTTTTTAATTGCTTGCTTACTTGTTGCTTTCATTTAGGTTGTCAGTTTCAATTCAAAACTCTTAACTGTTAACTTGGATTTAGAATTTTCTTCTATTCCATTTGGATTGACACCTCAAGTATTACAATGACATGCTTAAGAGGTTAATTGACCATTGATTGAAAAAATCTCTTAATCAGCTTGGCGCCGTTTGCCAAATGAGAATAGCTCTATTTAGTTAGATTTAGATTCTTTTAGGGATTAAGATTTACTTTTTTAAACACTCTCATATGTTTTGTTTGAACTTGTTTTTCATGTATTCAGGTGTATGAATTTGAGAAGCAGATGAGCAATCAACCTGCTTCTACTGATAGAAAACATTGATCAGGTTACAAACAGAGCCAAAAAAGAGAAAGAGAAAGAGCTGAGCATCTTGACCGTATGGGCATGGAAAATCAGAACCAAGATAGTGCTGCTGGGCATCAGGCCAATGTGCAACAAGAGGAATAAGCTGCTAGGGTGCAGAGAGGTCCTATACACCCACTAAGAGCTGCCAACTTGGTAGGTGCAAGAGCTGCAGCCAATGCACATGGGAACAGAAAAGAGATTCAAGCTTTCTTCTGTTGAAAACAATAACTTAGAGTTCAAGTCAGATCTAATCAACATGGTTCAAAGCAATAAGTTTCATGGCTTAGCCATGGAAGATCAACTTGACCATTTAGACCAATTTGATAGAATATGTTGTCTTACTAAAATGAATGATGTGTCTGAGGATTGCTTCAAGTTAAAGCTCTTTCCTTTTTCACTTGGAAACAAGGCCCTCCAGTGGGAGAGAAACCTTCCTCATAGTTCAATAACTGCTTGGGACCAGTTCAAGAAGGCCTTTTTAGCAAATTTTTCCTCTTCTTCAAGAACTGGAAGACTGAGGAATGAGATTTCAAGTTTCACACAAAAGAACCATGAGTCATTTTCTAAGGAATGAGAGTGGTTCAAAAGCTAAAGTGTGCATTGTCCACATCATGACTTCTCAGATTACACAACTGCTTAGTACTCTCTATAAAGGCTCCTTCCCAAAGATCATACTCTTGTTGAATACTGCTTCCAATGGAAACTTCTTAGCTAAAGAGGTACTTGATGCTATGGAATTGGTTGAGAATCTTGCACAATGATGAGCTGCGTTGAGGGTTGTCAAGTTTTACCCTCAATGAAATCAATAGCCGCAAGTTCACAGCTGATCGATTGTAGTACTTAGGGATCGAATATACAGGGAAGGACAATCTTTCCTGCAAAAGCCTTCAAAAGCAATATAAAGTAAGGAAGTCTAGAACCAGACAATTTTTGTAAGGGTTTTGGTGGTTTCTTTAAAACGTAAAAACTAATCTTAACGAGAAAATACAGGAACTAAAATGACCTAATAACTAAACTTAATAAAATCGACTAGAAACGAGAAAAATGGCTAAACCTAATTGCTTAAATGAATATTGATTAAGAGAATGAAAATGATGAACTAAAGCTTGAAATAAATTCGATGTAAATCAATAGAAAGAAGCCACTGAGTTTAATTGAAGTTTTCTCCGAGGTATGAATGATTCAAAACATTGCTAGAGAGCAAATTTGATAAGATCTTAGCTTAAACTTTTTGAAAAGTCACGGACGTATGAATATGCCACTGTCGTGATCATAGACAACTATCTCTCTCAACCCTGCCCGGTACGTTTCCACTCTGGCCCTGGAAAAGAAAAGATGCAATATGTTTAATACTCGTCAGCATTCACAAATCGCTCATAGGTAGGTTTCTATTCCTATGTTTGTTTTGCTCTCCCAAACTAGATCTGACACCGGATCAACAAGTTCTAGTATTCGGCTTCAATAGCTCATGAAATCCTTATTGAACATATATTCCCCATCAAAAATCCCGTTGACCCAACAATAAAATTACTCAGACATGATAAACGAAATCAAAAACATAGTATTAAAAAATAGAGCAATAATCGAAATTGAAGATGAAACAAAAAAGGGTTCAAGAGATAGATCTCTCTCTCCCTAAACCTAAAACAAAAGCTTAAAGTTGAATCTTTTCTAAAGTATTTAGTCTCTCTTAAAAACGACCTAAATGATAAGTATTTATAGTCTCCAATGCTCTATGGTGTCTAGGGTTCCGGAATTAAGGCTGAGAAAATGATTTGGGCTTTAGAAATGGGCCTTCTAACTCGGAGGTGGATGGCCGCGGTCGGAAGGGACGTGGCCGTGGGGAATGGATGCTTGGCCGCGGTCGGGTAGCTTCTGACCGTGGTGAAATGGTTGTTGGCCGCGGGTGAAAATGCTTGCCGGCTGGTTTACGGGACATCTTACTCTTTGCGTAACCTTTGATTAAACTATTGGATTGCCAAGCTGTAAAGTGTGCTGGAAAACTGATACTTCCATCTTTGAGATCTCCAAATTTGAGCTGGATCAGACGGTGAGAAGGCCTTCAATCAGGGGTGAACTTCTGACAATTTGACTCTGAGCGGAAAATCTGGTCTTCTATCCATTTTGTTAAGTTTTTCCCTAAGTTTCCTTAAAAGAGTCTTAGAACTACAAATACTAGAAAAACATAATAAAAGTATTTGAAAGCAATAAAAAACATAGGAAAAGTATTTCAAAACGATCCATAAAATTGGTCAAAATATGGTGTTATCAACTCCCCCAAACTTAAACCTTTGTTTGTCCCCAAACAACGCAAAAGTTTAAACTGGTTAAGTGAAAACAAAAATAGGAAATGCACAAATCTCAGAGACATGAACTCCTAAACTAGGACCATAGATCGTGCATCAATCCACAACTTAGTCTAGAAAATTCTCACCAAGACACAAAAGATACTAGTCCATTTTATCTGTCATGCAAAACTTAAATAACCTAAATCTTGATTATAGACAACTAGCTCTCTACATTCATTAAGTGCAAAAGTGAGTTCTCATCAAAGACCTTATCTAGGGTAGACGGCGTTTGGCATTAAAGGGCTGTTTAAGTGGTGGAGTTAAAGTGTTTCGGGTTACCTGATGAATCTGGAGGATGCAAGATATTATGCAAAACCGCAAGAGAGATAAGAACCTATTGATGACCGCAATTTTCAGTCTCTTCTTCTTATCTGATGTTGTTGCATAATCTTTCCTCCTTTGTTGTGAACAGCTATTTCCCCGAACTTAAATTCTTTCCGAGAATCAGAAAAATGATCTCCAAAACTCCATAAAATAGAACTTTAGTTGCCTTTGGACTTAAAATTCGACCGCTCTAGACTCTCTAAGGCTTTTATTTCCTTTCCTTTCCTATTTTTGGATTATTATTTTTTTTTTGAATTTGAAAAGAGGAAATGCCTTTTAAAGAGAGAGAGAGACTAGAGGACGAGATTGTACCAAAATTTGAGATTTTTCTAAGGCAAACTGAGCTTCCTCATGTTTTGAATCATTCCGGGAAGTTTGCCAGCAAAATCGCAGGTCTCTGTCTTTGGTGACTGAAAACTGCTTTGTTCCTCTTTTTCTCCAACGTTTTTGCACATATCTGCATATAAGACAATAGAAAACAAGAATGCATGTGGTTTGAAAGAGGCTTGGTTAAGGTGGGGAACTAGCTAAAGATGAACTAGCCATTTAGGATCAACAGAGAGTGGTAAAAGGGTAAAGGAGTCCTGAATGTATGATTCGTTTCCCTGGTCTAATGCTTTAATGAGAGTATTAAGTCCAAGTTAAGTCCAAATAAAACAGAGCTAGTATATTCCTTCATCTAAATCGAAATCATTCAAATTCCTCTGGGGTACTTTGTTTCAAATGTGCTTAGCTACCGCCCAGTCTAGTCCTAAATCATGAATGAGCATGTCACTAAGAACAGTCTAAAAGCACACAGTCAATTATCATGGATTCATGTTCACCATTCCCTTTGAAACGTATTTTGTTTTGAAAACCGTTTTTGAACAACTTTAAGGAAAATGCAAAAAGTATAGATAATGCAAGACACATGAAAGAAAAGTGGTTAGAAAGGGATGAAATCCTCCCCTAGACTTAAATCACACTGTCCTCAGTGTGAAGCAAGTCGAGATTGGATAAGAAAAATGCATAGATAATCGAATTTTGTAAGACAAAGAGAACGTACCTGGATCCGGGATGCTGGTGGAGATAGACAGGATCCATTCGGAAAGGTTTGGAAAGCTGATAGGTGGTGATGGAAGGTGTAAGAAGTGATGAATGAGGTGGAATGGGGCTTGGTGAGGTGGAATGAGGTGAAGTGGGTGGTTTGGGGTCGGGTATCATCTGAATGACCATTTGCCTCGGTCAAAGGTCATACGACCGCGGTAAACTGTTGTCCGGCTGCGGTCAGAAAGACGTGGCCGTGGTCGAAATGGTGTTTCCCGCGGTCCGAAAGCATGCGACCGCGGGGGCTTAAATGCGACATGTGCCTGCTTCTCCTTGGTTCCTGATGGGCCGAGCAGTCAGGGACCATCCTTCTTTTTTGGTTTTTTTGGTTTTTTGATTTTTTGGCTTTTTTGTTTTATAAAAAACACCTGAAATTAAGAAAAAGAAAAATATCGATAGAAAAAGAAAGAAAAATCCTAAAGAAAATAATACCTAAATGGGTCGCCTCCCATTAAGCGCTTCTGTTTTAAGTCGTTTAGCTCGACTTTGGTCTATGACGTGGCTTAGTCCAATGAAGAAGACTTTGTCCTAAGACAAGTCTTTTTCGAAATCTCCTTGCTTTGCCTAGCAGGTTCTTCATCACTCCAAAGTTCTTCTTCAAACTCTTCTGCTGCAGAACGTTTTTCTGTTTTGCTGTTGTATGAGACAGCTTCTGTGAAGACATCTTTGTCTATATTAGCAAATGAAATTCTCCGGTTTGGCCAGTCCATTATAGCTCCGGAATTTGCTAGAAAGACCATCTGAGAATCACTGGATGTGTTGCATCTCTTGTTTCGACAATGTAGAAGTCGACAGGCACAATGCAATCTCCTATTCTCAAAAGAATGTCGTGGGCTATTCCTTTAGGTATTGCATTGGAATCATCAGCTAGACTAATCTTCGCTCTAGTCCAGCGCAAGTGCTTAATACCAAGTCTCAAAGAAATTGCCTTAAACATCATGTTGAGACAAGCTCTAGAATCACAAAGTATATTGTTAAACATTTCTCCTCTAATGGAACAAGAGATGAGAAACTGACCTTTAGTCTTGACTTTATGGAGAGTTCGAACTTTTCTATCCTTGTAAGTGTTGGCTGGTGTTTCAAACGCAGAATAGGACTCACAAAAGAAAGCTGCAGCGTCGTATTCAATGATTGAATCGATGTATGGCATCTCTATCTTGCTGCGTATCGGGTCTTCGTAGATTGAAGAGTCAGCTGAATCCTCAACATATTCCATTGCTATCATACAAGGTAATGATTTCTGCCAATCTGTTTCTTCATCTGAAACCTGGTTTTTTTCTTCCTGAGTTTCTTTTTTAGATGCTGGAGGTTGAGGTTGGGCTAGAAGGTGCACATTCTTTCTTTCAAATCCCAGAGGTGAATCTGAATGACCAATCCCCGCGGTCAGAGGCCTCGCGACCGCGGGAAAAGGGGTATTGGCCGCGGTCAGAGTTTACGGACCCGCGGCTCCGTGCTTCTTCCTTCTTGTAGTTGGTGTTCACCTCTTCAGCTTCTTTCTTTGGTAAACTACCATCATCTGAATTAATACCAGGGTGTTGTTGTGCATCTTCATCAGGATCTTTGGGAGATTTCTTCAAAAATCTCACAATTGGCTCAATGTTGGGCACCTGTCCCATTCTCGCATCAATCTCTCGTGCCTTGAGCTCGAGTTTGTTAAGCCTGTACTCGATTTCTTGCAACTCTTCGTCTGTCTTTTCTCTATACCAGGAGGCGAATTCTCCAACTTCTTTGATCTCTGTTTTTGATTCAACAATATCACTTGAGTTCTGTATGATATCGTACCATTGCCTTGTCTGCTCTGCTGCGACTTGATTGATCATCCCGACTAGTGTTTGTGCGTCTTTGTGGATTTGTTCTTCCAGAACTCGTAAATGATTGGCCAGATCATCAAACTTTATGTTGAACTCTTCAGAAATTGAATCATTTCTCTTGAGCAGGGTGTTTTCGGTGAGGATTTTCTGAACAAGGAACTGGTTTATCATTCCTTCGAGACGTCCTCTTGCTGATTAGGGTTCTGCGGTGGAGGATGGTAGGCGTGTGGCTCGAAATAGGTCGGAGGAGGACCATAAGGATCTTTTCGGCGGCGAGTAGGCTCTCTACACCGGTAATACGGATGATTAAAATAGACTAAAAACGAGAAAAACGGTTAAACCTAATTGCTTAAATAAAAATCGATTAAGAGAATAAAAATGATGTACTGAAGCTTGAAATAAAATCTGTGAAAATCAATAGAAAAGAGGCGATGGGTTTCAGGTAAGTTTTCTCCGGGGTATGAACGATTCAAAACATTGCTAAAGATTAAATTTAATAAGATCCTAGCTAAAAATTTTCAAACTAGAGTCACGGACATATGAATATGCCACTGTCGTGATCATAGACAAATATCTCTCTCAACCCTGACCAGTAGGTTTCCACTCTGGCCCTAGAAAAGAAAATATTGCAATATGTTTAAGACTCGTCAGCATTCACAAATTGCACATAGGTAGCTTTTCATTCCTATGTTTGTTTTGCTCTCCCAAACTAGATCTGACACCGGATGAACACTTTCGTTTCACCAAGCATCTGAATCAGATTGTAGTTCATGACGCTACTCTCATGCATTAAAAGTAAATTCAGATGAAAAAGTTCTAGGATTCGGCTTCAATAGCTCATGGAATCCTCATCTAACATATATATCCCCATCGAAAATCCCTTTGACCCAACAATAAAACTACTCAAACATGATAAACGTAATCAAAAACATAGTATTAAAAAGTAGAGCAATAATCGAAATAGAAGAAGAAAGAAAAAGGGTTCAAGAGATAGATCTCTCTCTCCCTAAACCTAAAACAAAAGCTTAAAGTTGAATCTTTTCTAAAGTACTTCGTCTCTATTAAAAACAACCTAAATGATAAGCATTGATAGTCTCTAATGCTCCATGGTGTCAAGGGTTCCGGAATTGAGACTGAGAAAATGATTTGGGCTTCATAATTGGGCCTTCTAACTCGGAGGTGGTTGGCTGCGGTCGGAAGGGACGCGGCCGCAGGGAATGGATGCTTGGCCGTGGTCGGGTAGCTTCTGACCGTGGTGAAATGGCTGTTGGCCGCGGGTGAGAATGCTTGCCGGCTGGTTTATGGGACATCTTGCTCTTTGTGTAACTTTTGATTGAACCGTTGGATTGTCAAGCTGTAAAGTGTGTTGGAAATCTGATAGTATCTTCTTTGAGATCTCCAAATTTGAGCTGGATCAGACGGTCAAAAGGCCTCCAATCGGGGGTGAACTTCTGACGGTTTGACTCTGAGTTGAAAATCTGGTCTCCTAAGTTTCCTGAAAAGAGCCTTGGAACTACAAATACTAGAAAAACATAATAAATGTACTTGAAAGCAATAAAAAACATAGAAAAATTATTTCAAAACAATCCATAAAAGTGGTCAAAATACAGTGTTATCACACAAAGTGATGAGAATTACGGTGCGGAATATGATATAAGCTCTAGAGAAGGTGGATCTTTTGATGAACAGAAATCAAGGAAGGTCATGAAGCTGGTTAATGAGAAGTACTCTTAGCTTCTTAAAAACTTGTGCATTTTGTGGGTGAGTTTGATGCTACTTAGGGTTATCAAGATATGTTGGAGAATGAAGAGATCCAAGAGGAAATGAACTATGTTGGGAATAAAGGGAACTAAAACAAAGGGTTTAACTATAAGAATCACCTAAATTTTTCCTATTGGAGCACCAATGTTGCAAATTCTCAAGACCAAGTGTATCCTAATCAGAATAACAACTCTCAAGGAGGTGAGCAGCAATAACAATATCAGCCTCACTTTCAAGAAACCCAAGGGAGTTACCACCCTAATTAAAGCTCTTCAAAGCTTTCCAACATGCTTTGGAAATTAAGCAGAAAGTCAAGGACAAATTTCTCATGATCAGGAAATGAGAGCCATGTTACAATATATCATACAAGGTCAGGCCAATGGCGCAATGGACTTGAGTAAGAAGATGGCTAATTAAAATTCACAACAAGGTGGATTTCTCTTATTCTGATCTTACATCCAATATTGAGACCTTGAACTCTAAAATCATAAACATAGAGAATAAGGGAGCATCTTGTTCTTCAAGGAATCCAGCGACACTTCCTGGAAAACCTGAACAAAACCCAAAGGAATACATTAATGCAATTTACCTGACGAGTGGTAAGGTGTTACCAACAAGAGAAGCTCCCAAAGAAGCCTATTCTGAGCTCCATAAGTGATATATCATGGTTTTTATGGTTTTTAACCATGGTATATGTCTTATTTATAGAGTCTTTTTAGTGTTTCTCTAGTCTTTTGGAGTCTTTTCAGGTCATAGGTACGTTTGGAGCTTAATTGATGATTTTGGAGCACTTTGGAGCTAAACAAGGATCAAATTCGTGAAGGATGGATCATGTGCTTTAGTGTCGCTCGACACCATGGAGAGTGACGCTCGACACTTGTTGCAGAAATAAGGAAAACGTGATTTTGTTTCCTGTTTGAAGAAGGAGTTGGGCCCAAAAGTCTCCAATAATTACAAGGAAGCCCAAAACGTGTTTTTAAGTGATAAATAGGGTTTTTAGCCACCATATATCGATAACTTAGATTTTCTTAGAGAGGACTTTTGTTTTTGAGAGTTTTTGGGGAGACAAGTCTGAAACTCTGTTCCGGAGAGAGAAGATTTCGAACCCCTGTTTATTAATCTATTTACCGCTTACTGCAATCTATTCAATCATGTTTATTGCTTCAATCTTCATGTCTGAGTAGTTTGCTTGTTAGGTTTAGGGTTCTCATAAAGGATTTCTTTGAATGTTGGATTGATTGATTAGTTAGGGTTCATAATCTATTTAGTTCTTCACCGTAGGTTGTTCTTAAAGCTAATTCTGGACTGGCCACCTAGAACTTAGATCTTAGGTTAATTGATTGACACGGAGTGTAATTGAATAACTGGAAATAACCTAGGGTGAGCAAAGTAGCTATTCGCAAAGGAATTTGGTTTAGATACTTTGTGAACATATCGAACTTGAGCATTAAAGCTGGTTTAAATCTTTAGGGTTTGCAAAGGAATTTGGAATTCTAGGATTTTAACTTAGATAATTCTTACAACGGAAGTTGGTAAATTATAATTTTGTGATTCGAGTTCAAGACCTGTGCTTAACCCTGAACCCTGATTTATCGATTAATCTACATACTTTGATTTCCTGAGAAACGCCCTGAACCTATCTTTTTCCCATCGAGTTTACAACCATTTTGCTTTCATTGTTGCTTTTAATTTCATTGTGTTTGCTTAGCGTAATTCAAGCCTATAGAGTTTATTGAGCGAATCTCTCGTCTCTGTGGTTCGACCCCTACATACTACAACTGCACATCTGTGCTCTTGCAGAGTAGCTCTAGGGATTAAACTTTGACCAGATCAATAAGGATAGTGACCACCTCGGTGGGGAGACTTGTGGTGAAGGACGCAGATGAAGCTGTTTTGGGTGATGTTGTTAAGGAGAAGAACAAAGGAAAGGGTACGGACAAGAGAAGGCGCGCAAAAGCCACAGAAACTCTGTTTGTGCCACCTCCATATGAGCCAAAACTTCCAGTTCTAGGCAGATTCAAGAAGCAACTTGTTGACAAATACAGAGCACCTTTATACAAATAGATGAAAAAAGTTCAAGTCACTATATGCCTTTAGTAGATGCCTTTTTGTTAGTTCTTGTGGTGGAGGACGCAGATTGAGCTGTTTTGGGTGATGTTATTAAGGAAAAGAACAAATGAAAGGGTATTGAAAAGGAGAAGCCAAAAGCCACATAAACTTTGTTTGTGCCACCTCCATATGAGCCAAAACTTCCATTTCCAGGAAGATTCAAGAAGCAACTTGTTGACAAATACAGGACACTTTTTGACAAAATAGATGAAAATTTTTCAAGTCACTATATGCCTCTAGTGCCTTTTTGTTGGTTCCTCATTATACATAATTCTTGAAAGATGCTATGAAGGAAAATACAAAAGAACTACAAGGGATGGTGGTTCTCTCTCATGAATGCAGTGCCATAATTAAGAAAACTGTTCCAAGGAAATTGAATGATCCAGGGAGATTACTCTTCCTTGTGCTTTAGGTCCTCTAAGATTCAACAATTGTTTGTGTGATCTAGTTGCAAGTGTGAACCTGATGCCATTTTCTGTGGCTCAGAGACTAGGTTTACCTCTCATAAGGCTTGCAAAATATCACTTATATTGGCTGATAGGAGTGTAAGACACCATGTACGTCAACTTGAGGATCTACCAGTGAAAGTATGAGATTTTGAGATCCCAACTGACTTTTTATTTCTGAAAATGGATAAAGTGCCACAGGACCCTCTCATTTTTGGAAGACCTTTCCTAGCTACAGGTGGTTCCATTATTGATGTTAAGAAGGGAAAATCGGTTTACACTTGGGAAAAAGATGTAGTTCTCAAGTTTGGCATCAGTGATGCCATGAAGAAGCCTAGAATAGAAGGTCAAGCATTCTACATTGAAACAATGGAGGAATTGGCTGATAAACTGCTAGGAGAATTGAGTCTCGAAGATCATTGGCAAGCAGCCTTGACAAAAGCGATGGAGAGTATAGGTTTTTTAAAGCTAAAAGCTTGGGTTACATGAAGCTGTTGGACTCTCACAAAACATTACTTGGAGATTCATCATTCATTGAGCTGGATTATGGAGATAAAGGACAAGAGTCCATGCCTTGGGTGTTCACGAGGATCTAGGAGACAAAGAAGCTGCCAAAGAGTCAACATTGATGAGGATTGGAGTGAACTCAAGGAACAAAAGCTAGACCACAAACCACGCCTTCATGGGCTCAGGTATGTTTTCTTAGGTCCTAATGAGTCCTATCCTATCATAGTTAATTATGATCTGAATGAAGATGAATTGTCTGTTTTTGTGCATGAACTTAAGAGATATAGAAAGGCAATAGGTTATTCTCTAGATGATAGTAAAGGCATATCACCATCTCTTTGCACACACATAATTCATCTGGAGTATGAATCTATGACTTCTATAGAGCATCAAAGAAGGTTGAATCCCAACTTGAAAGATGTTGTTAAGAAAGAGACTCTAAAACTCCAAAATATGCTGGTGTGATCTATCCCATCTCTAAAAGTAAAGGGGTGTCTCTAGTTCATGTTGTACCCAAGAAAGGAGGGACAACAGTGGTTAAGAATGATAAGGATGAATTAATTACAACTAAAACCATCGCTGAACATAGAATGTGTATTGACTATAGGAAACTGAACTCTGCATCTAGAAAAGACCACATTCCTTTTACCATTTATTGATCAAATTTTGGAGAGAATTGCAAATCATCCTTATTATTGTTTCTTAGATGGGTACTATGGATTCTTTCAGATTCCAATTCACCCAAATGACCAAGAAATACCAATTTTACTTGTCCATATGGTACATTTGCATATAGGAGAATGTATTTTGGTCTTTGTAATGCACCTGCTACTTTTCAAAGATGTATGATGAGTATTTTTTTTATCTAATTGAAGAGATGGTAAAATTCTTCATGGATGACTAATCTGTGCAGGGTTCTAAAGAGGTGTGAGGAGAAAAACCTTGTGCTCAATTGGGAGCAATGCCATTTATGGTGAGAGAAGGAATAATGATGCGACACAAAAATATGAGAAAATGGTATTGAGGTGGACAAGGCTAAGATAGAAGTGTTGGTCAATTTGAAACCACCAAGCTTAATAAAGGGTATCAGAAGCTTCTTGAGACATGCAGGCTTCTACAGAAGATTCATCAAAGACTTCTCAAAGATAGCAAGATCTCTCACAAGGCTCTTGTGTAAAGATGTGGAGTTTTGGCTCAGTGAAGAATGTCTTGAGGCCTTTGTTGAGATCAAGCAAGCTTTAATCAGTGCACCAATTTTTTTCAAGCTCCTAATTGGACTCTTCCTTTTGAAATCATGTGCGATGCTAGTGGTTATGCTGTTGGAGTTGTTGTAGGCCAGAAGAAGGATAAGAAACTGCATGTTATATATTATGCAAGCAGAACAGTGGATGAAGCTCAGATAAAGTGCAACAACTGAGAAAGAGCTTAATGCCATTGTCTTTGCCTTTGAAAAGTTCAGATCTTATCTTCTAGGTTCTAAGGTTGTAGAGTATACTGATCATGCAGCCTTGAGATACCTAATGGCCAAAAAAGAAGCAAAGAGAGGATCTTACTTCTTCAAAAGTTTGATATGGAGGTTACAGACAAGAAGGGGATTGAAAATGGGGTAGTCGATCATCTTTCAAGGATGAGAACTGAAGAAGAGATCCCTATAGATGATTTTATCCATGAGGAACATTTTATGTTGGTGAAGGCTTTGAACAAAAGGTACCAAATAAGCAGGAAACTTGAAGAGGCTAAAAGTATGAAAGAGTTTGGGTTACCATGGTATGCAAACCTGCTAAATTACTTATCATGTGGTGTAGAACCTCCAGGTCTTGAAGGCTATGAGAAGAAGAACTTCATTAGGGACATCACCAAGTTTTACTGGCATGAACCATACCTCTACACCCTTTGCAAGGATAAGCTATACAAAAGGTGTGTCTCAGAGTAAGAGGTGCAAGGGATTTTGTTTCACTGCCATATATCAACGGTGCCATTTTGCTGCCATTGGCCAAGCATGTTCAGAGATGCACAAGAAATCATTTCTAGGTGTGAATAATGCCAGAGAAGATGGAATATTGGAAAGAGAAATGCAATGCAACAGAACCCAATTCTTGAAGTAGAAGTATATGAAGTTTGGGGAGTCGACTTCATGGGACCTTTCCTATCTTCATATGGCAACCAATATATTTTGGTGGCTGTAAATTATGTTTCTAAGTGAGTAGAAGCTGTGGCATCCCCAACAAATGATACAAAGGTGGTTGTGAAGCTGTTCAAGACCATTATTTTTCCAGGGTTTGGAGTCCCCAGGGTTGTTATAATTGATAGAGGCAGTCACTTCATAAACAAGGTGTTTGAGAGTCTTCTAAGAAAGAATGGGGTCAAGCATAAGGTTGCAACACTTTACTACCCACAAAATAGTTGCCAAATCTAAGTTTCTAAAAGGCAAATAAAGGCAATACTTAAGAACATCGTTAGCTCCACAAGGAAAGATTGGGCAAAGAACTTAGATGATGCAATATGGGCTTAGAGAACATCATTCAAGACTCCCATAGGAACTACACCTTTCAATCTTCTCTATAGGAAATCATGTCATCTGCCAGTAGAGTTGGAATACAAAGCTCTATGGGCCATCAAGCTTCAAAATTTTGATCTGAAAACTTCCCAGGAGAAAAGACTGATTCAGTTGGAGGAGTTAGATGAGCTTAGGCTAAATGTCTCTGGCAGTGCTAAGCTATACATCGAGAGAACAAAAGTCCTTAATGATAAGAAGATCATCTCCAAAGAGTTCAAGGAAGGAGATCTAGTGCTGCTGTTTAATTCAAGACTCAATTTGTTTCCATGGAAACTAAGGTTAAGGTGGTCTATTCCTTTAAAATTCACGGAAACAAGGCCCGATGGAGCAGTGGTATTGCTGAACAATAACCATAAACATCCCGATTTCCGGTATATGTGAAAAGGCTTATAAGAATTGATTTGGCTACCTATGTCATCAAAGTGCACTTATCTTTTCCGGTCAAGTGTCTTGAGAGAACTCTAGAGTTAAGCGTGTTGATGCTAGAGTAATCTCAGGATGGGTGACCTACCAGGAAGTAGTCTGCGGTACTGTGCAAGTGAGGACAAAGCACGGGAAAGATCATGTGGTGATTGCAGGGATAGTAGACAACTCTTACGAGCCTCCCTGACCAAGCGACTCCCGACCGTCGGACAGGAGTGGGCCCAATGGGCCTAAAGAGAGGCCAACCGTCGGACAGTGGTGGGCCAACAAACCTAAGAGAGAAAAGGCGTTGCACTCACTGGTAGGGACGGTTGGTGGGCCAACGGGCCTAAAGAGAGGACGTTGGGCCCCAGATTATACGGCGTTGGGCTCACCGGTAGGGACAGTTGGGGGCGTGCAGAGTTAATAGCCAATCCAGATGAAAGGCGGATTCGAAGTCTCATGGATTTGATAGCTGGTCCGTCTGGTTCCCGGAAGGAAAGAAGGGAGCGGGGTCTCACAAGTTTGTTATCAATGGACACAGACTCAAGGCTTACCTAGCTCAAGAATCCATGGGAGAAGGGACTTCACTGTCTCTCATTGATGCTTATATTTCCTATAAAGGTAACCAAAGTCAAACTTAGTGACATAAAAAAAAATGCACTTGGGAGACAATCACATGTTTATCTTTGTACATAGTTTAATTTGTCTTATTTTCAAATTTTTTAGGACCTTTTAATTATTCTGTTAAGTGTCTTCAGGTCTATTTGGAGTTTGAGGGTGTGATCCTTGCTTAAAGGAAGTGTAGAATAGAGAAAAAATGGTTTGGCTCATAGTAATAGATGATTACCTTGGTAAAGGTAGGCCTCAGCCAGGTTTCCTCAGCGTGCACATGTCGAGGCCAAGCTTCGAGAGTTCCTCGGCTTGTGTTCATTGGAGTGTACATGTCGAGGTTGAGCATCAAGAGTTCCTTGGCCAGGAGTCCTCGGATTGCACATGTTGAGGCTGAGCTTCTTATTCCTCGAGGGAAAAACTAATTCCTCGGGCAGCATACTCACTCCAACCCGAGGGACACTCTTTCATCCAGCAATCCAAAGAGTGTCACACTAGGTAAGTGGTCCCACAAGAGGAGAAAGAGGTTTTTCCCCTTCTGAATCATATTTCCACCCGATCTCTCTCTCTCTTTTTACTCTCTCTCGCTTATTTTACTTCATCGTTGCACATCTCCTTCATTTCTTGGTCGATTTTGCTGTTTCAAAGTGTTAATTAAATCTCTGTATTTCATCGCTCTGTTTGGATCCTTTAGCGCTTTTGGCATTCCCTCACTCAGTCCCAAGGTATTTTTGGCATTTCTTTTATGAAGAATTAAAACCTGTTCTTGAAAGAAAACTTCATGATTTTGTGTTGCATTGCACCTAGTGACCTCATTGTACCTTGGGACATGCTAGAACATGGCTAATTTTGCTGAGAATTGAAACTAATTTGTATCGAGCTAAAAAAAAAATTATGGATTTTCTTGAGCATTAAAGGTTAAAACTTTAATGGTTTAAATGAGTTTTAAGAGCATAAACATTGAGATTAGAGATCCATGAAAGCTCTCATACTCATTTAAAATTTTTCATTTAAGGAACCAAATTGAAAAACTGTTTAAGTGACGTATTTTACATTGGAGCTCGGATTCTCTTAAGACCATGTAGGTATCATGGCTAAAGACAAAGGAGATATTGTTTAAAAAGGACCAGTTTATCTTCAGAAGGAAAAAAAAATCACCATCAGAACTTGCTCAACAACAAAAAGGAAAGAGGAAAAGAGTTTAGAGGGATGATAGTGAGACAGAGAGTGAAGGCCGAGTGTCTCCTAAGAAAAAGGTGATTAAGCCAAAGCCAAAAGCCCCCACATACTCTGAAGCTCTCAAGAAACTCTCAACAATGACATTTGCTGGAACAAGGTTTACTGACCTTGCTTTCCTCAAAGAAGTGGGACTCTATGGATATGTGAAGCTGCTATTCTGAAATATGGGACTTGGGAAGTTTTTGGAGATGTCTCATGATGGCTACAAGGCACAAACTTGCCACTTTATGGCATCACTCAAGGCCACTTTTCATGAGCACTATGAGCAAAGACATCGACATGATGGCCACGGTTTCATTCAGTTCAAGGTGGGAAGACACTAGAAATTTTCATGAAATTTCCAAAACACCACAAATTTCCATGAAATATCCAAGACACCGTAAATTTCATTGATTCTTATACCACAACTTTCCATGAGATCAGTGAGGTCTATGGATTTGAAGAAGAAGACACCACAAATTTTAAGGATTTTCTTATCCTGCTCATGAACTATGCTTTCTCTGGAAGACCAAAGCAAATGGAGAGTACAGGCCTAGAGAAATAAAAGTAACCAACATAAGGAACCCATATTACACGAAAACAATCGTTTTCTAACGGTCTGTTACGACGGTTTATAAATCGTAGCAAATATACAACGATTTTACGACGATTTTACGAGGAAAAAACAAAACGTCGTAAAACCGTCCTAAAAAAAATCGTCGTAAATTCGACGTATAATTTATGACGCTTTACGATGATTATACATCGATAAAGAGATATTTGATATTTATTTCAAAATCGTCGTAAATTGACGAAGGTCTTCGCCGATGGGGGAGAATTTCCTCCGATGACGAAGGTCTTCGCCGAGACCCATAAGAAGAAGAACGGCAAATTCACGGATCCTCGGGCGGAGAAGATCTACAACGCAGCCTTTGCGAGGACCGAGGAGTGGCAGACGTAGCTCACGCAGCAGGCGCCTCCGACGTCTCCCAGAGGTAGCTTAGTCCAGTCCACCCCAACATTGATGGTGGCGGAGATGGACCAGATCTTTGAAGAGGTAAGTTTAGTTTACTTTATTTTGTCATATTTGGTTTAATTTTAACTATATATTGTACTGTTTTACATAAGTTTTCTACATTTTTTCAGGTTGCCCCTCGGAAGAAGGGCCAGGTTTTAGGGATGGGATCCATCCGTGATACCCCGATCGCTACGGCGACTGGTCATGTCCAGGCAGAGGATCCAGTCGTTATCCGCCAGGAGCTCCATCAGATCCGGACACAGTACGGTCTCTTCGAGATTATGGGGCCGACAACCCGTTGCTCCAGGCGCAGTTGGATAGGTTGTGGGCAGCTGGAGTAGTCGGGCATCTTCTTTATCCTCTAGGAGGCAACCACCGGTGCAGACGGACGAGGAGATGTTCCGGTCTCTCGGGGTTGATCCTCCTAGAGCCGGGGATCAGGCGCCGAAAGCCTCCAACCGAAATGCCGGCAAGGAACCTGCGGACCAAGATGAGGATCCGGAGCGGGACGATGCGGAGATAGTCGACATTAGTTTAGAGTTAGATCTTTGATAGGTTTTTTGTAATTAATGAAAAATTTTTTATTTTGAATTTTAATTAGATTTAAATTTAAATTTATTTCTTTATTTAATTAAATTTTTAATTTGGATTAAATATTTTTTTATTTTTAAAAAACCATCGTATAATCATCGTAATATATTTATTATTTATTTAATAAATCATCGTAAAATCGTCGTAAAATAATCTATAACAATACGACCCAATTACGATGAAATATTCGTCGTATAATATACGACGTATTATACGACGAATATACGTCTGTTTTTTTACGACGGTTTAACGTCTAAAAGAAAAAAAATTAATACTATCAAATTACGACGATATTTGTCGTTTATTATATGATGAACTTACGTCGGTATTTAACGACGACTTTACGACGGTTACGCTGAAAACTAAATCGAGGCAAATCGATGTAAAGTCGTCATATATGTTCAATTTACGTCGATGTTACAACAATTTACGACGATTTTACGATGAAATATCGTTTACGACGATTTCGAAACCGTCGCTAATTCGTCATAATAGGGGTTTTACAACGAATTTACGACAGTTTCGGCGTTGTAAAACAGTGTTTTTCTTGTAGTGCCAGCTATCAGATAAGCTCAAAAGATTCTGGCTCACACCTTCTTTGCTAAGAAAGAAACATGCAATATTACAGAAACAGAGATGGAACTGTTTGCTGTTGAATTAAAGCCTCTCATAGACAAGCACTGGAACAGTGAAGTAATAAGAGGAAACACCCACAAACCATCGATGGCCTCCATCTTTGTGCAGCAGCTGATCCACTACAATCATTGGGCTTGTATTACACCAGACAAGGAGTCCAAGCAATGTATAGAGTTGGGTTCTGATGTAAAGAAGAGAGATTGGCTTGATGCAGCTTACATAACCAAGTCACATTCTTGGGTGGAAGAACTGAGAGTCAATATGCATATAAGCTGTCTCTCAACTCATCTCACATAGTGAACATATTACTTCCAAACACTGGCATCACCACTCAGCAAGAGAGGAAGAATGTGAAATTCTTTCCCACCAAGGACATCTTCCATAACCCATAATTTGACCCTTCACTTCAAGACATCTCCAAAAGAAGCAAAGTACCAAGGCAAGCTGAAGCAAGAAACCAACCCAGACCACTGATGAAGAACTAGGTCCTGACCCTCCTTGTGTCGTCTATGGAATTCATAAGTATCACTTCAAACCCTTTAATAAGCCAATCACCTCCACCAGTATACGCTATTCTCACCAGCACATAAGGCTTCTTCAGCGGTGGTGTAAGTGGCAAAACAAGTCCATGAGAAAACTGGTGAAAGCATGCAAAAGCATGAATGAGTCTATAAAGGAGCTCAAGCAAAACGTCAACAAGGGTAACCCAGCTTTGGAACAAGAAGAAAAAGTGAACAATGAGGAGCAAGATGCAGGATTTTTGCAAGAAAGACAACTCTTTATGTGGATTGACACCTTAAGTACTACTTAGCACAGCTGTGCACTTGCAAATATTAGGATTTTACAAATTTAAAATTGACATGTGACATCAACCCTAGACCGCATCAGAAGGTAATCTATTTTTCAGGCCAAGATGGATGAGCTGACGTCTGACAAAGTGAATTGGGAGTCCCTGATCGATGCGACGGAGATTACCAATCTCGTAGAAGAGGATGCGATATAGGATCGATGGGGATGGATCCTAAAAGTGATGAAGTGATTGTGGCTCTTCAACTGGCCTGAAAAGCATTCTTTAAAAAATCGATGAAATGATTGATTGATATAAAGTAACAATGAATCGAAATATGCTACACAGATGATGGAAGATCTGTGATTAGTCTAGAACACTCAAGCTTCAAAGATTCGCTCACAAGAAGACTAGAGACGGCTGCTTCTTTAATTAAGAGAAGAAAAACAAATACCGAAAGTGTGAAAACTATAATATGTGTAGAACAATTGTCATATAATTTTCATGATGCCAAAACCTTATGCAGTATTGAAAAAAAAAAGCATAAAGTGAGCAAAACCATACGACATCAAGAACTATTGTCGTATAATGTTCATGATGTTGTTCAAGTTGAGACCAGTTGTACACCAAAAGTACTAGTACCGAGAAACTTACTAACATTTTCACATAGGAAACTGGTCGTCGTGACTTTGAAATATTTTCAAGTTAGGCATTTGCATTTTTCAAGTTAGGCATATTGCATTTTGCATTTTCAAAAACATTATGCAGTTTTGGAAGGAAAAAATAGAGAAAATGGCCAAAACAATAACACATGAAGAACGATTATCAGAAGTACAATAATACATTTTTGGGAAAAAATATCAAAAGTGACCAAAACCATAACACTTCAATATCGTTTGTCATATAATGTCATATAACACTTTTACCGAGCAACTTAACTTGCCTACCTTTACAGAGAACAACTTGATCAACATGAATTCAAACCATTTTCAAGTTAGGCATTTGAATTTTTAAATTAGACATTTGCATTTTAAAGTTAGGCATTTTCATTTTCAAGTTAGATATTTGCAATTTCAAGTTAGGCATTTGCAATTTCTGTTGTTCAAAAAAAAGGAAAAAAAAAAAGACATTTGCAAATTTAAGTTAGGCAGTTGCATTTTTCATTTTCAAGTTAATTATTTTACATTTTGCAAATTAAAACATATGCTGTTTTGAAAAACAAAATACCCAAAATAAATCATAATACATCAAGAACGATTGTCATAATATTCATGATTTCAAGAAACTAAAAATACTTACTACCGAACAACGTGCCGTCATTTTCACACAAACAAAAATTGGCGAGCGTGAATTCTAAGCATTTTCTAGTTATACATTTTGCATTTTAGTTAGGTATTTCCACTTTTCAAGCCACCTTCCACTTTGAGGAAGGGTGTTAGACTGCGTATTTCGGAAGCAATATCATTGTTTCTGCTTCTAAAATGTATCTGTACATTTCGTAGTAATACGGATCTCTACAGATTTAAGAACTTCCTCTATCAAACGATTTACTTTGCTTCTGCATATTGTAATTGTTCTCTTGTAATAAAAAGACATTCGAAACTTCTAATACTGCAACTCTTTGTTGAGAACTAGTGTTTCCTTAATTAAAAAGTTGGTGAAAGAGGATAATTCACCTCTTGTGTACGTAACTTCCCTCAATGGTATTCGCATTTATCATAATCCGTGAAAATATCTTGTTCTTCTAAATTACTACATTTACGTATATGATTTTTTTTTGGTTCCTTGGCAGATCCAAGATTCCTAAAGATTATTGTTCATTTTCTAGAAAAAAATATTTTCCACGCCTTATATAATATTATAATGAGGAGTTTCGTGTTCATTGAGGAGTTTTCCTTTCCACATTGTCAAATACTATTATAATTGAGAATTAAAATTTTTGATTTCTTTCTATTTATATAAATATTCACGAGAGACATGGGTGGATGAGAGAGTAAGAACTAAGAAGTGCTGAATTTTCAAGTCGTTGTCGTAAACTCATAAAATTATAACCTCCTTTATATCTTGAATTTGGACCGATACTTTAAAAAAAAAGAATTATTCTCTTTGAGAATATTTGATATTTCTAACAAACTTAAATTAATATTATAAATTGACTATTACGATTTTTCTTCTCTTCCTTATTGACTTTTCTCCAGAGATGAGTAAAATATTGGTTCGTCAAGGTGTGATTCTTTCGTTTTTATTCTCATATCTTGATGTTGATATATACTGGTCAAGTTTTTATTAATTTTTTTGCAAAAATGATAATTTCTATGAGGCTTCTTAGTCATTTCTTAAGCCTATTCATACGTGACTTTCCTCTATAGTCCTCTTATCAAGACAACAACACAATTAGGTCCAAACTTTGTCTGCTATAAACTTAGATACTTTGTATTCTGCCATAATAAACCCTTCCCTAATTAAGGTAATGAACCATGTGACGTAAATAAGGTTTCTGAAAATTTGGTGGAAGAACATTTTATAGGAACTTGTAAAAAGTTGGAACACTTGTAGTAGTACGCCTAATGATGACATGCTGTAAGATTCATCTTCGTTTAAAGTATAGAAAGATAACCATTTCTGTATTTGTACTTGGCGTATACAGTATACAAGACCAACTTCTCATATATACAGAAGTTTTGTGTGGAATGAAAAAACTAGGTAGCTAACAAGTTTTTCATATTCTTACATAATTGGTGAATCCCGGACCGAAGCTAGGGTATGTGAAATTTTAGCGATTATTTCATTTAACACATCCTATGAAGGTGAACCGATATGATTGAAAGACTGAAGCCTCACGAGTCACGATGAATCAATTGTCCACTGGCCCACCATGTTGTACCTAACAACCTTTGTAACATGTGCTCGTGTGCATGAAGTTCTCCGGATCTCTACCTCACATGCATGGAATTTTATTACTACTAAAGCTACTTCGTCGTGAAAAAATATATTTTTTTTTTCTGAGTGTAATTTCACACAGTGAAAAGAATATAGATTGACAATTTGAAGATATCAATGCGGACAAAAAAAATATTTTCGGATTATTGAGTGCCATTAGCCGAAAAACAAACAAAAATTAGGATTCACTTTTTAACGAGTTGGACAATTTATCTTTCTTTTAACTGTAATTATGAGACAGGCATGATTTTTTTTTGTTGTACTGTTTTAATGTTAGTGTCTAATTTACTAAATAGGAGTTACGGAATATAATTTGAGGTTTAGGGTTCAGTTTTGTTAAGATACTATTTGATAAAGATTTCCATATTAAAATTTTACTTATATAAAAATATCATCAACACCATAATAGTTAAATGAAGATTAAAAATAGAAGACGTAAAGATATTTTCTTTGTTTCATTGCTATTCGGACAGTGTTGAGAGTACTTTTATGATAGCAATTATGAAAACTACACTACTAAGAAACATTTATTGAAAGACAATTTTTATATACATATGAATGTTAATAAATTTCAAATATTTTATAACCTGATTTATGTTTGACTATAAACATTTTTCATGTTCATAACTACCTTAACATGTTATATGTAAGACTTCATAAATTTTCTTCAATATTTTAAAATATTATAAAACATATTATTATTAAAAAACTGGTTTATAAATATTTAGAAATTTATATTTTTATAAAATACATGATTCATACATGGATTGTGTATACAAAGTGGTATATATGAAATATAGAGTAGTTGCATTTAAGAAAATTATAGTATCATAAGAATAATTAGGTGGT
This sequence comes from Eutrema salsugineum, assembly GCF_000478725.1. Taxonomy (NCBI): domain Eukaryota; kingdom Viridiplantae; phylum Streptophyta; class Magnoliopsida; order Brassicales; family Brassicaceae; genus Eutrema; species Eutrema salsugineum. The sequence continues at coordinate 8,650,711 of NW_006256901.1, read as the reverse complement.
ATCATGCTATTATTTTGTTTCGATAATTAGGTGGTGATTTGGACTTTAATTAACCAGCTGACTATTCTCCAGAGACTGAGTGTAGCAGTCAAGTATCCCATTCAAGGAGTAGTCAAATAGGATTAACGTATGACACAGTTTTTATCTGCTCAATGGAGTAATTAGATAATTCTGCACTTATGGGAAATCGATCCATGATCTACACCAACACCAACATATCAATTTTTTCACAAATGGAATCTACTACCCCTAACACTTAGTTAAAATTCATTTCCATGCTATATTTTAACTAGAGTTTCACCAATTTTTCTTTTCTTAATTTCACATTTACATCTTGTCATTTACCAAATTTATTTAGCTTTTCGTAATCTTTAATTCACAAAAGATCAGAATACAATTCACAAATACAGAGAAGGGAATAGTTAGCTGTTTACGTTTCGATACCAAAAATTGGTATATATGCCTTCAAGCATCTTAAGAAAATTATGAGGTTAAAGAGAAAAAAAATTATGAGGTTTCTTTAACAATAGGAAAGGATAATAGTGTTTGCTGGAGATTTCAAATGGTGTTTAGGTATCTTCAATTAATAAGCTCTATCAAAAATACTATCTTCAATTAATATTACTTACGAAATATTAAAAAGAAGGTCCTAGTGTGAATTCCTCTGACTCACTAGCCGTGCATGGATTGGCTGCTTTGGAAATTTCTGTACTCTATCCCCTCGAAGGTGACATATATATATATATATATATATATATATATATATATATCACAATTTAATAGTGATTATTGGTACTTCCTTGGAGTATATATATACGTTCTTAACAGATCAGGTTATATATATATAATTGATAACATCTTGGGAGTTCTTTAGCAACTAAAAAAAAAACTTTGAACTAAATAATGGTTAGTCTAAAGTTTTTCAGTTTGGCCTCATCATTATGCTCTTCTCCATCAAAAACTGTCAAGTCTAGGTAAGTGGTTTACATTTGGAATGCAAGAAATATATTCAAAGTTTTTTTTTTATTATTATTATCTGATACACTGCAGTCATTCTTTCTTCTACAGTTTAGATTTCGAGTTGAAGAAACTAGGTAAAACTTTCTTAACTTGACTCTTGAAACTCTGATCTGGATGTAGTCGTACTATAGCATGTGTGATTAGAGTATTCGAACGGAGACTCAATATAGATGTGTTAATTAAAATATCTGTACAGGGTCCACAAATATTTTTTAGACTAACCTGTCGTCTATATTTTTGCTCAGGTGGGTGCACAAAACTTACCCGTAATGTGAATTTGGAGAAACTAAAGAACAGCTATTTGTTCCCTGAAGTAATTTCATGATCTTCCAATCTTTAGATTATTGCACACGCACTTGTCTATTGGTGGATTATGTTTTTCACTCAGAGTTTGTAATTATTGTTATTAATATACAGATTAGCAGACGTGAGCTCGAGCACGTTGCAAAGTATCCAAATGTACGACTGATAAGCCTTGGAACTGGTGATACAACAGAGCCTATACCGAAGAAGATAACCACAGACATGAGTAACGTATGACTTCAACTTTATTTATTTTTTAAATTCTTCTATGTGTTTATTTTTTGGGTTTATTATGGAAGGCCTAAAATCTGCTTTGAGACTGAGACCCCTTTAACCCGGTTAAATCTACAGAATGGCCGATTTACAGGTCCAGAATCTCTTAGTCATAAACTGTTTTTTTTTTAAAAAAAAAATTATAAAACTCGACAGTTTTTCATGTATTAAGTATATGCCTAAACTCGACATCCTTCGGTTAGAATTGAGTATATGCTTAAAGTGTTTTAACTCATACAAAACCCTAAAATATCTTCCTGACTTGACTATCTATCTAAATAGTCAGTTGTCGTTCTCTTCTCGTTTCTTGGAAATTATCCTTCTTGTCATCGTTTTTGTGTTCATGCAAGTTAAATAATTTCTTTTGTCGTCAAAAGTTAAGTTAATTGTTTTCTGCAAGTTTTGGTGTTCTTTTTTTTTTTTTATTCTTATGCTCGATGCATGTGTAGGGTTTTATTTTTGTTATTTAATTTTGCAAAAAAAGTTTTGTTTACTTGTAGCGAAAAGGTCGTTTAGTCGTTTACGTCTACGGTATATGTATGCATCTATTTCTTATATTAGAATAGAATGATATGGAAAAAATTTGGAGTTATTTTGAAGATACCAAGAAAAATCATGTTAATCATTCCTTGGTCTATGTTAAATGCTTCGTGAATGTCTCCTTTTTTTCAATATACCTCTTCCAATTAATTTTGATTTTATAGTTGCTCTAGTCTAGGAACAGAAGCCATATGTTTCATATCAAATATCTATGCTTCTTTTTTTATTGAACCAAAAAGAAAAATCTATACTTTTGTACCTGCTACTGTCAATTGTGCTTTTATAGTTGTTTGACTTGCAATGACTTTTGTTGTTTATATCACTTTAATTGTTATGTCCACTGTTGTTCCGGTTTTTGCTGAAGGAATTTTTGACTTTATGAGAATGAACCTATCACTCGGTTCCTTTATTTAAATATATAAAAACAAAGTAACCGGTCCAACCGGTCCGATCCATTTGAACCGTGACTATACATCACATATAGTTTTCAAATCATTGGTGATTAGTCGTCATCGTACAATTGTAATATAACATTTCTATATATTTTCCTGAGAAAGAAAGATGTTCTTAATTAAGTGTTTAGTAATATTGCATGTTTGATTATAATCATTCAGTTTGCTCATGCCCTATCGACTGTGGAAGGATACAGAGGGTATGGACTGGAACAAGGTGATGAGGTAATTATGGTCTTTTTTTCCAAATAATTAATTATAGTCGTTCTTTTACTATGTTTTGAAAAAATTTGGATCATATATGCGTGTCAATTTAAGTTTTTTCTTTCTTCAGCAGTGTTAATGTTTATATTTGTAAACCTAAAGAAGGATTTACTTTCACTCTGTTTGCATCTATATTCTCATTTTCTATGGGAGATGAGTTTCTTAAGCAATGAGTCTCTTTTCCTGTATATTGACTTCTTTTGTTTTTACCAGGCCCTTCGGAAAGCTATTGCTAATACGTTCTATGGACATTTGCATGTGAAAAGCAATGAAGTTTTTGTGTCAGATGGTGCACAGAGCGATATTTCTCGTCTTCAAGTATGGATCAAGAGGTGTTCTTGATATATGACACATTCATTTTACGTTATGCTTATTTGAGTTTCATTTGCAGGTACTTCTAGGTTCTGGTGTCACTATTGCTGTGCAAGATCCTACCTTCCCGGTAATGTCAGCGATTTTAGTTTTCTGTTTACATCTTTACATTCTCTTTGTAATGTCTGAAGATAAAAAGGTTAAGTGGCTAAAAATATGGAGAGAGAAATCTTCTTATTAATGTTACTAGTTGCTCTTATGTTGCTTTTTCTTTTTGAAATTAGGCTTACATAGATTCAAGTGTGATTATCGGTCAGACTGGTTATTTCCATGAAGCAACCAAGAAGTACCAAAATGTTGTCTACATGCCTTGTGGGCCTACGAATAGTTTCTTCCCTGATCTAGCAGTGACCCCAAGAACTGATGTTATCTTCTTCTGTTCTCCTAATAACCCTACTGGTTATGTAGCATCCAAGAAACAACTCCATCAACTAGTTGATTTTGCAAAGACCAATGGTTCTATTATTATTTTTGACTCTGCATATGCCGCTTTTATCGAAGATGGCAGTCCACGTTCCATTTATGAAATTCCTGGTGCTCGAGAGGTGAGACGAGTTTGATATTTTTCCTGGTCTTCGCTAAGTATTATATTTTGTCAACTCAAACCCAATTAATTTGCAATAAATAAATTAGCCTTTGTATCTTATATATTACTTTTTGTCTTCTCCTTTTTCTGATTCGCATTACTGTTTCTTTGCATTCATATATCATATTACTTTTTCCTAGGTGGCAATTGAAATTTCATCATTCTCCAAATTTGCTGGCTTCACTGGCGTTCGGCTTGGTTGGACTATCATTCCTGATGAGCTCTTATACTCTAATGGTTTTCCAATTATAAACGATTTCCATCGCATTGTGACAACTTCCTTCAATGGAGCTTCAAATATAGCGCAAGCAGGTGGCTTGGCATGTCTTTCTTCTGTTGGCCTTAAGGTATTTTTATTTAGTAGCATTGGATTGCATTTCTGCTTACTTTTCTTTAACGTTTTATTCACTTTTTGTGGGCTAAACATTGACAGGAAATCGGGTCGGTGATCAACTACTACAAAGAGAACAGGAAGATACTGATGGAGACTCTGGTCTCACTTGGCCTCACGGTTTATGGTGGTGTAAATGCTCCATACTTGTGGGTTCACTTTAAGGGATCAAAATCATGGGATGTTTTTGCTGAGATTCTCGAAAACACTCATATAATTACAGTTCCGGGCTCAGGTTTTGGGCCCGGTGGTGAAGAATATTTAAGGATCAGTGGGTTTGGACGCAGAGACGACATTGTTGAAGCATCAAAGAGGTTGCAAAGTTTCTTTACCACACGAACCAAACATTTTCCTTTGTTCTCTTCCCCTTCTAATAACAATTAAGTTGAACACGTCTCGTGTTATGTGCATTGTCTCGAATAATCCCTCCCAGTTGTTATATCATGATGTATATTGTTCAATAATAAAAGCGACGGGACCGTGTTAATCTTTGCGCTATATTGAGTCAAAATTCCTTTAATGACTACAGGAGAGGAAATGACCATATTAATTGAAGCAAACCTTAATGTCTTTATACCTTTATATTAAAGCACCAATCATATATAGTAACGGTATTTCTATAGCAAGATGTTTGGGAAAAGAAAGATGTTTGGGCAACTTTTAACTGGTTCCTATTAAAACAGCTCTAAGGATCGATGCTTGAAGATATATGCATGTGTAACTTTTGGATTACATCGTTAATATTCTAAACCGTCCAGGGGTGGGCTGGCGTTTTGTTGGTAAAAAATTAAAATAAAAAAAATATTTAGGTATGTAATAATAATGTTTAGTTCAGTATGTAAAATTTTATGTTATGGACAAAATGATATGTGAAGTTTAAACATCAATGTGTGTAAAATTAATTATATGGAAATATAGATTTTAATTAGAGTTTAACATTTCAGATGTTTTTAAACAGCTCATCAGTTGTTGTTTAGAGTGGGCAGACATAATTTTTGTTGTTTTATACATTTAATAAAGGGATAAATTTAAGTATAACACAATATTTGAAAACGATATTGATTATGAAATAGTACCAAATTTGTTTGATGTATTCGACCATAAGGGAGGAGTGGGGGAGGGGAATTTGTAATGTTAAACTTGTAATGAATCATTGGATGTATTGATGCGTGCTAGGGTTAGCGGATCGCAAATAAGTTTTAAATTTATAAAACTCTAGTATCCTGCAAGTGCACAGTCGTGCGGTGTAGTACTTAGGATGTCGATTTACAGGAAGGATGTTTAATTTGCAAAAACTTCAAAATGGGATAAATAAGCGAAATAATAAACTCAAGGGGATTTTTGTTGGTTTTGATTTTTACAGGGAAAGAAAAGATAAAATAAAAGACTTAATTCTAAACTAAATCGATAAAGGACTAAAAATGAAATAATATTGAGTTGCTAAGGACAATCCAGGGGATGCTCGATTCAAACAAGGGTTCTACACTCATAGGGGTCAACGCAGACTTCTCTTCTTTACCCTAATCGAAATCTAAGTATTTTCCGACTAGTCTCAGGTAGAATATCTTAATTTGTTTCTAGCATCTGCATGGAACTAGAATAGGCACTTGTATGGCTTACCAACTCTCGTCATCTTAACAACCAATCACTTAAACTCGACAAGTAGCTTTTGTCTCTTGCCGCGAGTAAGATCATGCATTACTAATAGAATTCATTTTTGCTCACATCTTCTCTATAGGTAGCTTTCATCTCCTACAGCCACTATGTTCTTCCGAAGCTATGTCCGGCGATCTGATACATCACTCTCATGGCTCTGATCAATCCTAGGCTAAGAGATTAGTTCATGACTCTAACCTTATGCATTATATTCAAATTAGAGGAGATGGGATATAGAATATGGTTGAGAAAAACTAGAAATCCTAATCGAACATGTAGATCCCTTCGATGAGTCCTTAAAACTCAACTACTAAACTATTCTACCATGATGCAGGAAAGATAAACAAATATGAAAGATGCATAAACTAAAAATAGAATAGATGAATAAAAAGGAAGAAGGAGATATGTCAAAGGTTCAAGGGAAGAATCCCACAATCCTTCGCCTAACCCTAACAAACAAAGTTTGGTGGCTAAAAAACTTATTACAGGAGCACACAACCAATAAGAACAGCTAAGAGATGTATTTATAGTTCCTAAGGTCTTCTAGATCTTCTTTAGGGCTTCTGAGACTAAAAATGACGAAATGGGCTTGATGTTGGGCCTTGGGGCCGAGTTGTGATGCACCGCGGGTGAGAGTCTTCCCGCACTGGTGAAATGATGGTTCACCACGGGTGAGAAGTGTGGGGCGCGGTCAGAAGGTGTTTTGCCGCAGGTCAGCTGAAGTTCGGACTGACTGCCATGACAACTTGATCTTCATGTATCTTTTGATTTCACCTTTGGATTGTCCTAAAGTATAGAGATATGAAATTTCAGATGAATCTTTTTGAATGTCTCCAAATTTTAGCTGGATCAGACGGTGTGAAGGTTTTCATTTAAGACTGAACTTCTAACGGTTTGACTCTGAGCTAAAAATGTGGATTTCCTCCATTTTGTCATGTTTGTCCCTAAGTTTCCTGAAAAGAGTCTTGAAACTACAAATATAGGAAAACAATAATAAAAAATCCTCAAACTAATTAAAACTTTTGAAAAAGCATTTGAAATCAATAGTGAAAATAGGTACAAATACGGTGTTATTTAAACCTTTGTTTTTCCTCAAACAAAACAAGATCTAAGCTTGGAAAAAGTTTTAGACAGAAATCATAGGGAACTCAAAATCATCAGAAACCATACTCCTAGACCATTATTAAGCGCAATGCATCCATCAGATGTAGCCTAGAAAATTCCCACCAAAATACAAGCTTAACTAGTCCGTTAATCCGTCATGCGAAATTCTACACGCTTAGACTTAACTTCCAGTCAAATAGCTCTCTACATAGTATATGCGTAAGTTCTCAAGAAACATATCATCCAGGGTAGACGGCGTTTGGTAAAGGAAAATGCTATTTAAGTGGTGGAGTTAAAGTTTTTAGGGTTACCTTTCAGATTCCAGAGGATGCAAGATATTATGCAAAATCACAAGAGAGAATAGATCTGTTGATGTCCACAGAAAAACCACTCAGGATTTTTCTTTCAGCTCACAAGCTCAAACAAACTCTCACACACTCGCTTAACCTGGACTAGTCCTTGATGTTGGACCAGTATCTACATGCGGCTCTTTCTCTGTCGCTCTAAAACCAACACCATTTAGCAAGTCTCTAGAACAAGGCCTCACAGACCACACACTAAGGGTTATTGGCTTCAAAGAAAGGTTTGGTTCAAGGCAGGGAACTGTCTCAAGATGAGAGAACCGCTAATTGAGCTAGCAAAGAGTGGTAAAAAGGGATAAGAAAGCTCAAATATTTTAAGGTACCTATGAGTTCACAATGACATGCACAAACATGATAATAAGATTGTCAAATTATGGTTCTCCCTTAGAGAATGCTGGAACTATTTAAAGCTTGATTCACTCAACACAAAGTCAATGAATGACAAGTTCCAAGCATGGACCAATCTTAATTTCTTTCTTGTTTGCATGCATCAAAGAATAGAAACTAGGGCAATGAACTGAATTCTTAAAGTGAACTTCTCTCGAGGAAAAACCTATCATCACTCCCATGCATTGATGCAACCTATATGATTATGCAACTAGACTAAATCCTAAAAATGAGAATGCAACTACATGATCATTTTTTTTTGAAAAGTTTTCATGTTTTTCGAATTTTTTTCGTTTTTTATATGCACTTAGATGCAGACTCAACATGAAAAGGAAAATAAAATCAAGAACAAACATGGTTAGCAATACTAAACTCCTTCCTCACACTTAAATAACACAGTCTCGTGTTATAAAAGCATAAGAAAGAAGTGCAGATCAAGCTCAAAATGCAATATGAGAAAGAAAAATAAAATGCAAAATGCTATGTACAAGTTAGAGTTGGTACCTCTCAAGGACTTGGAGGTGGGGTTGGAGACCCCATGGAGTAGGATGGATTGCTGGACTGATCTGAGGGTGATCTCATTGCTGCTCGCCTTGCCCTCAGCTCCTCATCAGGTGACTCATGATCGCTGAACACCACCAGTTGTCCTCCTTGCTCAGAACTCTCTCCTACAGCTTCTTTATCTTGCAGCGGTTCAGCATTGATGGGCTGGGAGCTTTCTCCTTTCTCTCCCTTGCTGCTAAGCTCCTTGATCTTGCGTTTCATCCCCTTAACAGTCCTTGTGAAGCTCTTAACCGAATTCACCAGCTTCCTGAGTGTCTTGTCTTGCCACTTGTTCCACCCTTGAAGCTGGTTAGTGTGACGATGAGCTTTGGCAATGGGTTCAGGAATTCTTCCATTATATAGAGTGAAGACATACCTCTCACTACCATACTTTGAATCAGGTATCACTGGCTCATCCTCTTGAGCTTCTTCATCATTGCTTATTGCCTGCTTTCCTTGTTTCCTTTTCCTTTTCTCTTGATGCTGATGATGGGAGGATGAATAGCTGGGTTGTAGTGGAAGTCCTTGGTGATGTGAAAACCAATGTTCCTTTGGTCAGAAAGTGAGGTGATGGAGGGATTATGCAGCAAGATCCTCACATCTCTGTCATAGAAAGTGAGATTATAAGCAAACAAGCCTCCTTCCACAGATCCTTCAATGAATGTTGTTTTCACCAAATGTGCTGCAATCATCAACTTAAAGTGCTTCTTCTCACCAAGCATAGGCACTCCTTTAGCAATCAAGAGAGGATTAATCAGATCTCCACAGCTAAGGCGTGGATTCCTGCTCTTGGTGGTGAGAGCCCATTCCTTGTGATGTAGATGATGCTTCATTAAAAGTGCTGCCATAATGGTAACTAAGGTTATTAGGCCTTTAGTTGGGGTTATCAATCCCTTGTCTTTGTAATACAAAGAGGTTATCAATCCAAATATGTGGGAAGACACTAGTTCATTATGATAGTTTCTTAATCCAAGCAAACAAGTTAGTTTTGATTCAAACAAGTGATTAACTAAGGACTAAACAAGATTATAAACTACCAAATGATCAAAACAAGAAACAAGCAATAGCAAATAACAAGTGAATGAATATGAAATGATGGAAGCCTGAGATTCTAGACATGATAGCTGGCTAAGGTGCATTGGTGCTAAACTAGAAATGCTAATGACAATAATAAAACATGATTCAAGTGATGTAGGATTCTAATCAAGCCTTAAACTTTCCCAAGCATCAAGACACAAATCAAGCCACTTCACATAGCCAATCATCATTGGAGATCAAACAACAAGACAGCATTAAGAATAAATCGTAAGTGATCATTTATGCAAATAACAAACATCATCATGGCATTAATGCATAAACCTCTATTAAAGCTCTTTCAGGAATTTCATCAAACACCTTTAGTGCATGAAAAACCCAGATTCTAGATCACAAGTGATGTGCAAGGATCCATCATAGATATCAGCTATTTAGAGAAATGAAAACATGGATCTAGCCTTAAGCACTCCTAATCTAACACTTTTACACCCAAACCTACATATCTAGAACCTCATTAAGCAAACTACTCACTAATCATACTAACCTCTCTTAAACCTTTGCAAGTAGAGTAGATTGGCATGAAGAATGATGGGAAATGAAAAAGGAGGAGATAGATAATGATGGATTGTAGCTTTTAACTCAAAATATCTTTGATCTCTCTTGATTAAAACTCACAAAAGGATGGGAAATGAAGATGGAGAAGATAGCTGATGATGGATTGTAGCTTTAAACACAAAAGATCATTGATTTCTCTTGATTAAAACTCACAAAGTATGATATCTCTTACAAAGGAAGAGTCTTTTCACAAATTAGGCAAGGAAATTAGAGAGAATAAAGCTTAGTCTGCTGGATAATGCCTAAAACATATATATATATATATATAGATAAGGATTTCTTGATGGGCCAACCTAGAACAAACTAGGTATTGGTCCCAAAAAGGCCCATAAAAATGCCTTGGATCGAGAATGTATCGAGGTGAAAGTGGTCGGTGCAGGACCTCGGTGTGACTCTGAGAAACTCTTAAAAACAAGTACCGACCAGACTTCTCTCGGTGTGGCATCTCGGTGCAGTTTAAAGAGTTGCTTCAGGGGATCAATACCGAGTAGAATTTGGTTGGTACACCACCTCGACAATCCTTCAGCTTTTTGAGCTCCCAAAGGCCAGCCAAAAACGTCAAGGCTCCAAGGTCATATTGACCAGATTTTGTCGATATTTCTTCTCGATATGAATGTAAACCGCTTGCACCAAATCCTTTATAACTCCTTGCTCAATGGTCCAAACCTTGATCTGTCAAGTCCATGAACTAGATGACTTATTCAGCTCCAACTTTTTGGAAGGGCTAGAACCGTGTGACGTCGGCAAGGCTTCTGTCTCGCCGGTTCTTTGAGGCGCATCGCGTAAGTCCTGATCGGCATGCGAGACATGTGTTCCTTCTGATTGCGATATCTCTGATAGTAGGTTTTTAGCCCACTACGGTCAATTAACCTCTTGTGTTGTAGCACTTGAGGGTCAATCCAAATGGAGATTATCTAGACACTAAGGCTATGAGGATCAATTCTTAATCCAAGTCTAATGAAACAGGTTGGTGATTAAGTGATCTGAAAACATAAAGCAAACGAAAACAAGCAGTAATTAAGAACAAGCAACAAGACAACAAAACAAGACTCAAATTCAAAATAAAGCGAAAGCTAAACCTCTAGATGTGATCATTGATTACGGTGCTGTAGATATCAATTCATGATGCTAAGAACAATAATGCAATGCAAGTTACTCTTTAGTCTAGACTTAAAAAGCAGATAAATTCACTCTCATGACAATAATCTCTTTGTAAATCACTTAATCAAGATTAATTCACCTTAAGCAAGATCAAGCAATCAACAAGCATAAAGTATCAAGTCTAATAATGACCAAACGGTTTCTATTTCAAAGAGACCGAATCTTACACAGAAAGCAGAACCAATTAACTTAGAACTCAAATCTAGACTAATCCTCTCATGAAGGCATTAATCTCTATACTAATCCACTTTCAAACCAAATCATCATTTGTGAAATATGAATCAGTGAGCATTAAGAAACAGTTCTAACATGTCATTCATGCATTTAACAAATCATTCCCATGATGAAAAAGGCATAAACCCTTAGCTTAGCTCATTCAGACATTTCATCAAACACCTTGTGGGTGGAGAAATGACTAAGGTCTATATCAGAGTGATGTGCAAAGATCTAGCATTAAGAGCAGCTAACTAAGGAAAGGAAAGGAGAATCTAGAACCTAAATATCATAAACCGATCATCTAAGCACCCTAATCTACACACCTAAAAGCTTAAAAGATGACTACTCACTAATCATGATTAACACACCATTTCCTTTGCAAGAGGTAGTGTTAATCATGATTAGAAGCAGAGATGAGATGATCAGATGATAAGAAACAGCCTTAAGATGATTAAATCTGCTAGATATCTCCTGAATAAATTCGTTTTTACACTGAAAAGGAAAGAAAACAAGAGAGAAACTAAGAGAGAAGAAGATGTTTTTAGGGTTTTTTTCCCAAAAAAGTATTTATACTAAGTGTTATGGACCGGGTCAGCCCAGGACAAACTGGGTACTGACCCGGCTTCAAATGGGTCATGTCTCAAGTGTGCGACATGGTCAGGTGCTTCCCAAGTCGCAGGCCCAAGTCGCACAGCTATAAAAACAGCCTTGTGCACCTTAAATCCTTAAGCCCCAGCCGCATGCCTATCTAGGTGTAAATTGCGAGTGTATGTGCTGTTCAGGCTTTCTTCTCTTCAACTCGCACAACCAAGACGCATTCTGACGATAATATGTGTGCGAGTTGGTCCTCCTTTAGTCCCTAGTCGCAGGCCCAAGTCGGTGTAAATTGCGAACACATGTGCTACATGGTTCCACTTCATGTCCAACTCGCAGGCCTATCTTGCACAGCATTGTGGACTTAGTCAAATTTGATTCTGGAAGTCTCTACCTTGCTCAGAGTCTCCTTACACTCATCTCTAAAGTTGCAACTTGTTTTCAGAGCTTTGAACATTCATGGGTGCGAGTTAATCAAGTCGCAGTACTGTGTCGCACAACTTAAGCCTTCTCGGACTACTTTGCATTCAGGGGAGATTAACTTCCGGAATATGGATCCAAATGCCATGATTTTAACTGGATTAGAAAGGCAACTCAAATATCTCGAACTTTGGTGAAGAAACCCTCAGCGCTTGGGAAGTGGAAGGTTCCCCGGAGGGCTCATCTTTGCAGTACTTTGACACGGTCAGAAACACGCTTCTAGACATGTGTCCAATCCGGAAACGTTATCTTCTTGCTCATGGCTTCAAATTGAATGATCTCAAACGTTCTGGAAAGAGGACTCAAATATCTAAAATCGTGATGACAAATCTGTACACTGAATCGGTCTGGAAGTGCATCGTCCTTCGCAATCTTCGGAGCTCATCGGGTCGGTCCAAAACGGTAGCGAGACAGGCGTGCCTTCCGGTGAGCTTAACTCTCTACTCACGCCTCCAAATCCTATGATTCCACCTGTTCTGGAAACATGATCCAATTTTATCCAAATTTGATGAAGCACCCGACAACTGAATCGGAGCGGAAGGTTCCCCGGACAGGCGATCATTCAGGAGTATCGGATTGCTCCGGAATGGATGCGAGAGAGGTCTGTCTTCCGGTGACCGTATCTTTCAGCTCAGTGCTCCAAATTCCCTGATTCAACCTGTCCTGGGTTCTCGACTCAATTATCTCCAACTTTGCTGAATACCCTGTAAGCTGAATCGGCCGGCAAGATCTTCTGGTGACGCGATTTCGGAAATGTATCTGCACCCGGGATTTTTGGCCGAGAGACTTGACCGCTGGTACGTGTTTTTGGCCGAGAGGTCTACCCGCGGGAAGGATTTTGGCCGAGAATCTTTGGCCATCAGTACAGCATTTTGCCGAGAAACCCAAAATTCCTCCTTTTCACCATTTTTGATCATTTCAACTCCATTTCTTCATCTGAATCACATCCTCCACTCACAATAGGCTCCAAAATCACATGTTTAACACTCCAAACAATGCAAAACTCTCTTGGACCTAATGCAATCTCCTAAGTCCTAAAACAATGCCTAAAGACCTAAAATGCATGAGATAAGACATGATTTGTACTAAAATATGTACACTAAAAGATGTAATTTATGAATATATCAACTCCCCCACACTTATCCTTTGCTTGTCCTCAAGCAAAAAGAACAAATGAGAGAGAGAGGTTGAATGCATTGGGAGATCATATTTCCTTTTTTTGAGAGAAGTGATCACAATGAGAATTCAGATATATATGCAATGCAAAGCCATACTCAGATATATATCAACTCAACAAGGAATCTCCACAAGTTCTTCTCTGTCTCAACTCTTTCACATTCATTAAGCTTTCATCAGGTGAATCTAATGATGCAATGTTTAAACAAGCTGGCTTGGCTAGGGAGAGGCTATGAGATTAAAATGATCTCATCAGTGTTCAAGCGGGTTTAATGCAGCAAAGGGATCTCTCTATGAATGATCAAACTTTGGCATAATGCTAAAGGTAAAAAGCAACCTATGCATACAAGGGCAAAGACTCATCACACCCCACACTCTACTTAAAGCTTTCTCATTTGCTCACTCTCTCAAGAATCTCACTTTTCACACTTATTTTCCTCTCACTAGGGGACTTACTTTTCATTTTCACTCTCAAGTCTTGGAGTTCAAACTTTACACAGCTCTGTTTCTTTTGCAACCTCTAGCCTCTTTTTCTTTCTTTTCAAAACATTTGAGCTCTTTAGCTTCTTTTCTTTTCCTTTTACTTAGAGGCTAGACTCTTTCTTTTCAAGACACCAGAGCTCACTTTCTTTAACTCAAAACTCCAAGACTGATTTCTTTTTCTTTCATTCCCCTAGCTATTTCCACTTTCTCTTTTCCACTCATCTCACCTTTTTCCACTCACCAACAAGTCTTTTCCCCCACACTTATTCCTCGCCAACACTCTCAGTTCCTTGATGTTGGAACACAGCACTCAATGAGACCTGCCCTTGTCGCTCTAAACCTAACACTTTCTGCTAAGTTTGATCCAAGGTGGCCTTTCAATTCACACACAAACATTGGCTTGAAAGAAGGATGGGTTCAAGGTGAAAGAACTGATCCATGATGCGGATTCAGCTACTTGAGCTAAGGAAAAAGGGCGGTAAAAACAATGGTTCTAGCTCAAGTATGTATGTCGGTATCCACAAGCTTATTCAAACAATGCATCACAAGATATTTTCAAGTCAAGTTGAAGGTTCTCACTTAATTAGAGTTGAGTTCAATTCAAACTTGCTTCTCTGATTCAGATCGTTTCAGACTTTGTAAGCACAGAAAAAGATTCACAAGCATATTCAGTTCAAGTTCTCAAAGTGATGTACTCTCTAGAAAACCTATCATTACTCCCTGCAAGATGCAACCTATATGATGCAACTAGACTCGATCCTAAAAAATGTGAATGCAACTAGAATGAACATTTTTTGTGAAAATTTTCTGATTTTTATATGCATTTAGATGCAACTAGATGAGACTCAAAATGAAAAAGAGAATATAAGAACAGAGAAAACATGATTAGTAGACACTAAACTCCTCCCCCACACTTAAATAACACAGTCCCCTGTGTTATAAAAGCATAAGAGAGAAGTGAAAGGCAAAAAGCAAGAAAATGCAAAATGAAAAATTAAGAATTAGATGCATATGTACAAAGAGTTTGGAGAGTTACCAGACTTTTTCATGATAGAATGGAGGCATTGGACATGGAGGAGAATGCTGGTGCTTTGAAACCTCTTCTCTGACTCAAGTCTCTCAAGCGTTCCTCTTTGGTCATGCTCGTTCAGGGACCCCTTGGTATAGTGATGCCGAGGGTGCCTGTTTTCTGAGCTTGTTGCAAGGGCACCTTGGTATAGACTCAAGATCACATCGGCTTGGGCTCTCCCGAGGTATCACATAGCACTTGGTCCCTTGAAGATCAAACTTGAGACCTCGGTAATGATCATCACGAGGTGCTTGGCTTAGGTCTCAAGTTCATTGCTCCTTTAAATCATTAGGCCGCCATCTTTAAGCTCCTCTTTGCACTTTTTCCTTCAAACCATTGAGCAAGAACACTTTCTAGAACCTGAGATCACTTAGCAAACCCATCAAAACATTCTAAAAACACTAAAAAAGAGATTAAAAAGATCTATATACAAGGATAAGCTTGGGGTGTCTCCCAAGAGCACTTTTTTTTAAGTCACTAAGTTTGACTTTTCATACTCTTTTCTTAGTGAGTGAGAGGAGGAGCTTTGATGCTCCTTGTCTTGTCCATGAATTCAAGCATTAGGTCCCTGTTCATCAGCTCTTGAACACCAGATGACCCTTTGTCTATGAGCTCTTGTGTGAGGATTGCCCTGACTTTTGCAAAAGGTTTTGATCCTCCAATGCCTTTAACCTTGTATTCCACAGCTCCACCATCAAACTTCCATGGAGTGAGAGTTAAGACTTGAGAAGAGGACCCAATAGTGAATGATTTGGTGCTTGTTGGGTTCTTGTCTTGAGACCCTGAACCATTGCTTTTGTTACTCCTGACCGCCTTCTCACTTGGTGTGGGAGAAAAAGATTCCAATCAAACTTCATCATCACTAAAGAAATCTCCTTCAAACTCAAGATCAGGTCTTACTAAGGATTCTTTCTTCTTCTCAACAGATGCAAGGGGTTGAGCTTCTTTTATAGTTCCAATACTCCCCACATACATCATCTCATAGTGTTTAAACTCATCAGAATCATCAGATATAACCCCACAAAATCCAGCAAGAGGAGGTTTAAGGGGATAAGATACTTCATCATCTACCTTAGAAAGCACCACTCTTTGAGTATCGAAGTCCATCCTTGCTCCTGTGGTGTTCAGAATCTGAGTTCCAAGCAGAAGAGGTAGCTATTTGGTCTTTTCCATCTTCATGACTACAAAATAATTTGGAACAGTGCATTTACCAATCTTCATTGGGTAATCTTCAAGGATTCCATATGGCTTCTTTGAGGATGAATCTCCAATGGTGATTGACATGGGGTGATGCTTAAGACTCTTGATCCCTAGTCTCTCCACCATGTATAAAGACATTACACTGATGCTCGATCCAAAATCACACAAAGCATTGTCCACTTTCAAATTTCCAAGAGAGCATGAGATGGAGAACTTTCCTGGGTTGCCTAGATTGGGAATAGATTTGGGTTTCACCCTTGTTGAACCAGTGCTAGAGACTCCATCAGATGTTCTTCCTTGAACCATTCTCTGATCCTTTCCTTCAGCAATCTCAGAATCATTATTTTTCATATCAAAACAAGCTGCCTCCCCACCTTCTTTCTCAATGTCCTCATTGAGATCACAGTACAAGAACTCAAACTCATCTATGATGGCGTTCTCATCATCTTTTGTCAGGCATTTTTCACTTGAGACATTGCCATGGAGAAGGTCCTCAATTTCTTGGACAGCAGCATGATTCTCATCATTTGAGAGGATTGCATTGCAGTATTCTGTTTGATGTGCAATTGATGTCCCTGGTAAAGATCTTTGAGCTTGAGAACTGCAGTGGCCCTTGTTGTTCTCTAGAGTCTTGACTTTGGAAGCCAAGGTTGAAAGTTGAGTTAGAAGATCAGAATAAGTGCAATCCACCTTGTTGTTAATCTCTGCCATTTTCTTGTTGAAGTCTATGGCACCACTTGCTTGACCTTTGAGGATTTGCTGGAGCAGGTTCTGCACTTCTTGATCCTTATTCTCTGAGTTCTGTTGGAGACTTTGTTGTTGGGGAGAGACAAAACCTTGTTGTTGAGTGTTTTGAGGATAGAAGTTCTGGTTTGGGGGATTCTTGTAGTAGGTAAAGCCCTTTTGGTAACCTTGTTGGCCACCTACAAGGTTCACCTCAGCTGTGATGTCTTCCCTTTGAAATGTGTCTTGAAACACATGATTCACATCTATAACAAAGTTGGCTGACTGATGAGAAGCTAAGAGAAGTGTGTCTAGCTTCTCATTGAGAGACTTGATGTCTTTCCTTGTCCTATCCTCTTCAGCACTCACAGCTCCTCTTGAATTCCTTTCAAAGTCTGATCCATAAAGCTCATCACTCTGAGCTACATTCTCCACTAGGGTCATGTTATCATTGACTTCCTTGGTCATGAAATTACCATTTGAAGCTGTGTCCAAGAGAAGTCTGACCTTTGGTAAAGCACCTCTGTAGAAGGTACTTCACAGCTGACAATCTGAGAATCCATGGTGAGGGCATTGCATGGTATACCCTCTAAATCTTTCCCAAGCCTCACAAAATGATTCATGGTTCTTCTGAATGAAACTTGAGATTTCATTTCTTAACCTTGCTGTTCTTGATGAAGAGAAGAACTTGGTTAGAAATGCTCTTTTGCATTGCTCCCAAGTTGTGACTGATCCTTGAGATAGAGACTTTTTCCACTGATGAGCTTTGTCTCCTAGAGAAAAAGGGAATAGCTTCAACTTGAAACTGTCCTCACTCACTCCATTCATCTTAGTTAGATCACAAACTCTATCAAAGTTGTCAATTTGATCTAATGGGTCTTCTAATGTCAAGCCATGGAACCTGTTTGATTGCACCATGTTGATCAAGCCAGATTTGATCTCAAAATCGTTTTCAGGTGTAGGAGCTTGAATCCCATATCTCTGACCCTGAGTATTGGCCTCATCACCAGCTCCCACAACTATTCTTGGACGTGGTGCTGGACCCTCTTGCTGAGCCTGGTGGTTTCCATTACCACCATGAGCCTGTTGCCCTTGATCCATACCCAACCTCTCAATGTGCTCAGCTCTTTCTCTTTGTCTCCTTGCTTGACTTCTGGTGTTCATACACCTGAAAACAAAGACAGCACTTGAAAGGTAATCAGTAAAACAAAAGAAAATGACTTGATCTCAAGAAGATCCAAAGTCCTAATGCTAGAATGAATCTCCAATTGGCAACGGCGCCAAATTGATAGTAGGTTTTTAGCCCACTAAGGTCAATTAACCTCTTGTGTTGTAGCACTTGAGGGTCAATCCAAATGGAGATTATCTAGACACTAAGGCTATGAGGATCAATTCTTAATCCAAGTCTAATGAAACAGGTTGGTGATTAAGTGATCTAAAAACATAAAGCAAACAAAAACAAGCAGTAATTTAAGAACAAGCAACAAGACAACAAAACAAGACTCAAATTCAAAATAAAGAGAAAGCTAAACCTCTAGATGTGATCATTGATTAGGGTGCTGTAGATATCAATTCATGATGCTAAGAACAATAATGCAATGCAAGTTACTCTTTAGTCTAGACTTCAAAAGCAGATTAATTCACTCTCATGACAATAATCTCTTTGTAAATCACTTAATCAAGATTAATTCACCTTAAGCAAGATCAAGCAATCAACAAGCATAAAGTATCAAGTCTAATAATGACCAAACGGTTTCTATTTCAAAGAGACCGAATCTTACACAGAAAGCAGAACCAATTAACTTAGAACTCAAATCTAGACTAATCTTCTCATGAAGGCATTAATCTCTTCACTAATCCACTTTCAAACCAAATCATCATTTGTGAAATATAAATCAGTGAGCATTATGAAACAGTTCTAACATGTCATTCATGCATTTAACAAATCATTCCCATGATGAAAAATGCATAAACCCTTAGCTTAGCTCATTCAGACATTTCATCAAACACCTTGTGGGTGGAGAAATGACTAAGGTCTATATCAGAGTGATGTGCACAGATCTAGCATTAAGAGCAGCTAACTAAGGAAAGGAAAGGAGAATCTAGAACCTAAACATCATAAACCGATCATCTAAGCACCCTAATCTACACACCTAAAAGCTTAAAAGATGACTACTCACTAATCATGATTAACACACCATTTCCTTTGCAAGAGGTAGTGTTAATCATGATTAGAAGCAGAGATGAGATGATCAGATGATAAGAAACAGCCTTAAGATGATTAAATCTGCTAGATATCTCCTGATCAAATTCGTTTTTACACTGAAAAGGAAAGAAAACAAGAGAGAAACTAAGAGAGAAGAAGATGTTTTTAGGGTTTTTTTCCCAAAAAAGTATTTATACTAAGTGTTATGGACCGGGTCAGCCCAGGACAAACTGGGTACTGACCCGGCTTCAAATGGGTCATGTCTCAAGTGTGCGACATGGTCAGGTGCTTCCCAAGTCGCAGGCCCAAGTCGCACAGCTATAAAAACAGCCTTGTGCACCTTAAATCCTTAAGCCCCAGCCGCATGCCTATCTAGGTGTAAATTGCGAGTGTTTGTGCTGTTCAGGCTTTCTTCTCTTCAACTCGCACAACCAAGACGCATTCTGGAGATAATATGTGTGCGAGTTGGTCCTCCTTTAGTCCCAAGTTGCAAGCCCAAGTCGGTGTAAATTGCGAACACATGTGCTACATGGTTCCACTTCATGTCCAACTCGCAGGCCTATCTCGCACAGCATTGTGGACTTAGTCAAATTTGATTCTGGAAGTCTCTAACTTGCTCAGAGTCTCCTTACACTCATCTCTAAAGTCGCAACTTTTTTCCAGAGCGTTGAACATTCATGGGTGCGAGTTAATCAAGTCGCAGTACCGTGTCGCACAACCTAAGCCTTCTCGGACCACTTTGCATTCAGGGGAGAGTAACTTCCAGGATATGGATCCAAATGCCATGATTTTAACTGAATTCGAAACGTCACTCAAATATCTCGAACTTTGGTGAAGAAACCTTCAGCGCTTGGGAAGTGGAAGGTTCCCCGCAGGGCTCATCTTTGCAGTACATTGACACGGTCAGAAAGAGGCTTCTAGACATGTGTCCATTCCGGAAACGTTTTCTTTTTTCTCATGGCTTCAAATTGAATGATCTCAAACGTTCTGGAAAGAGGACTCAAATATCTAAAATATTGATGACGCTTCTGTAGACTGAATCGGTCTGGAAGTGCATCGTCCTTCGCAATCTTCGGAGCTCATCGGGTCGGTCCAAAATGGTAGCGAGACAGGCGTGCCTTCCGGTGAGCTTAACTCTCTATTCACGCCTCGCAATCCTATGATTCCACCTGGTCTTGAAACATGATCCAATCGTATCCAAATTTTATGAAGCACCCGACAACTGAATCGGACCGGAAGGTTCCCCGGACAGGCGAACATTCAGTGTTGGGATTTATGAGACAAAGCTCAACAAATGGTGGAAGCATTCACTTGGTGAATGAAACCACTTAACCCACACAAAATAAACTCGATCTCAAGAGAGAGAAGAGACCATCAACTTGTGATGGAATCCACACAATAAACATAAGTAGAACCGAATCTATGAGGAAGAAAACGATTCTATAAAGGGAAAGCATCTAGTTTGAGACTAATCTAAGCAATGAACACAACACATAGAGAGTTTGTGTTCTTGAGATGCAAGACTCAGTAATCTAGATGAGAGAAGCCAATAAAGAAGAGTTAATGGAGTGTTTATGAAGTGATAAGGCTGCCTTAAGGGCAGTCACTACAAACGATTTTCTCTAAGGACTCTACATTGCGAAATAGAATGAAGAATAAGATAAAAGAGAGAAATCACTTCATTGATTCTGTGTAACATTTACAAGCTCGGTTACATCTCTTTTTATAGAGAGAAAGGAAGAGAGGAAGCCCTAACACATGAGCCAAGACTGAGAGTGACATAAAGAGAGCGTTTTTGTCTTGTTAAGAGCTGAAAGTGACAGCTCATAAACGGTCACATGTGACTAAAGTCACATGTGAGAGCAGACTTGAATTTGAATTCGTTTCCCTCCTCTTCTTGTCACTTATGGGCCTTATTCCTTGCATTCTTTAGGCTTTCTTGGCGTCCTCTTCTTCTTCTTATCTAATGGGCCTCGGCCTTACACAACCTTAGACTTGTACGGACACCTCTTGGAGTTGACTTGGCCGTACAGTTCTTCTTCTTCTTTAGGCCGAGGCTAGACTTGATCAATAGCTTCTTCAGCCTTGTCTTGTCTTCTTTTTATCTTCTTTGAGAGATCTTGGAGTTGTCTTCGGCCTTGTCTTGATGTCATTGGCCTTGACACTCCTCTTCTTCCTCTTCTTTGACTTGGAGATGATCGGCCTTGTCTTGTTGACTTCGGCCTCACCTCTCCTTTCCTTCTTTCACTCTAATACTCCCCCGCAAGCTTGGTCGTCGAGACGCCAAAGAGGACCAGAGGCCAAGCTTGCAACACGCCAAACTACCTCATTAAAAACCTTCATAAAGAAAACCTCTTGGGATAAAACTTTATGAAGGGAAAAAGAGTATTAGTTTAACGGTTGCTTGATGTAGCTATGGCCTTGGTTTGAATTTGCTTTTGAACCGGCTCCTCTCCCAAGTGTTTCCATTCCTTTAGCTCTTCTTGCCTTGAACTCTCTTCGCATGAATCCGTTCTTTGTCATCTCCTTTGAGGCTCTCCAGCATTTGAAGCTTTCTTTGGTCTCTTTGAGGCTCTTATGGTCTCCTTTTTCCCTTCAACAAGAGATAAAGAAGAAAAGATTAAGTAATGCCATAAGGAATATCAAAGAAACAAATAACCAAATGAGGAACTTCAAATCCTATGAGGAATATCAAGAATAAAAGATGTACAATAGACTAAGCAATTCATAGAAAGAATCCGCAAATGAACTTAAGGGAATGAAATAAAGGCAAATTAAAAAATGGGATAGAGTTTAGAGTTTAGTCTGATTTATATGAAGAGCAATGTGAGGACTTTGAAATGCGGTTTGGTCACCAATTAAGCTCCCCCGCACACTAAACATGTCTTGAGCCTTGAAATTATGTGCAAAATAGATCTTGACATCTTGTGCACATCCGATCTTCAGCTCTTAAACCAAAGGCACTCGCAAAGACTTTGGAATTGATTCATAGCCTTCCATCAGCTTGCTTCTCCACTTGAACTTCCACCTTAGCCACCTTGGGTCTGCTATCTTCAGGTCAGCCTCTTTGGTCTGCCATCTTCAAGTCAGCCAGGTTAAACTAGGTTGGGCTTGTCTTGTGGTCTCTGAAACTTGATGGCCCTCTTGATCAATTCTAAGCTTGTTGCTGCGCCTTCTTTTGGCTTCTTTGAAGCCTTAATGGATCTGAATACAGCCACCAGCTGACTTCCAGCTCACATGACCCATTCAGACCTCTCAAACTCGCCACTTCTTCTTGAGATAGCAAACGAGCCAAACACCATCCCTTTTAAGACCCGAACCTGTTTAAATTTGAAGACAGATTCTAAAACAAGAGATTGTATTTGTTAGAGTATAGAGAATAAGCAGAAGAATAAAAGAGAATTTGGAGAATAAGGAGAATAATGGAGAATAAAGAGAATATTGGGGAGAATAGAGAATAAGCGGAAGCAAAGGAGAATGGGAAAAGAAATTTTGCTCAAGAGTTTTTCTCTGTTTTCTTGAGTTAAGCCAAAGCAAATGCCAGCCAAAAACACCAAGAATCCCAAGACTATGGAGTTTTAATGGCTGGAACAAGATAAACTGATTGGAAAATTAATTTCTCCATCAATTAACACAAGAACTCAAGGAAAAACCCATTTACACGAGCTTCCCATGAGAATTTTAATAAATAAAAACGACCACAAAAATTACACAATGCTTAGTGCTTCTCATGGTTTAGAAAAAAACAAACACTGATGGTTAAAAACAATTTTTCCACCAGTTTTTTTTAAAGATCTATTTCTCTTTTTGTCAAGCTTGTTCCTTTGGTCACAAGTGAAGAACACAAAACACAAAAAAAAACAGAAACAGAAAGAGAATCGAGTTTTAGATGGAACCAAGAAACCTGGCTCTGATACCATGTTGGGATTTATGAGACAAAGCTCAACAAATGGTGGAAGCATTCACTTGGTGAATGAAACCACTTAACCCACACAAAATAAACTCGATCTCAAGAGAGAGAAGAGACCATCAACTTGTGATGGAATCCACACAATAAACATAAGTAGAACCGAATCTATGAGGAAGAAAACGATTCTATAAAGGGAAAGCATCTAGTTTGAGACTAATCTAAGCAATGAACACAACACATAGAGAGTTTGTGTTCTTGAGATGCAAGACTCAGTAATCTAGATGAGAGAAGCAAATAAAGAAGAGTTAAGTGAGTGTTTATGAAGTGATAAGGCTGCCTTAAGGGCAGTCACTACAAACGATTTTCTCTAAGGACTCTACATTGCGAAATAGAATGAAGAATAAGATAAAAGAGAGAAATCACTTCATTGATTCTGTGTAACATTTACAAGCTCGGTTACATCTCTTTTTATAGAGAGAAAGGAAGAGAGGAAGCCCTAACACATGAGCCAAGACTGAGAGTGACATAAAGAGAGCGTTTTTGTCTTGTTAAGAGCTGAAAGTGACAGCTCATAAACGGTCACATGTGACTAAAGTCACATGTGAGAGCAGACTTGAATTTGAATTCGTTTCCCTCCTCTTCTTGTCACTTATGGGCCTTATTCCTTGCATTCTTTAGGCTTTCTTGGCGTCCTCTTCTTCTTCTTATCTAATGGGCCTCGGCCTTACACAACCTTAGACTTGTACGGACACCTCTTGGAGTTGACTTGGCCGTACAGTTCTTCTTCTTCTTTAGGCCGAGGCTAGACTTGATCAATAGCTTCTTCAGCCTTGTCTTGTCTTCTTTTTATCTTCTTTGAGAGATCTTGGAGTTGTCTTCGGCCTTGTCTTGATGTCATTGGCCTTGACACTCCTCTTCTTCCTCTTCTTTGACTTGGAGATGATCGGCCTTGTCTTGTTGACTTCGGCCTCACCTCTCCTTTCCTTCTTTCACTCTAATATTCAGGAGTATCGGATTGCTACGGAATGGATGCGAGAGAGGTCTGTCTTCCGGTGACCGTATCTTTCAGCTCAGTGCTCTAAATGCCCTGATTCAACCTGTCCTGGGTTCTTGACTCAATTATTTCCAACCTTTCTGAAGACCCTGTAAGCTGAATCGGCCGGCAAGATCTTCCGGTGACGCGATTTCAGAAATGTATCTGCACCTGGGATTTTTGGGCGAGAGACTTGACCGCTGGTACATGTTTTTGGCCGAGAGGTCTACCCGCGGGAAGGATTTTTGCCGAGAATCTTCGGGCATCAGTACAGCATTTCGCCGAGAAACCCAAAATTGCTCATTTTCACCATTTTTGATCATTTCAACTCCATTTCTTCATCTGAATCACATCTTCCACTCCAAATAGGCTCCAAAAGCACCTGTTTAACACTCCAAACCATGCAAAACTCTCTTGGACCTAATGCAATCTCCTAAGTCTTAAAAAACAATGCCTAAAGACCTAAAATGCATGAGATAAGACATGATTTGGACTAAAATATGTACACTAAAAGATGTAATTTATGAATATATCAATCTCCCAGCTCACGGCTCCAAATAGTTTGATTCTAAGTGTTCCGGAAACTAGACTCTTGTTCTCGATTCTTGATGAAGACACTGGAGGTTTAATCGCAGTGCAAGTCCTTCGTCTCACGCGATCAAAGTAAAGGTGTTGTCGGCTCAAAAGCATTTGTCCAAATTCATGTACACTGGTGAGGGTTCCTCCATGATTCCAGCTCCAAGTTGCTCCAAAATGTCTCCAGATAACCTGATAACAATAAAAAAATGCAGGACACTCTAGGACATAATGCAATCCCTAAACAAAGCTAGAACCAAAGACAAACTCTAACAAAACTATCTAAATGTATGCATGAGACTCAATATTTGTAAAAAAATGCAGTCCTAAACATGGCAAAATATGAGTATATCAACTCCCCCACACTTTTCCTTTGCTTGTCCTCAAGCAAAAAGATCAAATGAGAAGAAGGTTGTGAGTTTGGGAATTCATATTTCCTATGGGAAGAGAGAGTTAACCACAAAAAGAATTCACATTCAATGTCGAAGTTGCTAATTCTAAAATGCATGCATGACTTTACTTAGTGCATCAAGTTCAAACCAGGATTTCCACAAGTTCTTATTTTCCTCAGCCCTTTAACATTCATTAATCAGTAACCAAGTGAATCAAAATGATGCATACTCAAACAAACATGCTTGGCCAAGGGATGAGGTTATGAGATAAAAATGATCTCATTATATTCACATGTGGGTTCAGCTCAACACAAGGGATCTCTCAGTGAATGATCAAACTTTGGCAAAATGCTAAAGGTAAAAAGCAACCAATACATACAAGGGCTAGAATTCATTACCCAAATGCCTAATATGCTCTAAACTACCATCTCATGAACCTCATATTCTCTCTTATTCATTTCTCTCTCTCTAAGGGTTTTCGTTTCATTTACAATCATTGGTTCTTGGGATCTTTCTTTACACTTAGCTCTCTTTTCTTATTTGATTCATCTAACCTCTCTCTTTTTTTTTAAACACATGAGCCTTTGGCTTCTTTTCTTTACACTTAGAGGTTAGAAGCTTTCTCTTTTCAAAACACTTAGAGCTTTCTTTTCTTTTAAAAACACAAGAGCCAATACTTTTTTCTTTTGTTTCAAAACCCTTAGCTCTCATCACTCCCATATTCACAACTCTTTCTCTTTTCTCTCTCAAAAATCTTTTCTCTCAAAACTCTCACTCAAAGAAACCTCTCCCCCACACTTATTTCACAGCCTAGACCTAGTAGTTCCTAGATGTTGTAACTAATCTACATGAAACCTAACCCTTGTCGCTCTAAATCTAACACTGTTTTGCTAAGTTTGATCCAAGGTGGCCTCATAATTCATACACAAACATTGGCTTGAAAGAAGGGGTTTTGGTTTAAGGTGAGGTAACTGCTCCAAAGATGGGAGTCAGCTATCTGTGCCAAGGAAGAGAGTGGTAAAGATGGGGTTTAGTTGCTTTATCCTCTTCCTCACTAGACTCCACACTTGGGCTCCTCTCAACCCTTTTCTGTTTCCCTGAAGATCTTGATCTTAAAGCTGTGGCTTTCCCCATGCTTTTAGAACCAGCAGCAACCGCTTGAGACTGTTCCCCTGAACCAGAAGAAACTGCTTTTCCATTGTCTCTCCTTAGTACTTTGGGCATCAAAACAGGATTCCCTTTGGCCATGGTACCT
This sequence comes from Eutrema salsugineum, assembly GCF_000478725.1. Lineage (NCBI taxonomy): Eukaryota > Viridiplantae > Streptophyta > Magnoliopsida > Brassicales > Brassicaceae > Eutrema > Eutrema salsugineum. The sequence continues at coordinate 8,624,334 of NW_006256901.1, read as the reverse complement.
GATTCAACAAGTTCTCAAGCAAAAAATGAGTCTCTAGAGATATAATCTCTTGAAATTTTCAAAATGATTTTTGCTTGCAATGAAATCAATGGAAAAAATTCAAGCAAGATCATATTAAGCAATCCCAAGCAGCACCAAGAGATTCTCACTTCAAAATAATTTTCTAAAATCCAAATTTCAGCTCAAGAACAACAAGTTCTAAGAGAGTCTAAAATCAGGATTCAAGAAACAATTGAACACAAGTGAGTTCATTCCTAGCTACCCACAACCTAAACTCCAAGGTTCTAACTCAGATTCAAGCAATGCATTCTCAATTTTACAAAAATTTATTCAAGAAAAATCAAGAAGAGAAGCGGTTTGGATTTTTGAGATTAAGAAGCTATTTCAGCAAGATGTACCTTGAAGTTGGGTCAAATGATGCAAGAAATCCAATGGAGGCAAAGAAATCACCAGAAAAATCGATCCTCAAGAAAAGAAATCAAGCTTTTTGAATGAACAACAATGGTGGTGAGAGATGAGTTTTCGCAAAAAATGAGAGGAAAAAGATGATAAAATCCTAGTCTTGTGTGGTCCACGACTTCTTTTGGAGTGTGGGAGACAGCTGGAGATGGCTGCAGTCTTTGACTTTGACCGAGCCACCCTTTGGGCCGCTGGACAGTAGGCTGAACCAAGCTCATATTGACATGAATTTACTCGGTGTGGGAGGTTGGTGTTCTTTCAAGTTTCTTCCCCTTCTGCACCGAGTTCTTGCACCATGTGAAATAACCTTGGTGTGAGGCAAGTCCTGGCCCCTTTTTGCACTGCACCGACCTCCATTTGCTCGGTGTAACTGGTCGATATTTCTTCGGCTTTTTGAACTTGTTACACCGGGCAAATACACTAAGGGAAATCATGTCGGTATGAATGCATTCCTCAGCCTATTTTTCATCTTTTCTCTTCTCCAATCTTTTTAAAACTGCACTTGGACCACTCTGAAACCTGTACACACTTGAACAAAGTATTAAAACATCCTAAAAATAGCAAAAGAAAGCAAGAAAAGAAACTATATACAAAGATAAGCGTGGGGTGTCTCCCAATAACACTTTGTTTAATGTCACTAAGCTGTTTAACATGTTGGTGGATCATCAAGAGGAACTGTAGAAGCCTCCTCTCTCTTCTCTGAAACCAGGTAATGCTTGACTCTTTGTCCATTTACCACAAAACCCTTGCCATCCTTACCTTCCAAGACTAATGCTCCATAGCTTCTAACCTTTAGAACTCTGAATGGTCCTGACCATCTTGATACTTGCTAGGGAAGAGTTTGAGCCTGGAGTTAAAAAAGAGAACAAGATCTCCTTCCTTGAATCTCCCTCTTAAGAATCTTCTGATCATGCAAGATCTTGGTCTTTTCTTTGTAAATCCTTGCACTTTCAAAAGCATTGAGTCTTATCTCCTCTAGCTCATGTAACTGAAGAAGCCTCTTCTCTTGGGCTGTCTTAATGTCAAAGTTCAACATCTTAACATCCTAAAGAGCCTTGTACTCACGCTCTACTGGTAAATGGCAGCTCTTTTCATAGAGAAGGTTGAAGGGAGATGTGCCAATAGGTGTCTTAAAAGCATTCCTATAGGCCCAAAGAACATCATCTAACTTCTTGCTCCAACCCTTCCTTGAGTTACTCACTGTTCTCTCCAAGATGGCCTTGATTTGTCTATTAGAAACCTCCACTTGACCACTAGTCTGAGGGTGATAAGGGCTTGCCACCTTGTGCTTGACTCCATGTTTCCTCAACAGCCCTTCCAAGGTCTTGTTAATGAAGTGGCTACCTCCATCACTGATCACCACTCTTGGGACACCAAACCTGTGGAAGATAACACTCTTAAAGAGCTTGCACACCACCTTTGAATCATTGGTTGGACAAGCAATTGACTCCACCCACTTGGAGACATAATCAACAGCCACCAAGATGTATTGGTTCCCATAAGAATTGATGAATGGCCCCATGAAATCTATGCCCCAGCAGTCAAACATCTCAACCTCCAAGATTGGGTTTTGAGGCATCTCACTCATCTTTGATATGCTGCCCTGCCTCTGACATGAATCACAACTTGAGACCATTCCTTGGGCATCCCTGAACATAGTAGGCCACCAGAAACCTGATTGCAAAACCTTAACCACTGTTTTACAAGCTCCCAAGTGTCCACCATAAACTGAACCATGACACTCTTGTAAAACTGGCTGGACCTCTTCCTCAGCTAGACATCTTCCGTATAGATGATCCTTGTTGAGCACATAGAGATATGCCTCATCCCAGAAGTACTTCTTGATTTTCTTTAAAGAACTTCTTCTTTTGATATCCACTGAGCTCTGGTGGTTCAACCCCACATGACAAGAAATTCACTATGTCAGCAAACCATGGTAACCTGTTTTCTCCAATGGTTTCAACCTCCTCAACTTTCATGTAGCTCTTGAGCACCATAAGTTGTTCTTCAGGTAAAGAGTGATCAAGAGGGATCTCAGAATCCACTCTTACTCTTGAGAGGTGATCAGCTGCACCATTCTCTATTCCTTTCTTATCCTGAACCTCCATATCAAACTCTTGCAAAAAAAAGTACCCATCTCAACAACTTTGGTTTTGCATCCTTCTTTGTCATCAGATATCTAAGTGCAGCATGGTCTGTGTAGACCACCACTTTTGAACCAACCAGATAGCTCATAAACTTATCAAAAGCGAACACTATAGCAAGCATCTCTTTTTCAGTTGTAGCATACTTTTCTTAGCTGAGTCTAGACTCCTACTTGCATAGTATATCACATGAAGCTTCTTATCCTTCTTCTGACCCAATACTGCTCCAAATGCATAGTTAGAAGCATCAGTCATCACTTCAAAGGGTAGAGACCAGATTGGAGCTTGGACTATATGTGCACTAACAAGAGCTTATTTGACCTTTTGAAAGGCCTCCATGCACTCATCATCAAACACAAACTCAACTTCCTTGCAAAGCCACCTTGTTAGTGGCCTAGCTATCTTAGAAAAGTATTTGATAAACCTTCTATAGAAGCCGGCATGCCCTAGGAAGCTTCTTATTCCCTTGACTGAGTTTGGAGCCTGCAAGTTCACCATCAATTCCACCTTAGCCCTGTCCACTTCTATTCCTGCCTCAGAAACCTTGTGCCCAAGAACAATACCCTCTTGAACCATAAAATGGCACTTCTCTCAATTGAGAACCAAGCTGTGCTCCTCACAACTCCGTAGGACCTGAGAAAGATTACAAAGACAAACAGAGAAGGAGGATCCATAGACTGAAATATCGTCCATGAATACCTCAAGTTTCTCTTCAGTCAGATCCAAAAATATGGACATCATACAGCGCTGGAAAGTATCAGGAGCATTGCACAGTCCAAATGGCATGCGCCTATAAGCAAATGTCCCATAGGGACAGGTAAATGTGGTCTTCTCCTAGTCTCTTGAGTCTATTGGGATTTGAAAGAACCCATAGTAACCATCCAGAAAACAAAAGAAGGGATGATTAGCAAGCCTTTCTAACATTTGGTCAATAAAAGGAAGAGGGAAATGGCCTTCCTAGAGGCTGCATTCAATTTTCTGTAATCTATACACATCCTATGACCTGTGATGGTTCTTGTTGCTATCAGCTCATCCCTTTCATTTTTGATCACTGTCATTCCTCCCTTTTTGGGCACCACATTAACTGGTGAAACCCATATAGAGTCTGAGATAGGATAGATGATCCCAGCCTCTAGGAGTTTAAGAATTTCCTTTTTCACTACTTCTTTCAAGTTGGGATTGAGCCTCCTTTGGTGCTCAATGGATGACATAGATTCTTTTTCAAGGGGAATCCTATGAGTGCATAGGTTGGGTGAGATACCCTTTATCCCATCCAATGAGTAACCAATTTCTCTCCTATGCTTCCTCAACTCATTTAACAATAGATTCTCTTAATCATCTAACAGCCTATCATTTATGATGACAGGGTAAGACTCATTGAGACCTAAGAATGCATACCTTATCCCCTTAGGAAGAGGTTTGAGCTCCAATTGAGGTGCCTTAGACTCATCCCAATCCTCCATGAAGCTCCTTTGATCAGCTTCTTTTGAATTCTCCTTTGTTGTGGCTTCTTTGGTTTTGCTTTCTTGGCATTGAACCTTGTCTTTACCCTCTTTAGAACCCATTTCAAAGCTAGCCGCCATGTTTACACCGAATTGATTCTGCTCGGTGTAGGAGGTCGATATTTCTTCGGATTTTTGGACTCTGTCACCCCCAGCTTCTACACCGACTGAATTCACCTTGGTATGGGTTAAAGCTTCGGATCCTTATACAGATTCTTGAGACGCCGACTTCATTTCACTCAGTGTGGCTGGTCGATATATCTTTGGCCTCTGAACCTCCTCTACACCGAGTTGAATACTGACTTGAATCTGGTTGATATGAACATGTTCCCTTGACAAATCTGAGCTTCCAAACCGGTCTAATGGCTTCTCTAGAGCTCTGTGATATAACTCCATGAAAGAAGCAGTGTTTCCTTCTGGTTTGTGAGAGTCAAGAAGCTTCATAAACCCCAAGGTCTCATCTTCTAGATGGCCATACTCACCATGTTCCTTTGTTAAAGCTATTTGGAGATGGTCCTTAAGATTTAACTCCTCCAAAAGCTCATCCGATAGCTCATCCATGGTCTCTATGTAGAAGACTTGACCTTCTATGGTGAGTTTCTTCATCATCTCTTTCACATTAAACTTGAGTCTCTCTGATCCAAGCTGAAGTTCAATCATGCCATCCCTTACATCAATGATGGCACTAGCAGTGGCAAGGAATGGTCTGCCTAAGATGAGAGGATCAATGGGTTCCTCATCCATTTCCAAGAACACAAAGTCTGTTGGAACCTCAAAGCCACCTATCTTGACTAGTAGATCTTCAAGCATTCCAACTGGTAGTCTAACAGACCTATCAGCCAAGACTAGAGAGATTCTTTCTGGCTTGAACACTCTGTACCCCAACTTCTTTGCTAGTGAAAATGGCATCAAGCTCACTGATGCTCCTAAGTCACGTAAACAACCATCAAACATCAAAGGACCAATGGCACAAGGAAGTGTGAAGCTCCCTGGATCTGATAGCTTTCTAGGGATTGCTCTCCTTTGTATAATTGCACTGTATTCATGGGTCAATACAACCATCCCTGTCAGCTCCTTTGTCTTGTTGAGGATGGCATCTTTTAAAAATTTCCCCAACTTTGGCATCATGAGGAATGTTTCTATGAGAGGCATGGTGAATGGGGTCTCATTAAGCTGCTTTTCAAAAACTGCTCTAGCCTTGTCTAAGAGTTGCTTCTTAAACCTTCCAAGGAATGGAAGTTTAGGCTGATAAGGAGGTGGTGAAAAATAAGGTTTCTCAGGTTCTGATTCCTTCTCCACCTCTTTAGCTTTTCCTTTCTTTGAAGTTTCATCCTCTTTCTCATCCCTTGGGGCTGCCTCCCCACCAACCTGCTTATTGTACTCAATGCGCACTCTGCTGTGTTCTAGACATGGTAGCTCTTTGCCACTTCTCAAGGTGATGGCATTAGCATATTCCTTTGGATTTAGTTCTGGTATTCCAGGTAGAAATCCTTGGCTTCTTGAAGTGGAGGCTTGATTCTGCTTAAGTTTTCTTAGCTTTTGCTGCATGGATGCATACTTGAACCCAGATCAAAAAACCCACTCTCAACTTTTTGATGTCCTTGTAACAACTGCTGTAGCACTCCACAAAGGTCTGGACCCATCTGCTGCTGCTGTTGAACCGCTAGTGGCTGCTGAAACTGCTGCTGACTGAACCCAGGTGGTTCCTTGCTCTGCTGCAGCTGAGAACTGAAGTTTGTACCCTGATTTGGCTGCTGTTGCTGACCATACTGCTGTTGAGGCTGCAAAAACCGTTGCTTTGGCTGAAATGAACTTTCAAACTGAGGCTTACGGGCAAATCTTTGGTGGTTCTGCTGAGGAGGATACACTTGATCTTGTGGGTTTACCACATTAGTGCTCTTATAAGACAAGTTGTTGTTAGCATTGAAGTTGTTGAATTTTTGGTATCTGTTCTGGTTCCCAATGTAATTCAACTCTTCTTGGGTTAAACCATCTTCATTGATGTTCTCAAAGCATAGAGACTCTTCAAATTCACCAACATAATCGATTGATTTTTGAAAAACCATCATAAGCTTGTCAAGTTCATTTCTCAGCTCCTTCACTTCTCTAGTAAGCTTTTGCTCTGAGCTTGAACCATCTGATCTGTTTATACTGTCATAATATTCACCATATGTGTCATTAGACATTGCCAGATTCTCCACAAGTTCCATAGCAGCTGTAATCTCCTTTGCCAAGAAATTACCATTGGAAGTTGTGTCTAATTGGTTCCTGATTATAGGTAGTGCTCCTCTATAGAGTGTGGAGAGTAGAGAGGTTTCAGAAAACCCATGGTGTGGATACTAATTGATATATGTTCTGAACCGCTCCCATGCTTGCTGTATGAAACTAGAGATCTGGTTTCTAAGCTTTGCTGTTATGCTTGTGGAGAAGAACTTGGTGAGGAAAGCTTCTTTACATTGTTCCCAAGTCTGAATGCTTCCAACTGGTAGATTCCTCTCCCATTGTCTTGCTTTATCTCCCAAGCTGAATGGAAACAACCGCAGCTTAAAACCATCTTCTGAGACTCCATTTATCTTGGTCAAGTTGCAGACTCTATCAAACTGATCAATATGGTCCAATGAGTCTTCCATTAGCTGTCCATGAAACTTAGAGTTTTGGACCATATTAATCAGTGATGCTTTGACTTCGAAATTATTTTTTCCACTGGTGGAAAAACAATATCAGCTCTGTTCTGGTGAGCATTGGCTGTATCATTGGCTCCCACAGAGATTGGTTGGTGTTCTTGACGTCTTTGAGCCTGTGGCTGACGATGAGGAATGTTGTGAGCCTGCTGCTCATTCTTGTTTGCTTGCTGTTGATTCTCCTGAGTTTGGCGTTTATTTCTCTATGCCATGTTTTGATTTATGAACGTTTGCTGCTAATTCCTCCCAGTTTGAGCCTGATTTAAGTGAGCTTGATGCTCAGCTTCTTGAGCCTGTTGCTCTATACCCAACTGATCCAGATGATCTTCTTATTGATTAGCAGCTCTGACCCTTTCTCTTCTTCCTCTTCTATCCAGCAAATGGATGTTATCAATAAATGGTTCAGCTGCTTCACAAATCCTACTCCTGGTTCTGGGTCTATGTGACATAAACATGAAACTCAGCACTCAAGAGTTTAATCAGTAAAACAAAAAGGTCAAAAAAGGCTTGATCTCAAGAAAGTATCAAGAACTAATGCTAAACCACACTTTGGCAACAGCGCCAATTGATAACTAAGGTTTTTAGGCTTTTAGTTGGGGTTATCAATCCCTTGTCTTTGTAATACAAAGGGATTATCAATCTAAATATGTGGGTAGACACTAGTTCATGATGTTAGTTTCTTAATCCAAGCGAACAAGTGAGTTTTGATTCAAACAAGTGAATAACTAAGGACTAAACAAGATTAATAAACTACCAAGTGATAAAAACAAGAAACAAGCAATAGCAAATAACAAGTGAATGAATATGAAATGATGGAAGCATGAGATTCTAGACATGATAGCTGGCTAGGGTGCATTGGTGCTAAACTAGAAATGCTAATGAAAATAATGAAACATGATTTAAGTGATGTAGGATTCTAGTCAAGCCTTAATCTTTCCCAAGCATCAAGACACAAATCAAGCCATTTCACATACCCCATCATCATTGGAGATCAAACAACAAGACAGCATTAAGAATCAATAGTAAGTGATCATTTATGCAAATAACAAACATCATCATGGCATTAATGCATAAACCTCTAATATAGCTCTTTCAGGAATTTCATCAATCACCTTTAGTGCATGAAAAACCCAGATTGTAGATAACAAGTGATGTGCAAGGATCCAGCATAGAGATCAGCTATTTAGAGAATTGAAAACATGGATGTAGCCCTAAGCACTCTTAATCTAACACTTTTCACCCTAACCTACATATCTAGAACCTCATTAAGCAAACTACTCACTAATTATACTAATCTCTCTTAAACCTTTGCAAGTAGAGTAGATTGGCATGATTAATGATGGGAAATGAAGATGGAGGAGATAGATAATGATGGATTGCAGCTTTAAACTCAAAAGATCTCTGATCTCTCTTGATTAAAACTCACAAAAGGATGGGAAATGAAGATGGAGAAGATAAATGATGATGGATTGCAGCTTTAAACACAAAAGATCCTTGATTTCTCTTGATTAAAACTCACAAAAGTATGATATCTGATTTATACTCAATAATTTCCTTGCCTCTTTTGTGAAAAGACTCTTCCTTTGTAAGAGATATCATACTTTTGTGATCATTAAGAATCAATCGTAAGTGATCATTTATGATGGGAAATGAAGATGGAGAAGATAGATGATGATGGATTGCATCTTTAAACTCAAAAGATCCTTGATTTCTCTTGATTAAAACTCAAAAAAGTATGATATCTCTTACAAAGGAATAGTCTTTTCCTAAAAGAGGCAAGGAAATTAGAGAGAATAAACCTTAATCTGTTGGATAATGCCTAAAACATATATATAGGTAGGGTTCCTTGAGGGGCCAACCTAGAACAAACTAGGTATTGGTCCCAAAAAGGCCTTGGATCGAGAATGTATCGAGGTGAAAGTGGTCGGTGCAGGACCTCGGTGTGGCTCTGAGAAACGCTTAAAAAAAAAATACCGACCAGACTTCTCTCAGTGTGGCGTCTCGGTGCAGTTTAAAGAGTTGCTTCAGGGGATCAATACCGAGTAGAATTCGGTCCGTGCAGCACCTCGACAATCGTTTGGCTTTTTGAGCTCCCAAAAGGCCAGCCAAAAACGTCAAGGCTCCAAGGTCATATCGACCAGATTTTGGTTGGTATTTCTTCGATATGAATGTAAACCGCTTGCACCAAATCCTTTATAACTCCTTGCTCAATGGTCCAAACCTTGATCTGTCAACTCCACGAACTAGATGACTCATTCAGCTCCAACGTTTTGGAAGGGCTCGAACCCGTGTGACGTTGGAAAGGCTTCCGTGTTGCCGGTTCTTTGAGGCGCATCGCGTAAGTCCTGATCGGCCTGCGAGACATGTGTTCCTTCTGATTGTGATATCTCCTAGCTCACGTCTCCAAAGCGTCTGATTCTAAGTTTTCCGGAAACTATACTCATTGCTATAGATGAGGACACCGTAGGCTGAATCGCAGTGTAAGTCCTTTGTTTCACGCAATCAAAGTAGAGGTGTTCTCGGATCCAAAGCATTTATCCAAGTTTCTGTACACTGGTGAGGGTTCCTCCATGATCCCAGCTCCAAGTTGCTCCCAAAAGTCTCCAAATGACCTGAGAACACTCAAAAAATTCAGGACACTCTAGGACCTAATGCAATCCCTAAACAAAGATAGAACCAAATACAAACTCTAACAAAACTATCTAAATTTATGCATGAGACTCAATATTTGGACAAAAAATGCAATCCTAAACATGGTAAAATATGAGTATATCACATAGAAGGCTTTGTCTCATCTCCAATAATGGAAAGCCTTCATCCCCATTTACACAATCCTCATCTCTTCCTCAGACATAGACCCAAACTCTTTCTTTCCAAAGAATTTCTGATCTACAACCTTGTGAGCCATTCTTATTGCTGGGTTCCTCAAGTTAGAAACTTTGCTTATCCCAGCAAGATATACTCCATTAGCTGAGAGCTTCCAAAGTACTTCCACATCTTCTTTAGTGGCAGAGGGTTCACCAATATCAGACCTGTTTACAGTGGCAAACCCAAAGACTTCATATATCTCAGCAAAAATCATCTAATATCGCTCCACACCAATCTTGAAGTCTATGGAACAATGCCCTTCATCTTTGTGGTAAGTGACAAGAAATGAGGCAAGGAATTGGGCTGTGGAATCACTGTAGGCGTGGTGAGGCATGTCAATCAAGTTCCCAAGACCAGCTACTTGGGTAATGGTCCTCACATCTTCCAAAATCCCAAGCTTCTCAAGGAGTTCACAATCAGGAAACGAAGTTGGCTTTATCTCTATCTCTCTCAGCTTCCTCAAGTAATCAGCAAAAGATGGTTCTTTGCTTTTCCTTGGCCTCTTGCTCTATGTCTTTTTTCCTTTCCCAGCAGCTGCCTGAACAGCTCTCACATCATCGCTAGCTGCCTCACTTTCAGCTCTTTTTCCTTGGGACTTGGAAGTTGAGGCCTCACCCTTTCTAACAACCATCTGCTTGCCCTTCTTAGCACCTTTCTTAACCTTTTATGGTTCATCAGATCCTCTGACTTTCACCATTCTTCCTGAAAACACAATCCGCACACAAGAAATGAACTTTCAAGCCAAGAGAATATCACTTGTGCGATTTTATGGAATCGAAAATGGTAAAGTCATTGTGAATTTTCGAAAACATTTTTAGCATGAGAGAACATCCAAATCAATTCACAGCAATTTATCACATCAAATTCAAAAATCGGATCAGCCCAGAACAATTCTTGCACCATAAATCACTGCTCAAAGACAAGTTTCTCAAGAAATGCAAAACTTAACTCGAGAACAGCAATTAGGCACAGGGGTTCCTTCCTAACTCATTTTCAACCTAAATCCCAAGGTTCTAAGTTCCTCTAACAGTGCAATAACCGATTTCAAGAAAAACTTCTTCAAGAAAAATTCTTTTCAAAACCAATTCAGTTCAAGAACAAGAGAGATGATTTTCATGATCGATTACCTTGGGATTAAGTGAAATGAGCTAGAGACTTTTTCAAGAGCAAAAAGAAGAATGAAAACCGAGCTCAGTGCAACAAAAATCACGAAAAACCGACTTGAAATGCACAAGTTATGAGGGAATGAAGTTCAGGGAATGAAAGAAAGCAAGCCTGATCGGGGAAGAAGGCAAAATCTTTATGTCGGTGTGGGAGACAGCTGGGAATGGGTGTCTCTTGTTGACTTTGAGCAGGCACACCCTTTGGTCGCTGGGTAAAAGGGTGGTTCGAACAACACTGAGCTCCCAAGTGTTTGTCCTGGTGCTGTCTTCTTCTTCGCAAGCCGTGTTCTACACCAGCCATAATATCCCCGGTGTGATCCCCGGTGCTGGATTCTTCTTGGACAAAAAGTTCTACACCGGGCTGCTTTTACCCGGTGTGATCCCTGGTGTTGGTAAGAATTCTTTTAGGCTAGAATTACACTGAGTTTGATCTCCCAGGTCCTGATCCAGGTGTTATGCTGCACGGTCTGGGGAGTTTCTACACCGGCCATCATATCCCCGGTGCTGTCCCTGGTGTTAAACCCATACGCCTCAAGGATTGCACACCGAGCTTAAGCATTCCGAGGTGCTTCCTGGTGTAAAACCTTCATGTTTTTTGGTTAAGTATACACTGAGGTTCATTTGCTCAATGCTGTCCCCAGTGCTAAACTTTCTTAAAGAAAAATTTCCACACCGAGGTGCATATGGCTGATGCTGAGCTCGATGTGTCCAAGACCGGATTTAACTTGGTGCAGCATGTCTTTTCCTTCCCTTTGGCACCATTCCTTCTTCTTTGGACAACTCCTGAACACTTATAGACCTGAATACACTCAACAAACACATCAAAAACATCCTACAAACATAAAAAGAAAGAAGAGAAAATATTAAAAAGAAGTATGTACAAGGATAAGCTTGGGGTGTCTGCCAAGAGCACTTTGTTTAGTGTCACTAAGTTTGACTTTTCATAACCATTACTGGGTTGGGGTGTCATCAAGAGAGACTATGGTAGCTCTCTCTTTGATTTCACTAGCCAAATAAGGCTTGAGCCTTTGTCCATTTGCCACAAAGCTGTTTATATTCTTTCCCTCAAGTACCACAGCTCCATAGCTTCTTACTTCCAAAATCTTGAAAGGACCTGACCACCTTGACCTTACCTTGCCTAGGAACAGCTTGAGCCTTGAGTTAAACAGCATCACAAGGTCTTCTTCCTTGAATTCCATCTGCATGATCTTCTGGTCATGCAAAGTTTTGGTCCTCTCTTTGTAGATTTTTGAGCTCTCATAAGCATTCAGCCTGATCTCCTCTAGCTATGGAGTTGTAAGAGCCTCTTCTCTTGAGCTGTTTTGATGTCAAAGTTGAGTAACTTGACAGTCCAAAGAGCCTTGTACTCCAGCTCTACATGTAGGTGGCAGCTTTTCCCATACAACAGATTGAAAGGTGAGGTCCCAATGGGGGTTTTGAAAGCTGTCCTATAGGCCCATAGTGCATTATCTAACTTCTTAGACCAATCTTTTCTAGATGCACTCAATGTCCTTTCAAGGATTGCCTTTATCTGTTTGTTGGAGATCTCCACTTGTCCACTGGTTTGGGGGTGATATGGACTTGCTACCTTGTGCTTAACCCCATGCTTCCTTAGCAAACCTTCCAAAGTCTTTCTCACAAAGTGAGTCCCACCATCACTGATCACAAATCTTGGTACTCCAAACCTTGGGAAGATGATGCTCTTATGCGCACAACCTTAGATTCATTTGTAGGACTAGCAATGACCTCCAGCCATTTGGACACATAGTCACAACCACCAAGATATACTGATTCCCATGAGAAGAGATGAATCTCCCCATAAAGTGAATGCCCCAACAATCAAATATCTCAACTTCTAAGATGGGGTTCTGAGGCAATTTATTCCTTCCTGAGGTGTTGCTCTGTCTTTGGCAAGAGTCACAGCTTGAAACTACATTTTGTGCATCCTTCAACATGGAAGGCCACCAAAACCCTGATTAGAGAACCTTAGCAACAGTCTTGAAAGCTCCTATATGCCCTCCATATGCTGAACTGTGGCACTCTTGTAGAACCGGTTGCACTTCTTTCTCAGCTAGGCATCTCCTAAACAAATGATCCTTGTTGAGCACATACAAGTATGGCTCATCCCAGAAGTACCTTTTCACATCTTTGAAGAACTTCTTTCTTTGATAACTATTCAGCTCTGGTGGCTCCACACCACAAGAGAGATAGTTAACAATGTTAGCAAACCATGGTAATCCTCTTTCTCTGATGGTGTTAGCTTGCTCAATCTCCAAATAAAACCTGATCACCATGAGTTGCTCTTCAGGCAATGAATCATTCAAGGGGATCTCAGAATCGACTCTTAATCTTGAAAAGTGATCAGCTGCACCATTTTCTATGCCCTTCTTATCTTGAACTTCCATGTCAAACTATTGTAGGAGAAGCACCCATCTCTAAAGCCTTGGATTGGCATCTTTCTTGGTCATTAGGTACCTAAGAGCTGTATGGTCTGTGTAGACCACCACTTTTGAGCCAACCAAATAACTTCTGAATTTATCAAAGGCAAATACTATGGAAAGCATTTCTTTTTTAGTTGCAGCATACTTTTCCTGAGCTGAATTCAAAGTTCTGCTTGCATAGGATATGACATGCAACTTCTTATCCTTCTTTTGCCCTAAAAAAGCTCCTACAGCATAGTCTGATGCATATGTCATTACCTCAAAAGGCAAAGTCCAATCTGGGGCTTGGACTATAAGAGCACTGATGAGAGCTTCCTTGATCTTCTTAAAAGCCTCCTCACACTCAGCATTAAACTGAAACTCCACATCTTTACACAGCAACCTTGTCAATGGCCTTGCTATTGAAGAGAAATCTTTGATGAATCACCTATAGAACCCAGCATGACCCAAAAAGCTTCTGACTCCTTTGACTGAGTTGGGAGCTTCTAAATTTACCATGACCTCAACCCTGGCTTTGTCCACTTCAATGCCTGCCTCAGATACCTATTGTCCAAGCACTATCCCTTCTTGTACCATGAAGTGGCACTTCTCCCAATTCAGAACAAGGCTTGTTTCCCCACATCTCCTCAAGACATGAGAAAGATTTGACAAACATGAAGAGAAGGAGGATCCATAGACGGAGAAATCATCCATGAATACCTCAAACTTCTCTTCTATTAGATCAGAGAAAATATGAATCATGCACCTTTGAAAAGTAGCTGGTGCATTACACAAGTCGATGGGCATTCTCCTATATGCATATGTACCATATGGACAGTAAATGTTGTTTTTTTTCTTGATCTCTGGGGTCTATTGGAATCTGAAAGAACCCAGAGTACACATCAAGAAAACAATAGAAGGGATGATTAGATAACCTCTCTAACATCTGATCAATGAATGGTAAAGGCAAGTGATCCTTTCTTGAGGCTGCATTTAGCTTCCTATAGTCTATGCACATTATAAGGCCAATTATGGTTCTAGTTGCAATCAGCTCATCCTTTTCATTTCTAATTACTGTCATCCCACACTTTTTGGACACCACATGGACTGGTGAAACCCATCTTGAGTCAGAGATTGGGTAAATGATCCCTGCCTCAAGGAGTTTTAGGACTTCCTTCTTAACTATTCTTTTAAGTTAGGATTGAGCCTTCTTTGGTGTTCAATGGATGACATAGATTCCTCTTCAAGATGAATTCTATGTGTGCTTGGGTGAGATACCTCTTATGTCATCCAATGAATAACCAATGGCTCTCCTATACTTTCTTAATTCATTTAACAATGCACTTTCCTCATGAGCTAGCAACCTATCATTAATGATGACAGGGTGGAAGAGTTAAAGCCAAGGAATGCATACCTGAGCCTTGTTGGTAGAGGTTTGAGCTCAACAGGGGGTGATTTTGTCTCATCCCAATCCTCCATGAAGCTCCTTTGATCAGCTTGTTTTGAACTCTCCTTTGTTGTGGCTTCTTTGGTGTTGATTTCTTGCCTTTGAACCCTGTCTTCATCCTCTTTGGAACCCATTTCTACACCAGCTGCCATGTTCATATCGACTTGATTTTGCTCGGTGTAGGACCTTGATATTTCTTCGGCTTTGTGAGCCCTGTCACACCGAGATGCTATACCGACTGAATTCACCTCTGTGTGGGTTAAAACCTCAGCTTCTTGACAGATTTTTGAGACACCGACCTCATTTCCCTCGATGTGGCTGGTCGATATATGTTCGGCCTTTGCTCCTCCTCTACACCGAGTTGAATACCGACTGAAACTTGGTCGATATGAACATGATCCCTTGACAAATCTGAGGTTCTAAACGGTCTAATGGCTTCTCTAGAGCCCTGTGATCTAACTCCATGAAAGAATCAGTGATTTCCTCTGGTTTGTGAGAGTCAAGGAGCTTCATAAACCCCAAAGTCTCATCTTCAAAGTACCCAACTCACCATGCTCCTTAGTTAAAGCAATTTGAAGATGATCCTCTGTGTTTAACTCCTGAAGAAGCTCATCAGCAAGCTCCTCCATTGCTTCAATATAGAAGATCTGCCTTCTATAGTTGGTTTCTTCATCATTTCATTCATGTCAAATGTGAAAGCTTCTGATCAAAGGTGCAACTCAATCTTTCCTCCTCTCAAATCATGATGGCACCTGCTGTGGCAAGGAATGGTCTCCCAAGATGAGTGGATCTACTGGCTCTCATTCATCTCTAAAACAATGAATCAAAGCCTCGTAGGTCTTCAAGTAAACCTATGGGAAGCCGCACTGATCTATCAGCTAGTATCAATGATATCCTTGCTGGCTTGTAGGTATTGAATCCAAGCTTGCAAACTTCAAAGGGCTTATAGTGCATGGAAGAGTAAAACTCCCTAGATCAGAAAACTTCCTAGGGACTGTTCTCCTTTGAATTATAGCACTGCACTCATGACTTAGAATCACCATTCCTTGTAGCTCCTTTGTGTTGTTCAAGATAGCATCTTTTAAAAATTTCCCAAGCTTTGGAACCATAAGGAATGCCTCTATGATTGGCATAGTGAATTGAGTCTTCTCTAGTTGCTTCTCAAAGACAGCTTTGCATTTGTCTAAGATATGTTTCTTAAACCTCCCTGGAAATAGAATTTTAGGCTGGTAAGGTGGTGGTGGAACATAGGGGTTCTACGGCACCACTTCTGCTTCCACCTCTTTACTCTTATCTTTCTTTGCAACTTGATCTTCATGCTCACTCCCTTGAGCTGCCTCCCCACAAACTTGCTCATTGTCCTCAATGAGCACAGTTCTAGGTTCTTTCTCTGGTAACTCTTTCCCACTTCTAAGAGTGATGGCGTTACAATACTCTTTTGGGTTAGGCTCAGGTTTACCAGGTAAGGTCCGTTGTTGTCTTGAGGAAGAGGCTTGATTCTGTCTTAACTCCTTGATCTCTTGTTGCACTCATGCATACTTAGAACCGAAATTAGAGAAACCACTTTCAACCCTTTGTTAACCTTGTAGAAGCTACTGTAAGACCCCACACAAATCAGAACCCATCTGTTGTTGTTGAACCAGCGGCTGCTGAACCAACTGCTGCTATCAAAACCCTGGTGGATACTTGCTTTGTTGAGGCTGGTTGTGGAAGCTGTTACCCTGATTCTGCTGCTGTACCCATTTTCACCATTGATTTCAAATGCCTTTTTCAAAGGTTTTAATCAGTTTTAGGAACTTTTGTTATGATTTCTATGTATTTGTAGCTTCAAGGCTCTTTTCAGGAAACTTAGGAAAAATGATGGCAAAATGGAAAAAATCCACTTTTCAGCTCAGATTCAGACCGTCAGAAGTTCAGCCTCAAATGAAGACTTTCTCACCGTCTGATCCATCTCAAATTTGGAGACAATCAAGACGAGACAACCATCTTTCCATAGCTCTTTACATCACAAATATCCAACGGTGAAATCGAAAGATACATGGAGAACAAGTTGACCCAATTCACCAGCCCCGGAAGATTCTTACCCGCGTGAAACATGCATTTTACTTGCCCTGAAAGACTTTCACCCCCGGTGGACCTAAGGACGAGCCACAAGGCCCAACATCAAAGTCCACTTCACCATTCCTCTTCATAAAAGCCCTAAATGAGACCTGGAAGACCTTAGGACCTATAAATACATTTCTTAGCAGTCCTAAACAGGTGTGTGCCCCTGTAATGAGATTTTGAGCCACCAAACTTTGTTTTTCTAGGGTTAGGCGATGGAGATGGGGATTCTTCCCCAGATCCATCGTTCTTTCTCCTTTTTATCTTATAAACTTTTCTGTTTCATATTTTGCATTCATTCATGTCTTTTATCATTCCTTGCATCATGTAGATTTGTCCTTGAGAGTCAAGTTGTTTGAAGAAGATTACGATAGGTACACATATCGATTAGGATTTCTAAAGTTCTAAACCATATTCTGGATCTCATCTCTTCTAAGTTGTTCATATTGCATGAGAGTAGATTCATGACCTATATTCTCTGAGCCTAGGATCGATCAGAGCCACGAGAGTAATGTATCAGATCATCCATACCTATCTTCAGACGAACATAGTCGCTATAGGAGTCGAGAGCTACCTATAGAGAAGATGTGAGCAGATGAATTCGATGTCTACCTATAGAGAACATGTGAGCAGAAGAATTCGATTGTCAGATCTGAGTGATTAGTTGATTAAGATGGCGACAGTGTGTTAATCATACACATGTCTATTCTAGTTCCATGCAGATCCCAGAAACAGATGAAGATAAATCGCCCGAAAGCTAATTGGAAATGCCACCATACATCGATTTGAGTAAACCGGAGAAGTCTAAATCGTCACCTATGAGTTTTAGAGTCTATAGTTAGAGTCGATATGCTTGAGATATTTCTTTTAACAATTTATTCTGCATTGCATCTTATTTCTTGTGAATATTAGATTAGGTTTAGTTTAGGATTCTTAACCAAAAACTCCAAAATCCCATTGGTTTATGCCTTTGCTTACTTTTCCAGTTTGTTGTTTCTCGCAGATTAGACATCCTCTCTGTGGATCGATACCCTAAGTCCTACAACGTACATCTGTACACTTGCAGACACTAGGGTTTTATAAATTTAAAACTTTTTGAGGACGAACGGGCTTGTTAAAAACAAATCCTAGGCCCGCAAGCCCATCAAGTTTTTGGCGCCATTTCCAGGGAGGGTTTTACTCTCTGGAGGTCTAAACCTGGGAGGTTGAAGCCGCATAAGACTATATATATGTCGAGTTTCTGCCAAAACAACATAGGAAGTAAACCAAACTCATAAACACCCTAACTTTTTCTTTTTCTGCTTATTATTTCTTCTGTTTGCCCTAGTTTCAGAATCCTTGAAGCAAGGATCATCCGAGAAGAAACCCTAATCCCGAGCCAAGGTTTTGCAACCTGTGTGAAGCTCCATGCGCATGTGAATCACCATCCAGGTGTGATTTTGATCATCATGTTCGGAACCCTAATCCGAACCACTACCGTGGAGACTCGTGAACTCCACACCACCGAGATGAGCCCTATTCACCACACCTGGTGAACTGTCAACCATCTCACCCTCTTCCTCATCAGATTCTGCACCAGAAGTATAAGAACTATCGACTTAACATCATTTTTAAGAGCTAAGCTGAATCAGTTCCTTGCCTCCCAAGCCCTCATCAAAGCCGCCCTGCGAACAAGGATAGATGCCATCACCATCGACCTTAACAAAAGGTTTGATGACCTCTATGAGCATGTGAAGACACTGGAGGATCAGAGCACCAAAGAAAATGAAGTGTTAGATCAGAGAATGGAGTATGTCAGGGAAGAGCAAGATAAAAACAAGTTAAACATTCAACAAAATGAAAGGGAGCTGCAAATCCTAACTTTCAAGATCGATGTCTTGGATACGGAGCTGAATGAAAGCAAAAACCAGACCTACGACTACACATTGGAGCTGTGGCAAGGAGTAGCTAAGGTTTAAAACAAGACAGAAGAGCTTGATGCTACTTAAGATAAAGTTGTTTATGCTTTAGATGAAGTAAAAGAGAAAGTGGAAAAACTTTCTAAGGATCATAAGGAGTGTGATCTGAATACTGGAACCAATGATTTGGATACCCAAGACATGCCTGACAACCATTGGAAGCAAGAGAACAACAATGGAGAAGAAGAGATTGGAGAAGCAAGCATTGAGAGCCGGAGGAATCTGACCGCGGCTGCGAGCCTCTCACCCGCGGCCAGAGTCCCTTCCACCGCGGCTCCGAGCTCCTCACCTGCGGTGGATCATGATTTTTCAAACTGGGAGAACTTCCAACCACTTTCTGAAACCTGTTCAAGTGAAGACCAACCTCATGTGACCAGATCTAGGTTGTTTGATCAAGCTGTTTTCTCAATACTGCACAAGCATCAAAGGAAAAGGAGGAATCCAACACTTATGCATCTTGCAACATGGTTTACACTTGTGACAATGAGCTTCAAGAGAAATTGTCAGAAGATGAAGAGTATGGTTTGTTTGTTGAAGATCCAAACCCTGGGAACAATTCATCTAATGATAACTCAGAACCAATAACCAAGAGCATATCTAGAGAGAGACTAATCAAATTCAACAAATTTGTGAAGTCCATTCCTCTCTTCCATGGATTCGATGACATCTGGAAGCAAGGCTGCCTTCAAGTTTTCTTCAGATACAGCAAGGAGACTAAGGAGAACATCTACACTTATTTCAAAAGAGCCAGGTACCTAGATCATCACCTGATGCAGCTGTTTACAGTATCCATCTCAAAGATCCCCAAGAAGCCATTGATTACACAAACAAGATCAGCAAAGAAGCACTTGAAGAGTTCAATCAAGTAGTTAAGACTCTACCCAAATCAATTTTATTTGCCAAAGCATGTAGAGACTACATGATCAGCCACTTCTTCTGTAACAGCAAAGAATCTATCTAAGAGATGAAAAACTTGCTCACACACACCCAAGAAGGAAGACCAGTTCGAACTCTGCACAAAGTTCAAGACAAAGGTCAATTTCTTATCTCTTGTGACATTAGAGGTGAAAGATTCCTCAATATTCTTTGTGATTCTGGAGCTTGCATTAACATGATGTCCAAAGCTACTGCTTTGAGACTTGGCATTAAGCACATTTCAAGTACCAGGAAAAAGATTAGCTTAGCAGATGCTTCAAGTGCAATACCAATAGTGATAACCCGAGATATTCCTCTAAGGATTGGAGATTGTATAGCACCTGTCGATCTATACATAGTGAAGACCAAAAAAGGACTCATATCCAGTTATCCTTGGATGGTCTTTCTTAGCAACTGCTGGAGCCATCATGGATTGGCCCAACCGGAGAGTTTTTTTTTGCAAATATCGACAAAGACATCTTCTATGAAGCTACACCACTTAAGAGCAAAAGAGGAGAGCATAAAGCCCAGGCATTTGAACCAGAAGAACTCTGGAGTGATGAAGAACCTGCAAGAGAGAACAAAGGGATTTTGAAAATGACTTGTCTTAGGACAAGATCTTATTTGAACTAAGTCTTCTTCTTTGCAAAGTCTAGCTAAGGACTATAAACCAAAGCGCTTGATGGGAGGCAACCCATTTAGGTACTTATTTATTTTTGTTTAGCTTACTTTTTCTATTAAAGTTTTGTTTTTCTTATTTTATACAGGCCTTAATATGCATCTAAAAAAAAAGAAAAGGGAGCTGACCACGGCCAAAGGAGGTTCAGCAGCAGCCAGCAAGCATTTTGCCGCGGCCACGAAGCCTTGAGCCACGGCCAGCACGAGTCCTACCGCGGCCGGGACATCTTGACCCGCGGCCAGCACCATTCGGCCACCCTTGGCCTTTTCCACCTCTACCTTGATTCAAATCAATCCAAATTTGATCAAACACCACTTCACATCATCCACCATCCACCATTCAACATCCTACCACCTCCACAACCACCTTATAATCCATTACCAACACCAGGTAAGTTTTCTTTTCTCTCATCTTTTAAATTCTTTACATACTCTATTTTTCATCCTTGCCAGATTTATTTCACACTGGGGGCAGTATGATTTAAGTCTGGGGAGGATTTTATCCCTTTCTAACCACATTTTCTTGCATGAGCCTTTGCATTCTGCATTTTTTCTTTAAAATTTTTCAATTTTTTGGTTTTTCTTAAAACTTTTCAAAAGTCTTTTGAGTTTCAAAAAGTGTTTTCAAAGGTCAAATACATTTTGAGGGAATAATGATAAAATCGATGATGATAACCAAACTGTTTGCTTCTACACCAATCATTCATAAAAAGCTCTTTCAAGGTTTATTACTAGACTAGGCGGTAGCTAGAGTACGTACACTACGAAATCCCACCAAATGACTTCTATTCATGAAGATCTTTTCTGACAGTATAGACTACCTCATTTTACTTGGACTTAATGTTGACATCTAATTTTCTCATCAATGGTTTTAAGAAGGCATCATGATATACATCTAGGACATCTTATTGTTACCACACTTTGTGGTCCTAGATGGCCAGTTCATCTTTCGCTGGTACCTCACTCTTAGCCCAAACCATAATTTCAAACCTCATACACTCTCTTTTAAGTCTATGTTGACAGATATGTGCAAAAACGCCGTAGTGGGAGGAACAATATAGTTTTCAGTCACTCAAGAGAAGGACTGAATGAAACCGGGAAGGAAGTTTACCATGCAATCTCAGCAAGCCTCATGATGTCTTAAAAAGCTCATTCTTAAAGGTAATTTACGTGCTCCCTAAGACTCTAAGTCAAAAGGTGGTTTCCTCTTTCCCAAAAAAAAAAACGAAAAAGAGAGAAAAAGAAAGAAAGGAAAGGAAACCAAGAGCCTAAAGAGTCTCAGAAGCCGAAATCATTTGAGCCAAGGCAATAAGTATTCACTTAAGGAGTTATGGATTCACAACCTGGACAAAAATCCAAATCTGGGGGAGTTATAAGGAGAACCTGAAGAAAGGAGATCAGAAATCGTGAAGCAAGGAGAATGTGACTGGAAACTGTGGGCACCAACAAATCCATCCTCTCTTATTGTTTTGCATAATATCCTGTCTCTCCAGAAAAAGGTAACCCTAAACACATCAAGCCTTACCATTAAAAAGCTTTTTGATACCTAACCTTGAATGCCTTGTTTGATATCCTTTTGATGAGAATCACTGAAACCTTTAATGAATTTTAAGAACTAGTTGACTGGTAGTTAGTTCTAAGTGTTTGTATTTTCACATGACGGATTAACGGACTAGTTATGTTTGTATTTTAGTGAGAATTTTATAGACTTGATCTGATTGATGCGTTGTCCATAATTCAGGTCTAGAATTTTGGTTGCTGATATTTTTGAGTTCCCTCTCATTTCTGTTGAATGATATTTTTCCAGATTAGATATTGTTTTGTTTGAGGACAAGCAAGATCTTAAGTCTGGGGAAGTTGATAACACCGTATTAGTACCCATTTTCACCATTGATTTCAAATGCTTTTTCAATGGTTTTAATCAGTTTTAGGAACTTTTATTATGATTTTCATGTATTTGTAGTTTCAAGGCTCTTTTCAGAAAACTTACGGAAAATTATGGCGAAATGGAAGAAATTCACTTTTTCAGCTCAGAGTTAGACCGACAGAAGTTCAGCCTCAAATGAAGACTTTCTCACCGTATGATCAAGCTAAAATTTGGAGACAATCAAGAGGAGACAACAAGCTTTCCATATCACTTTACATCACAAATATCCAACGGTGCAAAAAAAAGATACATGGAGAACAAGTTGACCCAACATCAAAGCCCACATCGCCATTCCTCTTCATAGAAGCTCTAAATGAGACCTGGAATACCTTAGGACCTATAAATACATTTCTTAGCAGCCCTAAACGGGTGTGTGCTCCTGTAATGAGATTTTGAGCCACCAAACTTTGTTTTTCTAGGGTTAGGCGATGGAGATGGGGATTCTTCCCCAGATCCATTGTTCTTTCTCCTTTTTATCTTATTAACTTTTCTGTTTCATATTTTGCATTCTTTTATGTCTTTTATCATTCCTTGCATCATGTAGATTTTTCCCAGAGAGTCAAGTTGTTTGAAGAAGATTTCGATAGGTACACATATCGATTAGGATTTCTAAAGTTCTAAACCATATTCTGGATCTCATCTCTTCTAAGTTTTTCATATTGCATGATAGTAGATTCATGACCTATTCTCTGAGCCTAGGATCGATCAGAGCCACGAGAGTATTGTATCAGATTATCCATACCTATCTTCAGAAGAACATAGTCATTATAGAAGTCGAGAGCTACCTATAGAGAAGATGTGAGCAGACGAACTCGATGTCTAATGCATGATCTTATTTCTGACATGAGAATGAGAGTTAATTGTCAGATCTGAATGATTAGTTGATTAAGATGGCGAGAGTTGGTGAATCATACACATGTCTATTCTAGTTCCATGCAGATCCGAGAAACAGATGAAGATAAATCGCCTGGAAGCTAATTGGAAATGCCACCATACATCTATTAGAGTAAATAGGAGAAGTCTAAATCGGCACCTATGAGTTTTAGAGTCTATAGTTTGAGTCAATATGCTTGAGATATTCTTTAATAATTCATTCTGCATTGCATCTTATTTCTTGTGAATATTATATTAGGTTTAGTTTAGGATTCTTAACCAAAAACCCCAAAATCTCATTGGTTTATGACTTTGCTTACTTTCCCAGTTTGTTGTTTCTCGCAGATTAGACATCCTCCCTGTGGATCGACACCCTAAGTCCTACAACGTATATCTGTGCACTTGCAGACACTAGAGTTTTATAAATTTAAAACTTTTTGAGGACCAGCGGGCTTGTTAAAAACAAACCCTAGGCCCGCAAGCCCATCAGCTGTACAAACTGCTGCTTAGGCTGATCGTTCCCTTGGTATTGATTTTTGGGAACAAAGCTATGTTGACCTTGTTGGGGAGGGTAGACCTGGTCTTGAGGGTAGAAGTTATGGTACCTCTGAAACCTATTCTGATTACCAATTTAGTTTATCTCCTCTTGAGTGAGACCTTCTTCATTGACATTTTCAAAGCTTAGAGACTGATCATCAAATTCCCCCCACAATTTGTAGTGGCTTCTGAGTTGACACTAAAACTTTGTCAAGTTTGCTCTACAGCTCTCTAATGTCTTTCTCGATCAATTGCTCTTTACATGAGCCCTCACTTCTGTTTGTCCTGTCAAAGTCTTCCCCATAATTATCATTACTTATTGCTAGATTTTCTACCAACTCTAGAGCAGCATTTATCTCTTTACCAAGAAAATTCCATTTGAGGCTGTGTCTAACTGGTTTCTGATCTTTGGGGGTGCTCCTCTATACAGTTTACTCATGAGTGAAGCTTCTGAAAAGCCATGATGTGGACATTGGTTTGTGTAACTCCTTAACCTCTCCCAAGCTTCCCCAAAGCGTTAATTGTTGTGCTGGGTAAAGTTTGATATCTGGTTTCTCAGCTTGGCAATTCTTGAGGTAGAGAATAACTTAGACAAGAATGCAAGTTTGCACTGCTCCCAAGTCTGAATTGATCCTCTAGGTAGGTTCTTCTCCCACTGATGTGCTTTATCTCCCAAGCTAAAAGGCAACAACCTCAATTTGAAACTGTCTTCAGAAACTCCATTGATTTTAGTCAGATCACACACCCTATCAAACTGATCAAAATGCTCTAGTGGATCCTCCATAGGCAGACCATGGAAGTTAGAGTTCTGAACCATGTTGAGCAATGAAGCCTTCACCTCAAAATTATTATTCTGAACTGGATGAGCTTGAATGCCTGCCATATATTGGTGTGCATTGGCTCGGTCATTCTTTCCCACAAAGACTGGTGGAGGTTCTTGGCGCCTTGGAGCTGGTGGCTGCTGATGGTTCTAAGCTTGCTGATCATTCCTGGCCGCTTGTTGCTGGTTCTGTTGAGCTTGGCGTTCATTTCTGTGTGCCATGTTCTGTTTCACATTCGCCTGTTGCTCATTTCTCTCAGCCTGAGCCACATTCACTTGAGATGCTCAGCTTGTTCCACATTATGTTCCATTCCCAACCTCTCTAGATGAGCAGGTCTTTCTCTTGCTCTCCTTTCTAACAGGTTGATATTGTTGTTGTAATGCAGATGAGGGTCAGAACTTCTTGATCTTGTTCTCATACACCTGTAACTCAAAGACAGAAATTGAAAGTCTTATCAGTAAAACAAAAGAAAGCTTGATCTCAAGTTAAACTCACTAACTAATGCTAAACTAATCACCCAAATGGCAACAGCGCCAAATGATAAGTAAGAGTTTTTAAGGCTCTTAGTGGGTTATCAATCCCTCTATCAATCCATATCAGGTGAGTTCAGATACTAGTTCATGTGAATCTCTACTTAATTCAAAAGTAAGCAGTTTATGTTTCAAACAAGTAACAAAGCCAATCAGGTAAACTAAAACAAGACTAAACAATGCAAACTAAGCAAACAAAGAACAGTAAACAAGATGATGAATATGATATGATGAAGTATAGAGCTCTAGATATGGTAGATGGCTAGGGTGCTTTCAGGATCTAACTAAGTAGCTAATGACAAAGATGATTAATGATCTAAGCAGCTCATGATTCAACACAAGTTTTAATCTTTTCCAAGCATCAAAACACAATCTCAAACATTCTTTCATACCCAATCATAAATAGAGAAACAAATGAAAGAGATGCATTAGAAACCAATCATGACATACCATCTATGCTTAAGAAAACACTCCCATGTGAGTTAAACAATAGACTCTTGAACTAGCTTGGTTCAAACATTTCATCAAACACTTTTGCTGCAATGAAATGTCTTGAACCTGGGTTTAAGTGATTCTCAGAAACCCAGCATTAAGATTAGCCAGACAAGAACAAAGATGCATGAATCTAGCCTAAGCTAACTTAATCAAACCCCTAGAGGACCCTAACCTACATATCTGAATCATAATGAGGTGACTTCACTAATCATGATTATCTCCCTTGATAATTTGCAAGATGGGATTGCATTTTTAGGATATACTCATATTTTTTCATGTTTAGGATTGCATTTTTGTCCAAATATTGAGTCTCATGCATACATTTAGGTAGTTTTACATATATTTGTCTTTGCTTTCGTCTTTAGTTAGGAATTGCATTAGGTCCTAGAGATTTTTGCACTTTTGAAGTGTTTACAGGTCATTTTGGGCTAATTGGGAGCAATTGGGACAAAAGCCATGGAGAGACCATCACCTTATGTGCATCAGACTCGGACAAGTGTTATGGAGCCGACAATCCCTCAAATTTATCACCTAAGACGGAGGACTTGCACCAGGATGCAGCCTCTGTAGTCTTCATACCGAATCAAGAGGGTCGAGTCTAGTTTCCAGAAAACTTGAGATCGTCCTATTTGGAGTTTTGAGCTGAAAGTTACGGCGATAAGAAGCAGTACATGTCCCGGAGCGGATAAAAGACCAAAGCAACGCGCATCAAAGAACCGGTGGAACGGAGCCCTTGCCGACGTCATCTGAACCCAAACCCTTCACCAACGTTGGAGCTAAAGGAGCCATATGGCTCATGGAGTTGACCGATCAAGGTTTGGACCAGTGAGCAAGGAGTTATGAAGGATATGGTGCACGCAGTCTACATTCATATCGAGAAGGAGTACCGACCAAAATCTGGTCGGTATTACCTTGGAACCTTGACGATTTTGGCTGGCTTTTGGAAGCCAAAATGCCGAATAAATATCGACGTCCTGCACCGACTGAATCCTGCTCGGTATTGATCCCCTGAAGCTATCCTTAACGCCGTACCGAGGTGAGTTCAGCCGGTGTAGCGCCTCGGTGTAACCACTCTCAAATTGCCGAAGAAATATCGACCTCTTGCACCGACTGAAATCTGGTCGATACATTCTTGCTTCATGACGTTTTTGTGGGCCTTTTTGGGGCCAAAACCTAGTTTGTCCTAGGTTGGCCCAGCAAGAAACCCTACCTATATATATGTGTTAGTCATTATCAGCAGACTAAGTCTTTTTCTCTTTGTTTTCTTTTCCTCTTTAGTGTAAAAACGAGTTTGATCAAGAGATATCTAGCAGATTTAATCATCTTAAAGCTGTTTCTTATCATTTCTTCATCTCATTTTTACTTCTAATCATGATTAACATCACCTCTTGCAAAGGGAATGGTGTGTTCATCATGATTAGTGAGTAGTTTTCTTTTAAGCTTCTAGGTGTGTAGATTAGGGTGCTTAGATGGTTGATTTGTGATGTTTAGGTTCTAGATTCTCATTTCATTTCCTTAGTTAGCTGCTCCTAATGCCAGATTTCCTTGGGAAAATGAAATTTGGATTCAAAGGCATTTCATGCACCAAAAGTGTTTTGATGAAATGCCTGAAAGAGCTAACTTAAGGGTTTATGTTTTAAATGTCATGGGAATGTTTGTTTGAAGCATAAATGACATATTAGAACTGTTTCTTAATGCTCATTGATTCATATTTCACAAATGAGAATTTGGTTTGAAAATGGATTAGTGTAGAGGTTAATGCCTTCATGAGAGGATTAATCTAGATTAGAGTTCTAAGTTAAAATGTTTTGAGAACATGTGATTGCTTGTTATGTCTTTCTGTAAAAGATTCAGTCTTTCTTTGTTAGAGATTGTTTGGTCACTTATTAGGCTTGGAATATTATGCTTGCTGATTGCTTGGTTATCTCTAATGGTTGTTAGACTTGATTAAGTGATTTGCAAAGGGATTTCTGTCATGAGAGTGGATTAACCTGATTAAGAAGCCTACACTAAAGAGTAGCAAGTGTTGCATTATGTTCTTAGCATCATGAATCAGTATCTAAAGCACCCTAATCAATGATCACATCTAGAGGTTTATCTTTCATCATTTGCTTTATCATCATCTTGTTTGGTTGCTTGCTTTGTTTAGTAGTTAATCATCTTGCTTGCTTGTTTCTTGTTTTATGCTTTCTTGTTACTTTGTTCACACCAAAACTCATCTTTGATCACTTGACTTAAGAGCTTATCACATAAACTAGTGTCTGGCAACCACACTTATGGATTGATACCCTTTGTACTGCAAGTGACATAAGGGATTGATAACCCATCTAAGACCTAAAAATCTTACTTATCAATTGGCGATGTTGCCATATTGTGTGGGCATTGTTAGCTTTAGTTTCTGATATAGTTTTTGAGATAAAGTTTTTTTTGTTTTACTGATCACCTTTGCTTTGCTTTCAGGTTTATGATCACAAGAAGCCAAGCCAGAAGACAAAGAGAACAAACTGTTCACTTGGAGAGGTTAGGAATGAATCACCAAGTTGGGAATGAGCATCAGGCTCAAGAAGCTGATAACGGTCAAAGAGCTGGTAATGGGATTGGAATTCAAGTTCAACAGGCTCAGGTCCATCAGAGACACGCTCAGGATAACCAGAACCAAGACCAACCTCAAGTTAACCAGCCTTAACCCTTCCCCAACCCACCCATACGTCATCAGCCTCCACAGTCTTTGTTGGTGAGAATGACCGAGCTTATGCACACCAGTATGGAGCAGGAATCAGGCCACCTCCTGTCCAAAACAACAACTTTGAGGTGAAGGCCTCTTTGATCAATATGGTTCAAAATCAGAAGTTCCATGGCTTACCTATGGAGGATCCCTTGGAGCATCTAGATCAGTTTGACAGAGTTTGTGATCTCACCTAAGATCAATGGGGTATCTGAAGACAGCTTCAAACTGAGATTGTTCCCATTCAGCCTTGGAGATAAGGCACATCAGTGGGAAAAGAACCTCCCAAGAGGATCCATCCACACATGGGAGCAGTGCAAGCTTGCCTTTCTTTCCAAGTTCTTCTCAAGCTCAAGGACTGCAAAGCTAAGGAACCAGATTTCCAGCTTCACTCAACATTCTAATGAGACCTTTGGAGAAGCTTTGGACAGGATTAGAAGCTACACCAATCAGTGTCCACATCATGGCTTTTCAGAAGCCTCTCTCCTTAGCACTTTATATAGAGGAGCTGTCCCCAAGATCAGAAATCAGTTGGACACAGCATCAAATGGGAACTTCGTGGCAAAAGAAATCAATGCAGCTATGGAACTTATTGAGAACTTAGCCATGAGCCAAGACACCTATGGGGAAGATTATGATAGAAGCTATAGAGGAGAATATTCTGGTAGACACCAAGGCCTGGAAGAGAAGATCAAAATGCTGAATATCAAGCTTGACAAAGCCCTAGCTGCCACTCAAAAGCCTATAAACTATGTGAGTGAGGAGAAGAGATGCTTCACAAATACCAATGAAGAGGGTCTCACTCAAGAGGAGTTGCACTTCATTGGGAATCAAAACAAGTTCAATGGTTACAACAACTTCAATAAACACCAGAACTTGTCCTATAGGAGCAACAATGTGGCCGACCCCCAAGACCAAATATACCCTCCTCAAAGCTTTGTTCAACAGAATCAGTACCAAGGTAACACCCAAGGTCAACAGGGTTTTCAGCAACCAGTGGTTCAGAATCAAGGGAATAGCTTCATAAATCAAGTCAGCCTACAGCCAAAAGCTCCTCCTCCTTGTTTTGGCCCACCACCTGTTCAACAAAGTCCTGATTTCAATTTTGTTCTGCAAAACAGCTCTTACTAGGACAACAAAAGATGGTATCCAACCTCGAGACACTAGGCGCTGAACTGAAGGCTATTAAAAGAACAAGGGCATCTGCACTTCTGAACCACAAGTCTCTCCTTCTGGTAAAGCTGTTCAAACCTCAAAAGATTACTGCAATGCCATCTACTGCAATGATGACCATTCAGCTGCTATGCAAGAAATAGAAGACCTTCTCTATTGTCAATTCTCTAGTGAACCTTTACAAACTCATGTGGATGAGAATGCCATTATAGAGGATTTCATGGGCTTCTTACATGAACTCAATGAGGACATTGAGAATGAAAGTGTGGGGGCAGCTGGTTCAGTTTTTTTCTGTTCAGCAAGGGAATGCTTCAAGGTCTATTGCAACAACAGAGCTGCCAACTGGTCAAGCAAAGCCAACAGATAGTGCCTCCACCTCTGAATGAACTCAGATGAAGCCCACCTCCCTCCCAAAGCTAAGCAACCCAAGGAAGTTCACCATCTCTTGCACTCTTGGCAACTTTAGAGTTGAGAATGCTTTGTGTGATTCAGGCTTAAGTGTGAGTATAATGTCTAAAGATATGATGGAGAAGCTAAAGGTCAAGTTTATAACGTCCTACCCTTCTTCTATCACCTTTGGTGATTCCTACTCCAAGAAACCATATGGATTTTTAGAAGACTATCCACTTCAAGTTGATGAATGTGTAATCCCCACTGAGTTTGTCATCATGAAGATGAAGAAGACCAAAGAGCTCCCCCTATTGCTTGGAACTGCATTTCTCAACACCACTGGTGCAATGATTGACTTTGATACTCAAAGAGTGGTGCTTACAAAGGTGGATAAGGATGTCTTTTACCCTGTTCAACCACCTTTAGCTGAATTTTGTGGATCAGTTGTCCAAGAGATAGAACCGCCTAAGGTACTTGAGATGAACTATGTGGGAAGTGCTGGGATTTTAGGTGGATCCCAATCTCTTTCAGCTGTGGAAAATGAGAAAGAACCCCACATCAACTGTGGTTACAAGTATGAGAATGGAGGGCCATTGATCAGAGAAGAAGATATCTTGCTCTCATGGTCTCCTACACTTGCTGATCTAAAGATGATGAACACCATGACTGATGGCTCAGCATCAAAAGACAAGAGCATTGAACCTGACCCTTCTGTTCAAGACTTCACTCTCACTCTTTGGACTGATGATGATGGATCTCTGAAGTATAAGCTGGATTGCAATGGGAAATCAGGACTGTTTGCTGAGGTCAGGGCATGTCTCACAAAGGCAATATTTGATAAAGACCCAGATGGTATTCAAGAGCTGGTGGGCAAAGGCCTCCAGATGAGATCTCAAGGTCAAGGGTCTAATGGTTCCAAAAGGCAGCAACATAACTCAGCCTCCTTGCTAAGGACCATTGAAGTGCTGAAAAGGATCAGTACTCAACCTCACCCCAACTAAGAACAGGTTTTCCAAAGTCAAACTTAGTGACTTTAAACAAAGTGCTCTTGGGAGACACCCTAAGCCTATCCTTGTATATAGTTTCTTTTCTTGCTTTCTTTGGTTGTTTTTAGGATGTTTTAATCTTTTGTTCAAGTGTGTTCAGGTTTTAGAGAGGTCCAGGTGCAGTTTTGAAAGGATTGGAGAAGAGAAAAGATGAAAAATCGGCTGAGGAATGCATTCATATCGACATGATTTCTCTTGCTGTGTTTGCTCGGTGTAAACAAGAAGGAGATGCCGAGAAAATATCGACCACCACACCAAGCAAAATGAGGTCGGTACAGTGCAGAAGGAGCCAAGCCTTGTTCCACACCGACATGATTTCATTTGGTGCACTTGCTCGGTGTAAACAGGAAGGAAAAGCCGAGAGAATATCGACCACCACACCGAGTAAAATGAGGTCGGTGGTGCATGAAGAATCCAAGTCTTGCTCCACACCGAGGAGATTCACCTCGGTACAAGACCTCGGTGCAAGAAAGGAGAAAACTTAGAAGCACACCGACCTCCACACCGAGTTGATTCACGTCGATATGACTGCAAGAGCGCTTCAAATATTGAACTCAACGGATGGTTTACAGACCGATTTGGCCTTTGACGTCTTCAGCAGTATTGTAGAAAATTGATCTAAATTTCCAATGAAGTTTGAATCAGGCCATTCGGATCAGTGGTTAGAAAGTTACACCCGTTCGAACGCGCGCTTGCCTCTCAGCCGAAATACAGACTGAACCATTGTGACTCAAAGAACCAGTCCGAAGGGGGCATTACACTCAGAAACAGTCTCGGAGCTCTTCAGAAAAGTTGTAGAAGATTGAGTCAGTGATCCAGTGAAGCTAATCTAGAATCATTCTGATAAGTGGTTCGGAAGATAAGTCGATTCTCGCTGAGCATATGTCGATACTACCTTGGCGCCCCCCTTGTCTCAATTTATCCATAGGACTGTCCAGGCAATTTCAAAGTTTCAGCTACATCCAGGTGTCTCACACTGACAATTAAGGAGTCTCATCTTCAACCAAATAGGCCCAAAATCTCCAGCCCAATCTCCAAGCCTTTAAAGAGGTAACACTCCAACTTGTACATAGCATTTAGAATAGCTTCTTTTCTCTTTTGCATTTTGAATTTTTTCTTTGCACTTCTCTCTTATGCTTTTATAACACAAGAGACTGTGTTATCTAAGTGTGGGGGAGGGGTTTTGTGTCTACTAATCATGTTTGTTCTTTTCTTATTTTTCCATTCCATTTTGAGTCTCATCTTGCATTCATCTATGTGCATATAAAAACCAAAAACAAATTGAAAAAAAAAAATCTGAAAATTTTAACACAAAAAATGATCATGTAGTTGCATTCACATTTTTTTAGGATTGAGTCTAGTTTGCATCATATAGGTTGCATCTTGCTGGGAGTAATGATAGTTTTTCCTTGAGAGTACATCACTTTGAGAATTTGGACCAAATATGCTTGTGAAATGATTTATGTGCTTGCAAAGCTTGAAATGATCTGAATCTGAGAAGTAAGTTTGAATTGAAAACAAATCTAATAAGTGAAAACCTTGAACTTGACTTGAAATTATCTTGTGATGCATTGTTTGAATAAGCTTGTGGATTCCTATATACATATTTGAGCTAGAATCCTGTTTTTACCACCCTCTTCCCTAGCTCAAATAGCTGAATCCACATTTGGATCAGTTTTACCTCACCCTGAACCCATCCTTCTTTCAAGCCAATTGTTTGTGTGTGATTGAAAGGCCACCTTGGACCAAACTTAGCAGAAAGTGTTAGGTTTAGGGCGACAAGGCAAGTCTCATTGAGTGGTAAGTTCCATCATCAAGGAACTGAGAGATTTGGCGAGAACTAAGTGTGGGGGAATAATTGTTGGTGATTGTAAAAAGGAGAGATGAGTGGAAACAAAAGGAGAGTGGTGAGAACTAGGGGATAGAAAAAGAAAAGAACTCAGTCTTGCAAGTTTTGAGTCAAAGAAAGTGAACTCTAGTGTTTTGGAAAGAGAGAGTCTAGCCTCTAAGTGAAAGAAAAAGAAAAGAAACCAAAAAGCACAAATGTTCTAAAAAAAGGAAAGAAAAAGAGGCTAGAGGTTACAAAAGAAAGTGAAAAAGAGCTGTGTAAAGTTTGAACTCTAAGACTTGTGTATGAAAAGGAAAAGAGAATCCCCTAGAGAAGAATGAGTGTGAAAAGTAAGCAATTGAGGAAACTTTGAGTAGAGTGTGGGAGGGATGAGTCCTTGCCCTTGTATGCATAGGTTGCCTTTTACCTTTAGCATTCTGCCAAAGTTTGGTCATTCATAGAGAGATCCTTTTGCTGCATTGAACCCACTCAGGCATTGATGAGATCATTTTAGACTCATAACCTCACCCTAGCCAAACTCTGTTTGTTTAAACAAAGCATCATTTGATCCACTTGGTAAAAAGCTTAATGAATGTTAAAGAGTTGAGGAATAGGAGAACCTGTGGAGATTACTGTTGATTTGATACATCAAAGTATGGTTTTGCATTGCATATTGAGCATGAACTTGAATTCTCTTAGTGGTCACTTCTCTCAAAGGAAATATGAACTCCCATGCATTCAACCTCTCTCTCTCATTTGTTCTTGTTTGCTTGAGGACAAGCAAAGGACAAGTGTGGGGGAGTTGATATACTCATATTTGTCATGTTTTGGATTGCATTTTTGTCCAAATATTGAGTCTCATGCATACATTTAGGTAGTTTTACATATATTTGTCTTTGCTTTTGGCTTTAGTTAGGAATTGCATTAGGTCCTAGAGATTTTTGCACTTTTGGAGTGTTTACAGGTCATTTGGGGCTAATTGGGAGCAATTGGGACAAAAGCCATGGAGAGACCATCACCTTATGTGCATCAGACTCAGACAAGTGTTATGGAGCCGACAATCCCTCAAATATATCACCTGAGAAGGAGCACTTGCACCAGGATTCAGCCTCTGTAGTCTTCATACTGAATCAAGAGGGTCGAGTCTAGTTTCCAGAAAACTTGAGATCGTCCTATTTGGAGTTGTGAGCTGAACGTTACAGCGATAAGAAGCAGTACATGTCTCGGAGCGGATAAAGGACCAAAGCAACGCGCATCAAAGAACCGGTGGAACGGAGCCCTTGCCGACGTCATCTGAACCCGAACCCTTCACCAACGTTGGATCTTAGGGAGCCATCTGGCTCATGGAGGTGACCGATCAAGGTTTGGACCAGTGAGCAAGGAGTTATGAAGGATATGGTGCAAGCAGTCTACATTCATATGGAGAAGGAGTACGGACCAAAATCTGGTCGGTATTACCTTGGAACCTTGACGATTTTGGCTGGCTTTTGGAAGCCAAAATGCCGAAGAAATATCGACGTCCTGCACCGACTGAATCCTGCTCGGTATTGATCCCCTGAAGCTATCCTTAACGCCGTACCGAGGTGAGTTCAGCCGGTGTAGCGCCTCGGTGTAACCACTCTCAAATTGCCGAAGAAATATCGACCTCTTGCACCGACTGAAATCTGGTCGATACATTCTTGCTTCATGACGTTTTTGTGGGCCTTTTTGGGGCCAAAACCTAGTTCGTCCTAGGTTGGCCCAGCAAGAAACCCTACCTATATATATGTGTTAGTCATTATCAGCAGACTAAGTCTTTTTCTCTTTGTTTTCTTTTCCTCTTTAGTGTAAAAACGAGTTTGATCAAGAGATATCTAGCAGATTTAATCATCTTAAAGCTGCTTCTTATCATTTCTTCATCTCATTTTTACTTCTAATCATGATTAACATCACCTCTTGCAAAGGAAATGGTGTGTTCATCATGATTAGTGAGTAGTTTTCTTTTAAACTTCTAGGTGTGTAGATTAGGGTGCTTAGATGGTTGATTTGTGATGTTTAGGTTCTAGATTCTCATTTCATTTCCTTAGTTAGCTGCTCCTAATGCCAGATTTCCTTGGGGAAATGAAATTTGGATTCATAGGCATTTCATGCACCAAAAGTGTTTTGATGAAATGCCTGAAAGAGCTAACTTAAGGGTTTATGTTTTAAATGTCATGGGAATGTTTGTTTGAAGCATAAATGACATATTAGAACTGTTTCTTAATGCTCATTGATTCATATTTCACAAATGAGAATTTGGTTTGAAAATGGATTAGTGTAGAGGTTAATGCCTTCATGAGAGGATTAATCTAGATTAGAGTTCTAAGTTAAAATGTTTTGAGAACATGTGATTGCTTGTTATGTCTTTCTGTAAAAGATTCAGTCTTTCTTTGTTAGAGATTGTTTGGTCACTTATTAGGCTTGGAATATTATGCTTGCTGATTGCTTGGTTATCTCTAATGGTTGTTAGACTTGATTAAGTGATTTGCAAAGGGATTTCTGTCATGAGAGTGGATTAATCTGATTAAGAAGCCTAGACTAAAGAGTAGCAAGTGTTGCATTATGTTATTAGCATCATGAATCAGTATCTAAAGCACCCTAATCAATGATCACATCTATAGGTTTATCTTTCATCATTTGCTTTATCATCATCTTGTTTGGTTGCTTGCTTTGTTTAGTAGTTAATCATCTTGCTTGCTTGTTTCTTATTTTATGCTTTCTTGTTACTTTGTTCACACCAAAACTCATCTTTGATCACTTGACTTAAGAGCTTATCACATAAACTAGTGTATGGCAATCACACTTATGGATTGATACCCTTTGTACTGCAAGTGACATAAGGGATTGATAACCCATCTAAGACCTAAAAATCTTACTTATCACTCAGAAACCCAGCATTAAGATTAGCTAGACAAGAATAAAGATGCATGAATCTAGCCTAAGCTAACTTAATCAAACCCCTGGAGGACCCTAACCTACATATCTGAATCATAATGAGGTGACTACTCACTAATCATGATTATCTCCCTTGATCATTTGCAAGATGGATAGACAAGCATGATTAGTTGATGAGAAATTATAGAAGGTGGATAGATGATGATGAAATGGTGATTAAAACTCTTTAACTCTTTTGATTCAAGAAGAAAATGGAGATATCTCTCTCAAAGTATGTTCTTTCACAAAAGAGACAAAAAGCTTAAGCAAAAATGAGATCATCCTAAGGGTAAAATCCGTAAAAGTATTTATAATAGTCTCCTAATTTCCGAGTTAATAACTCTTAAAAACGCTGAAGCACCTACACCGAGATGCATTTTTCCGATGTTCTGGCCGGTGTAAGATATCCTGAAGCTTGTCTTGGGTGTTTGAGCTGACGCCAGGATGCAAATGGCCGGTGTTGATTCTGTGTTGTGGAGAAAACTTGAACAATGGGTCTAGCACCGGGATGTGTCTAGCCGGTGTAGAAGCCGGTGTAAAATGTGTAGAACTTCTGTGGGATTCACACCGGAGAGCACATCTGGATGAAGCTACTCGCTGTGAGGACTTGTTCTTTCTGCAGAAGATTGCATCTGGATGTTTATGGCCGGTGTTGCCCCAGGTGTAGAAAACGAGTGAAGGTTACACTGGGTAAAGCATCAGAATGGGGTTGATCGGTGTGGACAGTGAAGAGGATTGGTGCAAGGTTCAGACTACTCCGGGCTGGAGCATCTCGGTGTGGACCTTGGTTTTTGGTTCAATGTAACAAGATCCTCAAAGTGTGTTCAACACCGAGGTCAATATTCCCAGTGTTCATCTCAGTGCCAATGACTTCTCAACACTTAAACCATTGTAACTTTCTGCTCAATACTCAGAGTCTCAATCTTCTAGATCCAGGTGAAAGCCAGCTCACTCAGCTTCAACTATGATGAAGGGACTATCTGCATCCGGGGAAAGGAAGGTCTCCCAAACGGTCAATCTTTGGAGTGCACCGGAATGCTCCGGAAAAGGGCCTCCGAACCCATGTTCACTCCGTAAATATTATCTCCCAGCTCAGAACTCCAAATTATGTGATCTCAAACGTTATGAAAAGAGGACTCGAATTTCTTGAATCTTGATGAAGGCTCCGGAAACTGAATCGGTGAAGAAGGGCTTCGTCCTGCATAATCTTTCAAGCACATCAGGTTGGTCTGGAATGCAAACAAGACAGGTATGTCTTCTGTTGGCCATAACTATCAGCTCACTAGTCCTAATTCACTAATTCCAACTTTTCTCGAACCACGACTCAATCCTTTCCAACTTTTATAAAGATCCTGGAAGCCAAATCGGACGTTAAAGCTCCCCGGACGAGTGATCTTGGCGAATATCGGGAGCAAGAGATTTTAGTCGAGGGCTCATGTACTGATGCGCGGGTTTTGGCCGATAAACTGATCTCGCTGTAAGCTTTTTAGCTGATGAAATCCAACCTGTCTCGGCATAAAATTCAGCCAATGCAATCTTGATCCGATACAGCTTTTAGCCGATGCAACCTCCACCCGATAAGAATTTTAGCCGAGACTTTGCTAACTGTCATAGAAAGTGAGATTATAAGCAAACAAGCCTCCTTCAAAAGATCCCTCAATGAAAGTTGTTTCCACCAAATGTGCTGCATCCATCAACTTAAAGTGCTTCTTTTCACCAAGCAGAGGTGCTCCTTTAGCAATCAAGAGAGGAGTGATCAGACCTCCACAGCTCAAGCGTGGCTTCCTACTCTTGGTGGTGAGAGCCCATTCCTTGAGATGTAGAAGATGCTTATTTAAAAGTGCTGCCATAGAAGTTTTGTCTCATCTCCAATAAATGGTGCAACACTTTGATAAAAAAGCAGAAAGCCTTCATCCCCATTTGCATTTTAGCCGAGACTTTGCTTCCTGCAGTACCCATTTTTGCCGATGGACTCCAAATCTTCACTTTCACCATTTTTGATCCTCCAAACTCCATCTCAACACCTGGTCTCATCTCAGCTGTACCAAATAAGCTCCAAAGTACCTATTTAAGACTCCAAACCAGGCAATGACTCACTTGGACCTAATGCAAACCCCTAAGTCCTAAAACAATATCTAAAGACCTAAAATGCATGAAATAAGACATGATTTGGACTAAAACATGCAAGCTAAATGATGTATTTTATGAACATATCAACTCCCCCACACTTGTCATTTGCTTGTCCTCAAGCAAAAATAACAAATGAGAGAAAGAGGTTGAATGCTTGGGAGTTCATATTCCATAATGAGAGAGTGGATCACTAAAAGAATTCAAAGCTCATTGTCCTAGTTGATAATTCTGAAACGCAGTGCAAACAAGATTACTCACAAAACTTTTGCCATAATCATCACAAAGTGAATTAAACCTAAGCTTAAGCTTTCACAAACAGCCATAGTTCCAACCTTTTGACATTCATTAAAGCTCAATTTGGATCTTGCTCATGCAAATCATGTGAACTCATTTGTCTTGGGACTGGGTTTTGAGACTAAAATAGTCTCAACAAGTCACTGGTTACTCCAAGCTAAAGGATCTCTCAAGGAATAGCAGACTCAATAAAAGGCTAAAGGTAAAAAGCAATGGATGCATACAGAGTCAGAACCACATCTACCCATACCCAAAAGATGCTTTCATTTTTAGTCTAAACCCATAAAGCCTCTCTTCTCTTCACCAGCTCTCATCACTCTCTTTCATTTTAACTCAAGGGGAATGCTCTCTTTTCTTTTTAAACACTTGGAGATATTTTATTCTTTCAAACACTTAGCTCTTTTCTTATTCTAGTCTCTCTCTTTTTCATTCTTTTCTTTTCTTTTTCAGAGACTTTACACTTCAACACTGAGATTTTTTTTTCATTTCTCACTCTCCATTTCTTTTTAGACCACTTGAGAACGCATTCCCCTACACAGCATCATTTTCACCACTCAGGATTTTTCTTTCATCTCACAAGCTCAAACAAACTCTCACACACTCGCCTAAACATGGACTAGTCCTTGATGTTGGACCAGTATCTACATGCGGCTCTTTTGCTGTCGCTCTAAACCCAACACAATTTACCGAGTCTGCTAGAACAAGGCCTCACACAAATGCACACACTAAGGGTTATTTTCTTCAAAGAAAGGTTTGGTTCAAGGCAGGGAACTGTCTGAACATGAGAGAACATATATTTGAGCTAGCAAAGAGTAGTAAAAAGGGATAAGAAAGCTCAAATATTTTAAGGTACCCATGAGTTCACAATGACATGAACAAACATGATAATTAGATTGTCAAATCATGGCTCTCACTTAGACAAGGCTGGAACTATTCAAAGCTTGATTCACTCAACACAAATTCAATGAATGACAAGTTCCAAGCATGGATCAATCTTGATTTCTTTCTTGTTTGCATGCATCAAAGAACTAGAAACTAGGGCAATGAACTGAATTCTTAAATTGATCTTCTCTCAAGGAAAAACCTATCATCACTTCCATGCATTGATGCAACCTATATGATTATGAAACTAGACTCAATCCTAAAAATGAGAATGCAAATACATGATCATTTTTTGTGAAAATTTTCAGGTTTTTCGATTTTTTTAGTTTTTTATATGCACTTAGATGCAGACTCAACATGAAAAGGAAAATAAGATCAAGAACAAACATAGTGAGCGGTGATCTCATTGCTGCTCGCCTTGCCCTCAGCTCCTCATCAGGTGACTCATGATCGCTGAACACCACCAGTTGTCCTCCTTGCTCAGAACTCTTTCCTACTGATTCTTTATCTTGCAGCGGTTCAGCATTGATGGGCTGGGAGCTTTCTCCTTTCTCTCCTTTGCTGCTAAGCTTCTTGATCTTGCGTTTCATCCCCTTAACATTCCTTTTCAAGCTCTTAACCGAATTCACCAGCTTCCTGACTGTCTTGTCTTGCTACTTGTTCCACCCTTGAAGCTGGTTAGTGTGACGATGAGCTTGGGCAATGGGTTCAGGCATTCTTCCATTATATGGAGTGAAGAAATACCTCTCACTACCATACTTTGAATCAGGGATCACTGGCTCATCCTCTTGAGCTTCTTCATCATCGCTTATTGCCTGCTTTCCCTTGTTCCCTTTTCTCTTGATGCTGAGGATTGGAGGATGAATAGCTGGCTTGTAGTGGAGGTCCTTGATGATGTGAAAACCAATGTTCCTCTGGTCAGAAAGTGGGGTTATGGAGGGATTTGGCAGCAACATCCTCACATATCTGTCATAGAAAGTGAGATTGTAAGCAAACAAGCCTCCTTCCAAAGATCCCTTAATGAAAGTTGTTTTCACCAAATGTGCTGCATCCATCAACATAAAGTGCTTCTTCTCACCAAGCAGAGGTGCTCCTTTAGCAATCAAGAGAGGAGTGATCACACCTCCACAGCTCAGGTGTGGCTTCCTACTCTTGGTGGTGAGAGCCCATTCCTTGAGATGTAGAAGATGCTTCATTAAAAGTGTTACAATAGAAGGCTTTTGCTCATCTCCAATAAATGGTGCACCATTTTGATAAAAAGGCAAGAAAGCCTTCATCCCCATTTGCATTTTAGCCGAGACTTTGCTTCCTGCAGTACACATTTCCAATCCGTCATGCGAAAATCTACACACTTAGAATTAACTTCCAGTCTACTAGCTTTCTACATTCATTAAGTATAGGTGTGAATTCTCAAGAAACATATCATCCAGAGTATACGGCATTTGGTAATGGAAAAAGCTATTTAAGTGGTGGAGTTAAAGTGTTTACGGTTACCTTTCAGCTTCTGAAGGATGCAAGATATTATGCAAAATCACAAGAGAGAATGGATCTGTTGATGTCCACAGCTTCTAGTTGATTCTCCTTGCTATCTATGAGTTTCACATCTCTTCTTCTTTGATCTTCTTTGTAACTCCCCTAGACTCAGACTTTTCCAGGACTCATTTAGAAAAATCCAATTGAAGGTATTGCTGCGGGTCAGCTGAAGTTTGGACTGGTCGACATGACAACTTGATCTTCATGTATCTTTTGATTTCAAGTTGGATTGTCCTGAAGTAAAGTGCTTTGGAAAGTCAGCTGGAACCTCTTGAATATCTCCAAATTTGAGCTGGATCTGACGGTGAGAAAGTCTTCATTTGAGACTGAACTTCTGACGGTTTGACTCTGAGCTAAAAATGTGGATTTCCTCTATTTTGTCATGTTTTTCTCTAAGTTTCTTGAAAAGAGTCTTAAAACTACAAATATAGGTAAACAGTAACAAAAACTCTTAACACTAATTAAAACCTTTGAAAAATCATTTGAAATTAATAGTGAATATAGGTACAAATACGGCGTTATCAACTCCCCCAGACTTAAAACTTTGTTTGTCCTCAAACGAAATAAGATCTAAGCTTGGAAAAAGCTCTAGATAGAAATCATAGGGAACTCAAAATCACTAGAAACCATACTCCTATACCATAATTAAGCGCAATGCATCCATCAGATGTAG
The DNA here is from genome assembly GCF_000478725.1 of Eutrema salsugineum. Taxonomy (NCBI): domain Eukaryota; kingdom Viridiplantae; phylum Streptophyta; class Magnoliopsida; order Brassicales; family Brassicaceae; genus Eutrema; species Eutrema salsugineum. Next base: position 8,583,187 of record NW_006256901.1, on the reverse strand, counting down.
CCTAGAAAATTCTCACCAAAATACAAGCTTAACTAGTCTGTTAATCCGTCATGCAAAAATCTACACACTTAGACTTAACTTCCAGTCAACTAGTTCTCTATATTCATTAAGTATAGGCGTGAGTTCTCAAGAAACATATCATCCAGGGTAGACGGCATTTGCTAATGGAAAAGGCTATTTAAGTGGTGAGTTAGAGTGTTTATGGTTACCATTCAGCTTCCGGAGGATGCAAGATATTATGCAAAATCGAAAGAGAGAATGGATCTGTTGATTTCACAGCTTCCAGTCACATCTCCTTGCTATCTAAGTGTTGTACATCTCTCCTTCTTTGATCTTCTTTGTAACTCCCCTAGACTTAGCCTTTTCTGGGACTCATTTAGAGAAATTCAACTCTCTGAAATATTGATCTGTAGGATCATTGGAGCTCATTTCATACCATTAAACTTCTCTTAGGCAACTTCCTTTCCCTTTTTTTCTTTTCTCTTTTTCGATTTCTTTATTTTTTAAAGTGGGGGAAATATTTTTGATAGAGAAAAAGTCTAAGGTTGCAAATGTATACCATATTTCCGAGTCTCCAGGATTTAGTGATGCTCTTGGTAAAACTTCTCCACCAATAAAGTACAGTCTTCATCTTCAATGACTTAAAACTGTGTTGTACTTTTTCTCTCCGACGTTTTTGCAGATATCTGCATATAAGACAATAAAGAAACAAGAGTGCATGTGGTGTAAAAGAGATAGGGTAAGGTGGAAAACTAGGTAAAGATAAACTAGCCATTCAAGATCAGCAGAGAGTGGTAAAAAAATAAGAAGTCCTAAATATATAATTCGTTTCTCTGGTCTAATACATTTGAAAGAGAAATTAAGTCAAGATTAATTCCAAATAAAACAGAGCTAATATGTCCTATCAGAAAGAATCTCCATAAATAGAATTTCTCTGGTGGGAGTTCGTAGTGCAAGTAATCTAGCTACCGCCTAGTCTAATACTAAACCTTAGAAGAGCTATCATAAAAGGATAATGTAGAAGAAAACAGGTTGGTTATCATCACAGATTTTTGTCATCATTCCCTCAAATGTATTTGTACTTTGCCGCAGGTCAGCTGAAGTCTGGACTTGTTGACATGACAACTTGATCTTCATGTATCTGTTGATTTCACCGTTGGATTGTCCTGAAGTAAAGTGCTTTGGAAAGTCAGCCGGATCCTCTTAAATGTATCCAAATTTGAGCTGGATCAGACGGTAAGAAGATCTTCATCTAGGACTGAACTTCTGACGTTTTGACTCTGAGTTAAAAATGTGGATTTCCTCCATTTTGTCATGTTTTTCTCTAAGTTTCCTGAAAAGAGTCTTGAAACTACAAATATAGGTTAACAGTAATAAAAACTCCTAAAACTAATTAAAACCTTTGAAAAAATATTTGAAATCAATAGTGAAAATGTGTACAATTACGGTGTTCTCAAACCCCTTTGCACTGTTTGCTTGTGCTGACCTCAACTTTTCCTGAAGATAGTAAACTCCATGCTGATAATTTCCTGACAGAACTTTCTTATCTCCTTTGTAGAATTAAACCTTGTAATTCTCACCGATGTTTGTGCATCCTAAGCTCTCTAGTTGGCCGAAAGAAATGAGATTCCTCCCCATTTCAGGAATGTATCTCACGTCCTTTAATGTCAGAACATAACCATCTGGATTGTCGATGGTAATCTTTCCCATTCCTTTGACCATACAATGCATGTCATTACCCATTAGAACCTTGTTACCTTCAAATTCCACTAAATCTGACAGCAGATCCTTTCTAGGTGTAATATGAAAAGTACACCCTGAGTCCAATACCCATTGATCTTCAGAAGCAATGAGGCTTACTGTCAATGCAATTGAATCTGGTAGTGTTGTTGCTACGTTAGCCGAGTTACTTGGTGTAGCATGTTTACCATTCTTCTTCTTCTATGGACAATCTTTTTTCCAGTGATTTTCATCACCGCAAAACCAGCAGGCCTTGGATTTTGTGTCCTTGGACTTTGATATACTCATGTTGCTTCCCTTGCCATTTCCTCTATTACCCTGATCACTTTTCTTTTCTGATCTTCCCCTGGTTTCAACATATAAGCCTTCTGAATTTGATCTTCCTTTTCCCAACAGTCCTTTTTGTCTCAGCTCCACCTCCTTTGCGTAAGCTGAAGTAGTTACCTCTCGTAGAGTCAAGGTATCATTTCCCATTCCGTACTTGAGTGTGTGTACTAATGGTTCATATTGTGGTGGTAGACCTGACAGAACTTGTAATGACTGATCCTTGTCAGAGATCTTTATGTCGAGACTCTCAAGATCAGCTATGAATTTCAGAAATGAGTCTAGGTTTTCTTCGATAGTCTTGCTTTCCTCCATCTTGTAACTCGCAAACATCTGCTTGGGATAGATCATGTTTGGAAGTGACTTTGTTTAATAGTCCCTTTCCAATACTTTCCACATGCCAAGAGAGGTCTTTTCATTCATGATCTTTCACAAAATGGTGTCACTCAAGCATGTACTCAGGAGGCTCCTTACCCAAAGATCCTTATCGGCCCTTTTAGGATCTGCCTTTGCGTATGTGCCTTATGTACCCTTTTCTGAAGCGGATGCCGTGCTTTCTTGTAGAACTGATAGAAACCCTTGAATCTCTAACTGTCCCAGCAACTTGAAATTTCCACATACCAAAGTCCCTTTTTCCATCAAATTTATCCATCTCAAACTTTCCTGGTGTTGGATCCATCTTTGTTGGTTAATCTGGCTTTTTTTCAGTCACCTGCAGGCACACGAAAGATATAACCCCAACTTAGGCAGAAAAAGTGAACTCCGAAAAATCACAAGATACAGGATATGTGATGAGATAAAGATGATTCCGAGGATAAGCTATGTATGAGTAAAAAAATTGAATAAGGATCAGAAAGACTCCCTGAGCTCGTGGCTTGAACTCGGTCGTGAACAAACTGCTGAGATCGCGCCTGATTTCACCAAGGTCCGTGAATCGATTAAGCAATATCCTCCTCCTCAAAGCCTTGTAAGTCCCTTCTTGTTGTCACCGTAATTTCTTCTGGATCCCTTGTTTGACCTCTCCCAACCTGAGCGCTCTGGTACCACTTTGATAACTAAGAGTTTTTGGGCTCTTAGAAGGGTTATCAATCCCCTTGTCAAAGTAGTATAAGGGGTGTCAATCCATATGTGTGGTAGTTAGGCACTAGTTTTTAAGATAAGCTCTTAAGTCAAGTGATCAAAGATGAGTTTGGTAACACGTAACAAAGTAAGCATAAACAAGAAACAAACAAGCAATGATTAATGAACTAAACAAAGTAATTAACAAAGATGATGATTATAAAGTAAATGATGAAAGCTAAACCTCTAGATGTGATCATTGATTAGGGTGCTTTAGATATTGATTCATGATGCTAAGAACAATAATGCAATGCAAGTTACTCTTTAGTCTAGACTTCAAAAGCAGATTAATTCATTCCCATGACAATAATCCCTTTGTAAATCACTTAATCAAGATTAATTCACTTTAAGCAAGATCAAGCAATCAACAAGCATATAGTATCAAGTCTAATAATGACCAAACAATTTCCACTTAAGAGAGACCGAATCTTATACAGAAAGATGCAACAAGCAATCACATGATCTCAAATCCAATTAACTTAGAACTCTAAACTAGACTAATCCTCTCATGAAGGCATTAATCCCTACACTAATCCACTTTCAAACCAAATTCTCATTTGTGAAATATGAATCAATGAGCAATAAGAAACAGTTCTAATATGTCATTCATGCATTTAACTATCACTTTCATGATGAAAAAGGCATAAACCATTAGCTTAGCTCATTCAGGTATTTCATCAAACACCTTGTGGGTGGAGATGCCTAAGCTCTAGATCAGAGTGATGTGCAAAGATCTAAAATTAAGATCAGCTAACTAAGGAATGGAAATGAGAATCTAAAACCTAAACATCATAAATCAAGCATCTAAGCACCCTAAACTACACACCTAGAAGCTTAAGAGATGACTATTCACTAATCATGAAAAACACACCATCCTTTGCAAGAGGTGATGTCAATCATGATTAGAAGCAAGATGAGATCATGAGATGACAAGAAACGGCTTTTAGATGATTAAATCTGCAAGATATCTCTTGATCAAACTCGTTTTTACACCAAAGAGGCAAAGAAAAGTAAAGAGAAAACAAGACAAGAGCTAAGATAAAGGATGAGTAGGGTTTTAGTCCCTAAACACTATTTATATAAAAGGCATTGGGCCGGGTCAGCCCAGGACAAACTGGGTGCTGACCCGCCCTTTCTGGGTTGCTGGAGCCACCCCTCGACATATGAAGAAGTCCCACACCGAGGGTCATACACCAGGGGGCCATGTGCTGGGTTGAAACTTTGATGAACACTTGAAAAACATGCATGAAACTTGCCTTTGATCCGGTTAAAGCCTTGGAACGTGAAGAGAACTTGTTTGTGATCTGGGTTGGTGACATGAGGGCCTCGGTGTAGCTCACACCAAGGTGTTTGGTCGAGGTCTGGAGCTTTTCTTTCGGTGAAACATTGCACCTCGGCCTAGAAGACACCGTGGGGCTAAGGTGAGGTTTTGGGGCTTTGTTTTGTGTGAGAAGCACCTCTGTGTGGTTACACCGAGGGGTCTAGAGGTCAAGGGGTGTGTTACATAGGGGCCCGACATGTGAAAGCCAAGGGGTTCACACCGAGGTCAGCTCCCATAATTAGACAAATCCCAGATCGATCCCCACAGGTGCTTAAGCTGATACTTAGTCGTTTTGAGATTATTTTGGTGAGCAAGGAAGCCTCGGTGTTGAATGACCGAGGTGTTAGCCCGAGGTTTAGGCTAAAAGCTTCGTAAACAGGCCTCCTCTTCATGACAAGTCGAGGTGTTCACGTCGAGGTATGGCACAACACTTAGCACACAGTCGCATCCCTTGAAACCCGAATTGACCAGCTTCTCTTCTGTTCTGTGTAACTTTCAGCTCCCAACTCCAAATGACACAAAATCAAGTCCACAGGCAAGGTGACTCAACCAGGTCAAACTTTTATGAAAAAATTATCGGCACTTGGGAACTGGAAGGCTCCCCGGACGGCTGATCTTGAAGTGCGTTGCACGGGTTCAAATCGGCTTCTAGACATGTCTTTCTTCCGGTTGCATTATATCCTAGCTCACGACTCCAAATCTCACGATTCTAAGCGATCTGGAAACTTGACTCAGTTCTCTAAAACTTCCATGAAGATCCCGTAAACCAGATCGGAAGGTAAGGCCTCCCAGTAACGACGTCTTTGAGGCGTATCTGGTTTCTCCGAAATGAGTGCAGACCTGTTCGTCTCCCGATGGCTATAACTCTCAGCTCACTGATCCGAATCTTCTTATTCAAACTGTTATGGATCCACGACTCAATCTTCTCTAACTTTCATGAAGACTCCAACAGCTGAATCGGACGGAAAAGCTCCCTGGACAGGCAGTCTTTCAGACGTATTGGATTGCTCCAAAATGGCTTTGAGACAGGTCTGTCTTCCGGTGGTCATATCTTTCAGCGAGTTGTGGAAATTTTTCCATGATGTTCCTTCACCATTTGCTAGAACACCCACCAACATTGGCGTTGAAGAAGTGTGTAAATGGATTACTGATAACAATGGACAGTCCAACATAGATGTCGCCAAGGATGCAAGTTTGCAACTAACACTGTTAACTCTGTTAACATTTAAAAAAAAAAAATCTATATATAAAAGTTGACACATATAAACCAAAAATTTTATATAGAGTAATTTTATAATTTAAACTTTGATTGCGTTAATGTTATCAGATGGTCATGAATGATAAATAGAAAAAACATATACTCGAAACACTAAACCATAAACCCTAAACCCTAAATCCTAAAAACTATAGCATTATAAAGGTTCACCGTAATCAATATAAACTCTATAGCCAATTCACTGAAGACAAGGTTCAAGTATGGAACCTAAGTTAATATAATTGTCGATAACAGATTCTCGTTAACGTAGTTATCATTAGATATCGTTAACAATTGCACCTTACACCAAACACCATGTAGATTTTGTTAACAATTGTACTATATAACGTACACATAGGTACCCTAAAAACACTTCCAAAAATGGATAATAATAAAACCTAATCTACTTAAGTGAACCCTATAGATTTTTATTAAAACCCACACATAAGCACTAAGCCCTAAAACCAGACTGCTTCGATACCCAAAAATTTCAATATAAAAACATTCACCAAAACAGTAAACACAACCTTCAACAACGAACATAGTTTAAATAAATTGTCGATAACCGTATAACGTTAACAACTTTATTGTTATGACTATTGAGTTGTTAACAATGTCGATACCAATGAGTCGTTAACAATGCCATACATTAAATCTCAGTAGATGAACTTGCTCGAGCTGTCCGCGATGTGGACTATGAGGGAGACAATATTTTCGTTGGACACATCTTTAAATCACAAGAGGAGTGAAAAATGAAGCTAGCCATACATGCAATTAACAGAAAGTTCCACTTCAGATACGCTGACTCCTGCTCCAAATCTGTAATGGTCGTTTTCGCTGGTTTCTGTTATATATTGACCCTCTCGCCAGTTGGAACATAGTTGGCGGCGAGGATTCTCTGAGGTAACTCCAGATCTTCTATTTTTCCTGCAAGAATGATCGGCAATAGTGAAAAAAAAAGTTTAAAAATTGGTAAGGAAGATCTGGAGCAATATCTCCTAAACCCCATGGATATTCAAAATATCAAACTCATTAAACAAAGTGCCGCTTAAAAAAAACTTACACCACCGCCGAATTGTCAATTTTTAAAATAGAACCAGCACGCCGGAAACAGTATTATCACTGCCAAAATTAACTAGAATATCGCTGGGAAGAACTAGAAGGCGTGGAGAATAAACAAACAAGAAATAGAGAAGAAACAAACAAGAAATGGAAAATAAAGCGACTTTCCCGAAGAACAATTTCAATAAAGAGAAAAATGGACTATTTCTCTTTCCAATTTTTGTCGTTTTGTTTTAAGTATTTTTTTTGTTGCATATGAGAGAGAAAATAATATCAACAGACACTTTTGATGCTTTCTGGTCCCACGTGGAAAGAGTTGCTTGAGGATTTGTTAATACAAGAGTTGTAAAGTACTTTCCTTTTGAACAGTTGCTCTTGAATAGTGCCAGATGGAATGAGTTAATATCACTTTATTTCTTTGGTATATAGTGGTATTACTCATAATAAAATTCTCATTAAAAAATTAACATGAAGGGAAAAAGTAATTGGTAACAGTACATCAAATTCTTTATCTTCATAGCAAACAAAATGATATTAATTGCAGAAAAAAAAGTCCTAAATCTTCAATAGAAAAGATAAAGATATGAGAGCGATAAAGAGGGAAAATGCCAAAGAGATAGAGATTAAGGATGTATTCGAGCTTCCAGGGACTGGAACTGGAGTTGCAGCACTTGCTCCACCGGACGACGCCGGTGCACCTGCTCCAGCCATGGGAGATAAACCTGTTCACATTCATACGAAAAAATGCTTAATCCTCAAACTCTGATTATTTTAGTTGAGTAGACATAAAATAAATATCTAATTTGAATGAGAAGAAAAGTGTGTAGAAAGAAGACATTTAGATTTTCTAAAAATATAAAATTTATTCTGATTTAGAAATAATATAATTTATTTTGAAGATAATTTTGAGGAGATTTTATCACTGGATTTAAATTTGGGGTGTTTCATCCATACAAACCGATCCGATTTGAACTAAACCGAAGTAAGGAGAACCATATTTCTTGAAAATTAAGGATACATTTGATTACCCCCTGACTATAAATCGAATCTATAACCGAAACAAATCATTATTATTCATCTAAAAACCAGAATAAAAAAACAAACTGAAATAAGGATTGAACTAATTATTCATTTATATTTTTTATTCTATTAAAAATTCAAAACCAAACCACAAACCAGTTCCAATCAAAATTATTAAACAAACACTAGAAAGTATTCTATAAATTAATACTCGATAAATTAATACCTCGATAAATTAATACCTCGATAAATTAATACATTTCTTAAGTCCCAAACTATTTTTTTAACTGATTTTTATATCGATAAATTAATAGAATATTGTAGTCCCGACATTATTAATTTATAGAGGTTTTACTGTACTCTGCTTCAGTTCAGATCTATTATTTACAACAATATCAACAAAAAAAAGGAACCTGAAAAAGCATGAGAAAACATACCGGGGGCAGCAGAAGGAGGAGATGCAGATACAGACACTGCAACACAACATTTTCAAAATTTAATGAACAAATCCATACACAAATGTATATATAAGGAAAACACATATCGAAAGGAGAATTGAAAGATGAAACTAACGGCCACAACGAGCAGATGGAGGAGCAGCAACTTTACAGACAGAAGGTAGAGCAGCAGCTTTGGTAAGATCAAGAGTAACACCAAGTGAAGCACTATTCTTGAAAGCCTCACAAAGACATTCAGGTCCTGACCTAACCACAGTCTTGAGTCCTGAGCAACATGTGCCTTCCGGTTTCTCCACCGTACTACCACTTGTCACGAACGATAGACAATCTGCCATGTTTAGTATCAGCGACGAACAGTCCACTGCAATTACTCTCTCACCGGACATTAGTGCCACGGCCGTGAAGATCATGAAAATAGATGTTTCCATTGTTCTTGACGCCATTGTGATTGGGAGAAGAATATGATTATGATTTATGATGTGTGTTCTTTTGGGGAGTCTCTATAGCCTGCTAAATAAATGGAATTGCCTTTTTGGTGTATATTATTGTTTATTTTGAATATTTTTCGCCGAAAGAGAAGACATGAATCATTACTTTCTCAGTGTAATTGCTTTATGGAATTTAGATCACAGATATTTAAAACTGGGATAAAATTCGGTAAAATTTCTGTATGATAGTAAGGTACTTACGAAACAGAATTATATAGTGAGTTGTCTATTAGGATTGTTAAGCAGAATAAACTGAAATCTTAATAGACAACTATTTACAATACTAATATGATTTGAGAGTAATCAACTAGCGCTAGCATTTTTTTTATAGCGAAGGTATATTATAACAGACTGTAAAGTGTACACAATCTTTTAAAATAAAATTGGTTGATTATGTTATGTCTACTTTGGTACACACTATTCATTTATATAACACAGAGTTTTGTAGCAAATTGAACGCTGACGAAAAGCTGTAAATCTAAGAGTGTATTGTCAGAAAACAAGAATAAATTGTAGGAAACGATGAACTGTAAACAAACGAGCGTAATGATGGGCTATAGTGGACAAGGTGCCACGAAATGAATGCAAAGGTGGCAAAGATTTCATTTTAATTATTTTTGTTTGAAGGTTAAATTATATTCACTAAACCAACCAACCTTTATGTACTGAGCCTCTGGATACTAGTAAAACATACATATAGCTAGAAGTATTTAGATGAAATGTTGAATCCTTTGAAGCTTGATCGTTGGAGAGTCTTAGTTGCTTGGCATAATCTGAACTAGTTATAGAAGGATCTAGAAGATCCATTAGTAAATATTGTATAGTTATTATTTAGATATTATAGAGATTTGTATCTATTTAGTTTAGGAAATATCTTTAGTATAAATATGTATGTAGTCCTAATAGTTATTCTCATGAGAGTAATATACAATTCTTCCCAAACACTAAATGTGTTCTTCTCTCATCACTCTAATATGGTATCAGAGCAGGTTTGCTCTAAATTTTTAATCTAGCGATCAAACTTCTTTTTCATATTTTTTTTTCTTTTCTAAGCCAAGTGCTTCTAAAATTAAAGTTCACCATGAATCTCTGAATCCAAGCCATCGAGCTTCTTATTCAAGCATAAGTACCTCTAAATCTAAGCATAGTGCTTCTCTAATTCAAGCCTAAGTGCCTCTGAATCTAAGCCATAGAGCTTCTTCTTATTCAAGTCTATCATGGACCTCTGAATCTAAGCCACATGCCTTTCATTTTTGAGCTTCTTAATTGTTTTCAAAACTACAATACTTTTCCAATCTTAATTGTTAAAAAAAAAATAATAATTATCTTTTAGCTTCAACTTTCAAGCCATCGTGCTTCTTTTTCTTACTCTTTCAAGCCATTGGACTTCATGTTTTCATAAGCTATGGGATTTTTGTGTTAGTTACTCTTTCAAGCCAATGGGCTTCTTAATCCAGAAAAAAAAATCAATCAGCCATCGACTTCTTTTTCTTTCCTCAAAGACAAGGTTCATCACACCTTTTGTGCTTCCACTGCACCGCCAAAACATTGGTCCAAGCCGAGCCTTTTAACTATGTCACCAACACGAGATCTATGATCTCCACCATGGCTCACTGCCTAAGTGCTTCCATCAAGAAGCCAAAGTGCTTCCTTGCAACGCATAGTTGAAGCGTCTCCTTCAATGGTCTCCCACCGCATCCACCGTTTGATTCCCATGGTGTCTTTGACATCACCACATCAGATTTGTATCCTCTACGTCGTCACCATATGCCATTGTCCAACTGACAAAAACAACAACAACCGTTTCCCTTACTATCAGCCTAGGTGACTCTCTCCCGCAAGGTCCTCTCACCGCCACGTCTGTCACTTTATCATCTTTTCATGGCTCCAAATGTTCTATTGTTCCTTACATATTTTTCATCTACCGTCAAAGTCAAGCCCATAAAGAGTCCAAAGCAAGTTGATCTCAAGACTCCTCACCTTAATTCTATCAATTCATGGTCAACCTCAAGCCGCTAATTCCGCATTTCTCCATTCCCCCTTGAGTTTGAGGGGGCGTATAGAAGGATCTAGAAGATCCATAATATTATTAGTAAATATTGTATAGTTCTTATTCAGATATTATAGAGATTTGTATCTATTTAGTTTAGGAAATATCTTTAGTATAAATATGTATGTAGTCCTAGTAGCTATTCTCATGAGAGCAATATACAATTCTTCCCAAACACTCAATGTGTTCTTCTCTCATCACTCTAATACTAGTGACCGGCTAATATCTTAGTTTCTTCTTAATGCTCAGCTTTCTTGTCTCAGTGACCAGCTAATGTTTTGAAAAGATTCACTGCTTATATATGTAAATATTTCTTTTGTTTAATTAATTACATTTAAACAAGGAAAAGATTTTACCACTGAGTTAAGGAGTATTGTTGCTGAGAGTGCTGCTGTGTAGAGGTTATCTCTTTGTCCAGACCAGCCAGATCATATTTAACTCACTATCTTTTCTTTTTTAGTCTTTTTATTAGGAAAAAATGCCTAAAAAACTATCAACTCACAACATTCAGTCCAAAAAACCACCAACTATTCGGTGGACAAAAAAAATATTTAACTTTTGTTAAATAATCTGTTTAATCTTTAACTTTTTTTGACCAAGCCATTTTAGACCCAACGTTAGTCAACATTTATAGTTGGCTAATGATAGGACTAAAATGGTAAATTTATAAATAAAAACTTGAGGTTTTTGGTGAATAAAAAGTTTAGGATTATTTTGGTAAATAAAAATTTGGGGATTTTTTTGGTTTTTTTAATATTTTTTTCTAAATTTTTTAATTAAAGTAATAAAAAATAATATGAATAATAAAATATTAACAATTAAAAAATCTATTTTGTTAGTTGAAAAAAAAATACTGATATGAAAAATGAAATTTTCTTTTTATTTATCTCTATTTTATTTATCACCTAAAAATAATTTGAACATAGTATAAAAATGAAATTAGCATTTTTAAAAATCAATTTCTAATAAAAGTCATCAAAATATTATTTTTATTCATAATTATTTTGAAAATAACTACTAAATTTTGTATTATTTACCTACTTTATAATATAATGAAAATGTTATTAAAGTTTATAATTATTTTCAAAATTTTACCAATACATAATTAATTATAATCATGTAATCTATCGTAGTTTTTTATGTTATTATTAAATATTTACAAGTTTAAAAAATTGTATTAATTTAAGAAATTCATTGAAAAAAACATTTTGGGTTAAATATTGTTGGGATATATAATTTATCATGAAAATATAAATCATGTAATTTTCTAAACTTTGATGTATCATTTTCACTATTTTAAATACAAAATTGTAAAAAAATTAACTTTTTCGAAAAAAAAAGATTTCAACATTCACTTCAAAATAAAATTTCAACTTTTATTAAACGAACCGTTATAGTCCTATTGTTAGTCAACTTTAATTGTTGACTAACGTTGAGTCTAAAATGGTTTAGTCTAAACAAATTGGGAATTAAATGAATTAGTCAATAAAAGTTGAAGATTTATTTTATCCAGTTGGTGGTTTTTTTGGCTGAATGTTGTGAGTTGAGAGTTTTTTTTGGCATTTTTAGCTTTTTTATTATCACTTTTTAAAAAAAAAAAAAACGCAGTTTTGAGAATGATAACATAAATCTTTAATGAATCTTGACCAGTGTGCCACTATGACATTCTTAGTATCTGATATACCTATATTTTACATGATTTTTATATGGTTTTCAATATACAATTATCTAAGTGTTTTTTATGAGGTTTTATAGATCTAGTGGTAGTTTTATTGTATTTATAGTGATTAGAGATTTTACAGGTCAAAACATCAAAAAGATGGATAATGGAGCAAAAGAGCACTAGATCGTGTTCATGACATTTCCCCAAGTCAAAAAGAAGAGCCAAGAACCTAAACTCAAAGGAAGCAAGTTTCTCTAAATTGGCCAGTACAGATACATCAGAGTTTCATGCTCGTAGAGTACCTTCCCATGCATGGATTGAGACGAAACTTGGATACATGATAGATTTTTTAGTTAACTCTCATCCGGAATTAGAATCAAGTTATTTGGAGTTGAGGTTATAAAGTTATGACGATTCTGCTGAAGACATGTCTATCTAGCTCGCAAAAGAAGCAGGTGCAAGAACAAGTCCCAAGACTGGCCCGGAAGATCGGCCTGGAGACTTTCTCGTAAACCGACAACAGAAATTGGGTAAGGTGCTCGACCCAAAGCCTTGGCCGACCTTGTACCTTAGTGAAAAGGAAAATTCCTTTTTTGACCTAACCCTGATCCTAATGGAACTAGCCAACTAGGTCTTTCTCTTAACCCTATATATACTTGTTTTTAGCCTTTTGCACGAGAGAGAGCCGCAGAGAGAGCCCTAGTAGCCATGCCTATACACAGAAACCTCATCTTTGTTTTCTTTTCATTCTCACTTTGTTCTTAGAGATTTTAAGTGCATATCATGTTAATTTAATATCAAATATTCTAAAGGGTTCATTATATGGATCACCTTTATTTGTGCTAATTGCTGATTGCTTGGTTGGCCATCTAGTGATCTGATCCTAGGTAAACATAATCTCCAAAAGTTTGTTATGTTGATTGATCTAATATTTGGTGAGCTAGGTGTCTTAATCTTCCAAAAGTCTGAGTTAAGGAGTCTAGTGAACAATCATTACTTGCTCGAACTAATGCATGTTTTCTTCTTGTAATAACCTTCCAAAAGTTGAGTCTATTAGGTTGTTAAAGCATAGTGATTGGAGACACGACAGTGGAGAGATTATACCTTTGTGTTTTGAGTTCAAGAATGTATTTTATTAAAACTCTAATTTAATCAATATCTTTCTTATTTTGTATCTTTGCGAATTATCCATATCCTAACGTTTTTCTTTTCTTTTTTTAGTTTCTTTTACATACTGCTTATCATCAACCTCACCATTTTTTTTTATTTTGTTGTCTTAGCTTCATACATAATCATAAAAACTCTTGTGTAGCATCTCTTCAGTCTCTAGTGGATTTGATCCCTAGTAGTAGTACTACTCTGTTGTTTTGCACTTGCAACCACATTGCTTTAGGGTGGAAAACTCACCACATCAGTACCAAATATCAACTCTTTCGTGAATTATTCTAGTTATAGACTATGTGGTAGCTAGGGTTGTGACGCTAAAATCCCTAGAGGATTTGAATTATGAAGATTCTAGATGATGGAATATACTATTTATCTATCTTTACTTGTACTTAATTTGACTTATTTTACGCATAAAAGATGTTAGATCATGAAAACAAATATACATTCAAAACTTCTTATCATTTTCACAACTCTCTATTGTTCTTGAATGACCAGGTCACTTTTAGTTGGTTCCCCACCTTACCTAAGTTATTTTTCAGACGTCTTGCATTTTCTCTTGTTATATTGCATGTAGATATGTGCAAAAACATTGAAGAGTTAGGAACGATACAATATTTAGTCACTCAAGACGGAAAACTAGATGGATTTGATAGAGAAAATATCAATGACAAAAAGAGCTCATTTTTTCCTTAGAAATCTCAAATAATGGTAAAAATTTGTGATTTCTAAGACTCTGTCCCAAAAGGCATTTTCCTTTTCAAAACAAAAAAAAAACAGAAAAACTAGAAGAAAAGGAAATAAAGAAGCCTACAGAGTCTTATTTGGCCGAAACACTTGGTAAGGCAAGCCATGGTTCGTTCGTGAGAAGTTTATACGCTATTCATTTTGAATCCTGCAGAAAAGTCTAAGTTTTGGGGAATGGCTGAAAGGTTATGTTACTGAAATAGAGGAATGTGTAACAACCATTATGCAAGAAGTGACTGAAAACTGTGGCTATTAACAGATCTGTTATCTCTTGTTGCTTTTGCATAATATCTACTATCTTCCAACAAAAACGGTAACCCTAAATACTTTAACCTCACCACTCAAATAGCCTTTAATACCTAGTAACATCTACCATGAAAAACAAGCTTAATAAGAAATCCAAGCAATGTCTCAGATGAATGTAAAGAACTAGTTGACCAGAATTCAGATCTGCATGCTTTAGATTTTGCATGACAGAAGCTGTGGACTAGTGTCATAGATGCTTTGGTGAGAATTTATTAGACTAACTTCTGATAAATGTTGTTTGATGATTCTGGTTTAAAATGACGGTCTCTGAAATTTTGAGTTCCCACTGATTTTCATATCATCTTTCCAAGTCTTGATTTCAGTTTTGTTAGAGGATAACCAAAGACTACGCCTGAGAGAGTGAAATAACTGCATTATTATCCATTTTACGTATGGTTTTGAGCACATTAATAAGTGTTCCATTTGGTTTTCAAGCATTTTATTATGATTTTAGCATATTTGTAGTGTCAAGACTCTTTTCAGGTTATCAACACAAAAGTAATGCAAATTGGAGTAAAATCTCATTTTTGGAACACTTACAGACTGTCAGAAGTTAGCTAGGACGTTTTACGCAAGGAAAAGACCTAGAGGACTTTTCAAGAGCTTAAGTGATGTGGTCATCGATCCAGCTAGCCAGCCCAAGGTGAGTTCAATCTCAGAAAAGACTCATCTAACCCATCTGAAGCCGAACAACGCCTTGTAGAATTTGTACTGGTGAAACCATGCAAGGAAGGCACTGCAGAATCACACATTCAACGACCAAGTGAGTCTGGAGAATCTTTTGGTACAGCCATATTTCCACCGGTTTGAGCCAAAACCAAAGTTATCTGAAGTTCAGCTTTTTTGACTATGATTTTACCGCTCGCCAGCCTCCGCCCGAAAAGCAGTATTGGCTCAAAACAAAGGTTCTAAACTTCACCAAAATACATGCCAGCTCAGGAATAAGCCAAAACACTTTCTTGTCCAATTAAGGAGTCCTGACCCATGAAGATGCATCTTGGGGCAGATCCGACCCAAAGATATCCTTTAGATCTTACCGACGATTAACATGGAGCAAATATAGAAAGTCTTCATTTCTCTCATAGGGTGTACCTCATCACTTTATTTGGAACACATTATATCAGCTAGAATTTTTACACTACTTCCTAAGGTGCACTAAAATACACCTCATTATTTGATATCAAAGAGACCAAAGTTACCTAGTTGGAGTCAAGCGCGTTCACACTTCAACGGCTCCTTCCTTATCGCTGCTGCTGCGTTCTGGATCCTTCATCAATGAATATATACGTCCAAATGCATCATGGATTCCAGCCCAGGCTATCAAGACTCAAGCAACATCACAACTTACCTTATTTGTCCGATTTGACTCATAAAGCCACCAACGGCTAGCTTTTATATTCTGCGCGATTTGTTTCGTTCTTTCTAGATTTACGCTGTTATAGCTGAGCCTATACAATCCCCTTATAGTCGCGTTGTAATATTCACCCTTCTACGAATTTATTTCAATAAACTTTAAGTTTGTTGTTTACAAATAAGAGTGGCCTTTGTGTTTGATCATGAGCGTATTGTGTGTGATTCTTTTACTCTCTTGTTCGTGTAAAAATATAAGGTGTGCGATTCAATTTGTTCTTTCTTGTGTTGATTTGTGTAATTCAATCAACAACTCCATCTCCATCATCACCATTGTCCCATTTTTCATTTTAGGCCGACAGCCTTGAAATCACATGATCTATAAGACAGGTGGATTCCAATCTTATATCATGAGTACCTATAAATATGCTATTTAGTCTCTTATTTTTGTAAACTCTCATTCGATCGTGCCTTCTTTAGTTACGAATTTCATAGCACCAAACTCTTTTTTTATTTCAGAGTTCTTAGGTTGCCGAGATATGAATTTCTCTTGAATCATTTTGTTTCTCCCTGATTTATTGATTATGCATTCCTCTATCTCGTTTTTGCTTCTTTTATTTTATTAATTTCAGAATAGTTTCAATAGTTGGGTTTAAAAGGTTTAATCAAATAGTATTTCATGATTGATCATAGCTAGATTTCTGGAAATTCTTTCTTTCAGTTTGTTCATCTTGCATGGAGTAGGCGTCATGAACTATCTTCTTATCTTAGGACTGATAAAACGACTGACATAATGAGTTAATTGACCGCAACTAGCTTAGGGGAGTAAGTGTGTTATAAGATATGAAAGCATATTTATACGGCTTTGTGAACGTTTACCAATGAAAACTGAGCAGTTAAATTGTTATAGCTCTGCAAGAGAAGGTTAAATACAGTTCTGCGCTCGAGTTTGTGGAACTTTGAGCTAGAATCGATTAGGACATTTGTTATCTTGTTTGATCAACCTAAACCATTGTTATATCACTGGAAAACCCAACGTCTAGTTTTTATTGCTTACAACCGTTTCTTTTTATTTGTGACATCAACTCTCAAAACCTCTTTGTCTTCAACTCAGCTCTAACTCATTATAGACTAGACTAATACCCGCGCATACGCACAGGGTTTTCATTATGAAAAACAATTCATTCTTATATAAATTTATAAATATAAAATACTTTCTATATAATGTATTATTCTTATAACAATTATGTATTTTTTTATTACAAAATTTATAATTCTGCGTTGATTTGGAAAAGATCATGTCACCTTATAGATATTGATATTTGATTATGAGAAACTAAAAAAAAAGTCACTAATCGATCATTTCTCTAATTTTCTTATATTTATTTCTATTTTTTTTCTTTGACCTATAATTATATCAAAGAGAACACTGCAACATATCACACATGATTGTTTATTTATATTTTTTATATTTTTCTATGTTATCACCACTAATAATTATATTTCTCTCCCTTATCCCAAACATATATTCTCAGCTCATCCTCTTTAAAATCGGGGAAGTTGCGCTCTACTCCTTTGCAATCATCATTGTCAAATTATATTTCTCTCTTTCGCTAAAATGAATCCATCATTTTTCAGGTTGTATCTTACGATATATCTGAGCCAAATATAATTTTGTAAGAAGTATATAAAATAATTTGGTTTTGCTATATTTATATATAAATAAATGGATTTTATATATTTTAAAATATTTAAAACCATTAATTTAATTAGTGTAGATACATATTGTCTCCAAATTCATTGATATTGCTAATGTGGCAGGAAGATAGAGAAAATTCACCTTTTTCATATATATAATTTTTGCAAGCAGTCATAGATTTTCTATGGATTAACACTTTAAATACTATAATACACATCTGTGCACTTGCAGTCTTAGAAATTTATAAATTTAAAATCTGACACTCTCGACAAATGAAGCCTCTATTGAGCAGCAGACAAATGCGACCAATGAAAATAGATGATAAGTGGGTATGAGATCCATTTAATGAATCCAAACCCGACCCAACAACTCGACGACTAAAGATCTTACCTGATATATATCAATCCATCTATTCTATTAAAACAGAAACACATTTAGTGCTTGCATCCAAACACTCCCAAATTTTTTTTTTATAATATTTTTTTTATTTTTATATTTAATTTCCAAAAATTAGTTATTAATTTAGATATTTTTAGATTTCCTAAAATCTAGGTCACCTTTAATTTAAATTTCAAATTATTAGAAATTTAATTAAATTTATTTACAAAAATTTGCATTCAATTTAATTTAAATTCAAAAAATTCAAAAAAAATATAATGAAATTTTATTACGAAAATTTAGATAATAATTTTAATACTTTAAAATTTCTTAAATACAGGAAAGATTTAATTTAAAATTTAAAATTTAAATAATATTTTTATAAAAATGCATAGTAAATAAATATTTTATCGTATTTTATCCTAAACAATCGGTCTAAAATATTAAATATTTGCGATTAATAAATATTTATATTATACAATAATATGATCGAGCTGATTAGAGTTATATATATATATATATATATATTTAAGGTCCATAGTTTAATTTATTAAAACATGTAAGATATTAAGATGATTTGAGACAATTAAACTAACAGGTTAGCCCGTTTATATATATATATATATATATATTTAATAGCACAAATAGTAAATAAATATCTTATTATATTTTTTCATAATTAATTGGTCCAAATATTCTATATTAGTAAATATTTATAGGGTTATACAATTATAATTATAGTCTTATACGGATTAGTTTGTCAAAACATGTAAGATATTAAAAATGATTTAAGACAACTAAACGGATGGATTAGCAAATTCATAGATATATAGATTGTTTATGTGTAAATCTAAATTCACATAATAACAAAGTTTATAATTAACATTAGATCAATGTATACTTAATTAACGTATACTCTTATTCTACTAATATACAAATTTTACTGTTTAAAATTCAAAAATAATAACAATTTTTTGATTTAAAAAAATAAATAACAAAAATAAATTATATCTAAATAAAAAAAGATAAATACAACTTATATTAGAAATAAAAAATCAAACATTCCCGTGCACACACACGGGGTTAAAATCTAGTGTCAAGTAAAACTCTAGAAACATTTCTCTTTCTCCAACGAGAGTGGAGTTCACGAATATATCATACTCTTACAACTTCAAGAGATATTTTGTGCTTGTAACACTCAACTTTCACTTCTTTTTTTGAGATCCTAAGTCTCTTTTCCAACCATAATCGTGAAATTCTCTTATCCAAACTCTTATTTTCCTCTCTTTTACCACAAAAAACCAACCACTGAAAGCATATTGTGGATCCATCTTTTCCTTTGGACCCAATCGACACTTTTTCCAAACACTCTTTCGACGAACCACTCTGTAATTTTTATCGTTTTCTGACTTGGGTATTAGAGAGCTTTCGAAAAACATGATCTTTGATACTTTACTCATTTTATAAGAGATTTGCCCCAGGAAAACGAAAAATCCCCTAAACAGTAAACACCTGTAAAGCTCTTCTATTCCAAGTGTTCCTTTATCAGTTGAGCTCCCGTCCCCTGACAATTCCAAGCAATGACATTCATTTTGGTATTATGTGTGGCTTCTGGTTTACTGCGGAACCAGACGTCTTTGGGTTAAAAGTCTTCGAATTGATATTTCCGCTTTTAGATGCACACACCTCCTTCTGATAGATATTTGTTACACAAGAAGGCCTTGGAACTTTTCCTTTGTTTTTTGAGAGACAAGCCTTCCCCAGGATCCGATTCATCGTACCAAACCCGATCAAAGGCAGGTTTCCCTCGTCTTCTTCTTCGGATCCATAGCCATATATGGTTTATGATTCCCTGCCACTCGTTTCCATTTATTTGTTGTATTTAGTCCTTGAAATTTTATATCCAAAACAGAAAGCTTAATGGCATATTTACTACAACCTACATATTATATTTAAGACCGCCTGGCTTTATATTCTTTCTTAAATGGACTTCTCCAGGTGGGATTCCATGGGGTTCTATAATTGATTAATTTCTAATATTCGCGTAAGAATAGCATCGACGACATATACACACTTGTGAGTAATAGCAGAAGGTGCTAGGAAATGAGTGGTACAAAGAGACCTCGCAAAATATCAAGGACCAACTGTGACACATGATCCCTTTGAGGTGATCGATACACCTGAAAGTTTCAATCTGAGAGCCTCAAACTCATCGCTTTCTCTCTCATCATGTGTCAACCAAATCTCTAAACATCTGTCCATCAACTCTTTACCGCAGGACCAAGCCAAGCTACATTTCAAAATCCTTGTCCTATCGAACCTTACGATATTATAGAGGTTTGAATCAGATGGTTGGTCAAGTAAAGCTCTCATAGTTGCTTTAACGGCCTCGCACCATATAGGACGCCCAACCTTCAGGAAATCATGCAATGCTGTCACAGGAAGGTTTACACTCCCTAATTCCGATTCGTTGCGTCCGCCTTTTCCATGATAATCTGATCCTCCTAGTTTCAGTAGACTGTACGTATCGGCCAACACACTAAACACTGTTCAATCACCAAAAACGCTCAGTGAACCCATATAGAGAGATAGACAAAGAGAGAAAGAGAGAGGGGAGAGTGAGAGAGAAGAAGGACCTTCTAGCTTGCCGTCGCTCCTATAAACTTCGACCCCATGAAGGCCAGCATCTTTCAACCTCCTAATAACACTGACATGATCCTTCAACGCCCACGGATGTGCAAGAACAGCTACACCGCCGGTTTTGCATATAAGTTTTACTGCTTCCTCGGACATAGGCTCACTCCCTCTACAATAAGAATAGTGCAACCACCCAAACAGAAAAAAAATTGTCAGTGCGAAAGTTATAGGTGTCGAACCAGTAAACAACTTTATACAGTACACCAAATAACCACACTATTGAAGAGACAACGCCAAAAGCAAGATCCTATACCAACCTAGCATGCCACATCTCATCATTCCTAAACTCCCTTTAAACATGTTAGATCTCTAGCTAATCGAGTAACCGGCTCAAATATAGTTGATCAACTACTATCTAGGGTCAAGTACAATGCTCCTGAACTAGACTAACACAAGGTTTATCATAGACACACAAATCCATAAGATTTAATAAAATCAGCCAAACCAGGGAAGAAGCAGAACCTACGTGGAATAAGCAGGTCCACCATCATAAAGATATTTAGTGAAAGCTTGTCTCAAATTCTCCACGTATCCTGCTTCAAGAAGCGCTCGGGCTATGTGCATCCTACCTGGAGCAACATCCTTGCCTGCAATCCTGGTAACATGTTCCCATTTAAGAGGTATCTTCAGCTTATTCAGTTTCGATACCATTTCTCTCCCACGAACAAAACGCCCATCCCTTATCTTCGCCAGGAAATCTTCGAATTCATCATACATTGCAGGACCGGAAGTGCCATAGTATGCAAGTATATGCACTGGTTCTTCAGAACCAGACTCTCTATATTTTGGCAATTAAATCGTTGTCAGTGCAATTCAGATACTCCAACAGAGATTATCTTATATGGACTAAATTATTCGGAAGTTCAACAACGAAGTGAGAATAATTTGAATCATGCGATCACAAATCATAAATATGATACCTGGAACAGAATAATGTGCTGATCTCAACACCTGGAATGATCTTGATACCGAATCTACGTCCTACTTCTACTGCTTCCGGGATACCAGCCATCGTATCATGATCCGTTAGAGAAAGAACTTTCACCTGCTTTGATCACATTTACAAGCAAATCAAGTCCTTGATATCATGCAAGCAGTGATTCAACTGTAGATTGTGATGTGGAAAATGTGAAACTAACAGTGAAATTGCTACCAAATGATAAAACCTTATCACATTCCTATGAAATACTCCTTAAAGAAAATGGCATAGTCGAAAGTATCACCGCCACAACCAAATCCAAATAAAAAAACACCATTAGACATTGACCCACGAAAATTAATAGCATCAAGCTATAATCTTTAATAGTGAAGTTTGTGTTTTGTGGCGAAGTCATGGTGATGCAACAATCAAATCAGAAAACAGCTAATCTTAATGTAGCCACAAGCAAATAAAAACCCAGTTCAGATCTTCGCCTAACTCACTCGCACATCAGAAAATTATCACCGATTTCAGAAACACAACAAACCCCATCAAATCTCAAACTAACCCCATTGTTATGAGCCTTCTCAACGAGCTTTGTAGGCGATAGAAACCCATCGCTTCGATTTGAATGAGAGTGAAGCTCGAAGACCAATTTCTCTCCGCATCTCAAAGAGCCACTATTAATCTTGACGGCGAAGTCATCACGAGAAGAGGAAGAGGAGAGGGGTGAAGATGAAGAACCTACGAAGAACCAATCCCTAACCGACCTAGTTGCCTCTGCTTGCTCAGTGGTCATCTTCTTCTTGCCATCGCCACGCTTCTTCTTCTTATTCCTTTTCTTCTTTTCGTCAGCCATGGTTTGGATTTGTCGTTCTAAAAAAAGTTACAAAACACTTCGGAAAACATCTTTCGTTCTAAGAATATAATTGTTTTTTGTAAAGCCTTTTTTTTTCTTTTTTTTTTTGCACTTGTCCTCAGGAATTTTTATCTTCGTTAGTTTAGTTTGCATTTGCAAAGTAACCCCATTTTTATACTACGATATATTTATTTACACACAAATAAAAAAACATTTGGTCGACGAGAGGCTTCGATCCAGTGAGCCCATTTTCCAGAAAGCTTAGCCGATTCCGAAAACGACATTGGCTTTAGAAAAAGAACAAAGCTGAATCAGCCCCCGACATAATTATTGGATCTCAAAGCACTTTGAAGAAGGTAAATCCCATTTGTTCAGTTTCTGATTTGATTGAATTTTTTTTTTTTTTCATTTTAGGCGTGTGTTGAAATCCCTTCTTCCAGTTTCGCCGTTCTGGATTTGGAGAGGTAGAGAGTATACAGATCCTTTCCTATCTCGTGCCATTGTAAGACTTATTATTGTGGTTCACCTCTGAAAATATTTTCCAGTAATTTGTAAATGATATGTCCGTTTTGTTTCTTTTACTCTCTTGGTATTTTGATTATGTATTCAGCTAAATAGATGCAAATAAAATGAAAATTGGAAAAGAAAAGTTCTTACAATTGTTCGTGAATTGATACGGTGTGATGTTTTGAGAGGTTTTTAGTGAACTTATGAAATTTGATATAGTTAGGAGTTAGGATGAAGAAGACAAAGCTTGTGTTCTCAGTCAATTTGATAATTACAGTTGGGGGAGCTTTGTTCAGTTCAAGATTGGCTCTGATTTGGTCTTAACAAAGCTGACTTTTTTTTTTCTCTATTTATGTGGATATGGTTTATGATTTTGATAAGATCCAAAGATCGTATCTCTCCTTATTACTCAAGAACTAAGAACAAGAACAGTCTAGGGATCGCTTAAGACCCTTAATCTGTTTTCCTTACCCTCTATATATAGTATCTATCAATTTGATTCTGACTGTAGTTTTCGTTGGTTAAGTATACTTTTAATCTTTACCGGATTTATAGGTCCATTATTGTCATGCAGCCGGAAAAGGAAGATGTTTAATTTGAGTGGTTATAGTGAACTTATGAGATGTGATATAGTTAGGATAAAGAAGACAAAGGTTGTGTTCTCATTCCATTGGATAATTACAGTTAGCGAAGCTTTGTTCAGTTCAAGATTGGCTCTGATTTGGTCTGATATAGTTTCTGTTATGTCTAAATTAAGCTTAAATTTATTTAATATCTTAACAAAGCGTATGTATTTTTTTCTCTATTTATGTGGATATTCCCGTTGGTTAAGTATGTTTTAATCTTTGCAGGATTTAACTAGGTCCATGCTTGTCATGCAGCAGGAAAAAGGAGAGGCTTAATATACAGTGATTACAAAACTCACAGTCTCTTCTGTGTATTTTCGAACAAGGAGATGATGCGGTTCAAAGAGGTATTACTTTTCCAACCTGTCGGAAAGAAAGAAATAATAATGCAACCAGTCAAAACTCTAAATGTAGTTTTCACCTAATTTCCAATCTGTTTTTCTATCTCTTTTCACTGACTTCAAGTTTGCTTCTCCACTCCGGTCAAGTTCTTTTTATCTGCAACTTTATTTTAGTTTTTGAACATTTTGTGTCTGCATGAATCAGGAGAAAGAAGCCAAGAAAGAAGCTTTCAGGAAGTATTTAGAGTCCAGTGGCGTTCTTGATTCTCTCACTAAAGGTGTAGTCTTTTTTTTCCATATTCCAGTACTACTTAACCTATTGCAACAGTTTTTTTTTTCATCGAATAATTTGATATGTTCTGACAAACAAGTCGCATCATACTCTTTTGTATGTTCTCGAAAACGATGGCGGGGTTTTGAGTGTAGTTCTGGTTGCTTTGTATGAGAAGAATGATAAGCCTTCCTCTGCTCTAGAGTAAGTATCTGGACACATATTTAGATCTTAACTTGTTAATCATTAGTTTCTATCAGATTAATCTATATAAATATGTCGTATTATGGGGTCTTACCGGGATTAGTCACCTGGACATCTTACTTCAGTTACCGAGACCTGTGCATTAAAGATCTAGGCAGCTCATCTTATTCTAGTGAAGTCAGATCTTTTTCCATACCATAACGTATATAGGCCAACCTGTGTATTGACTTATAATCTTGAATCCAGATCCTGCTGAACTAGCTAGGGAATGGGGGAATTAGGGAAATAAACCATTTTTAATTTTGGGCTTTTGAGTTTTGTGAACTAAATCCTAACAAGCATCAGATCAAAGAGTATAAGTTTTCTCATAGGCTCAATATACCAAATTTTACTGAGAAGATTGATGGATATGTTTTATTCCTTGCCAGTCTCTTATGTCAGTGTCAATTAACGGTTATCCAAGTTCAAGGTCATGGGTGCAGATTTACAATAAGGCCATAGGTTATATATATCAAGTTGGATCTTGAAAACCTTGCATTCCTACTATATGATCCTTTGTTTTGTTTTTTTTTTTTTTTTCCGAAAACCTCAGCTAGGCAGGTTTTCTTTAAAAACATTCTCTTTGACCTGTGTTCTTTAGATTCATTCAACAAAAGCTAGGTGGTCCTTCAATCTCTGAGTATGAGAAGCTTCAAGCTGAGAAGTCTGATCTTCAAATAAAGTACAATGAGCTTTTGGCTAAACATCAGGAAACCCTGAGAGAGGTAAACTTGAATTGAAAATCAGGTTCTTGAACCATCTAATCGCTCATGAGTTCAGGCTTCTGTATTTTCTTTCAGTGTTGGCTTTGTACTAGCTTTCTTCACCATCCATAATCTTAAACATTTTGGACTCTTCCTTCATATACTGAAGTGTTTTAATGTGTTTGGCATATTGTATACATGGTTAATGTCGCAGTTAGATGGAGTAAAGAGCCTGCGTTCAAGAAGCTCTTCAAAAGATGATGCAGAAAGAGAGGCCACTGAAGACGAACACACGAACCTTGTGACTCATCCGCACCAATAAATTGTCGTTATGTATATGTAATTCCCACTGCCACATTTTCTATCTCCATTAGTGTTATTCTGGGGTGTCATTTTGGTTTCCTATACGCATTTAAGGCAGCAAAAGAAGAACAATCAAAAACAAAATAAAACTATGCATAGAGTTTATCAGTTCAAAGATCTGGCTACAATAAAGTATTTTCAATATTCGTTTGCTCTTTTCTATCTACTACACCAACGGTTTTATGTTTAAAGTCGCGTACCACGTGAAGAAATGTGGGAAGAACCACGTATAATATCACCCCCGGTAATGGGCAGAAGTGACATTCAGAAGGGCATTCCTCGCTAAAAGGTCCGGGGGGCGATTTCCCGAAAATCTCTAAAGTGAGTTTGTGTAAATGCTGAGCCACTAAGCAAGGGAGTACCAGTTACCACTTTTTGTTTAAATTTCGATCTAGCAAGAGATATAAGATAATTAAACCACCAGAGACTTCCCGAAATGGACAAGTGACGAGCAGTTACAGAGACTAGTATTAAAAACATCAAAAGGCCGAAATCTCTTAGAGCACCTCCAAGGCGGGCTCGTCGGGTTCGTTAGTCGGACCCAAATCAATTTTTTGAATTTTTTTTTAATTGAAGTCGAATTTTCGGATGATACTGTCTTTTGGGATGAGCCCGACGAGCCCATATTGTTAAGGGTTCATCGGCCACGTCTCGTGCTCGTATTGGTCCTTGTTTGAGAATTTTTTTTTGGGTTGGGAATCGATTTTGGGTTTCCATTTTTCATTTCTCTATTCTTTCACCGAAAAGTTTTTTCTCTCTCGACGATTTGCGAAAGACCAAATCGGAAACTCCTGCCGCCGGAATTGACACTTCCCTCTCTGATCGATTAGCAAGGTACGTAATCTCTGACCCGTTTATATGTTTATTTTTTCATTTGTTCGGTTATTTGGATCGAAATTAGGGTTATATCAATTGCGGAAAAATTAGGGTTCATCGGATTGATTTTAATTAGGGGTATTTCTGTCGATTATGATCTATCTACGATTGAATGGCTGTTGATATAGTCGATTCATGTATTTCTCTGAAATTAGGGTTATGCAATTTTATGAAAAATTAGGGTTCTTCCGGTTGATTTTAGTTAGGGATTTTTGTGTCGGCTATGATCTGTCTGCGACTCAGTGGCTGTTTATTTAATCAATTCATGTATTGCTCTGAAAATTGTTTTTGTTTTTCGGGTTGATTTTAATGAGGGGTTTCATGTCGATTAGGTTCTTTCTTTGATTCAACCGTACTATATATGTTTGTATAATGATCTATGTCTTTCTCGTTGAACTTACCTGAACCCATATGTGTGACTTTTGGTTGAAGACTCATGTTCGTTGATTTTTGTTTAAATGTCTTCTCTTCTGTTGTGGTTGCGAGGTTAGCCATGCCCATCAGCTACAGCGAGCCCTCATCTGAGGATGAAGCAATGTCCGACATGAGCATTCCGGCGAGATACTTATATATGCGAATGCTAATTACGGCATTCCGGCGAGATGCTTCTGCGGTTTAGAGATGAACCTTGAAGCTTGTACAGGTGAATTGAATCATGGACGCAAGTACTACTTCTGTCCCGCCTGGTTAGACGAGGTGAGTTAAACAATTTAAAATGGAGTTTGTTTTGTTTTGTTTGTTAGCAATTTTTTTTTTTATCTAACAATGAGTTTTGTTATAAGGGAGTGAAGAACATATTTTCAAATGGTGGGATGAGGCTGTGACAGAGAAGTTCGAGAGAATTGCGTTAAGGATTCAAGAGCAAATGGATAGGCACTACAAGAAAACAATCGTTTTCCAATGGTCCATTACGACGGTTTTCAAATCGTCGCAAGCTTACAACGATTTTATGACGATCTTACGTCTAATTTTAAAACCGTCGTAACACCGTCGTATAAAAAAATCGTCGTAAACTCGACGTACAATTTACAACGAATTACGACGATTATACATCGATAACGAGAGATTTGCTAGTAAATGTAAAATCGTCGTAAATTCGATGTAAAATTACGACGAATATACGAGGACTGCATTTCGATGTACATATTACGACGATTTTACGTCGAAAAGAAGTTAGGTGGAAAACATTTAAAACATGTTTACCTAACAATTGCAGGGGAAATATTTTATCGCATAATCGTCGTAAACTCGTCGTAATATTATTTTTGAATGTAAATTCGTCGTAAAATGTTGTCGTAAAAGCGTTGTAAAGTCAGAAATTTTCCTATAAATAGATCTTCATTCCTTCTTTCAATCACAACATATCATCATTCAAACATAAGAGCATCTTCATCTTTGAGACCCATTGTAGGTCTCTTAAATTTTAGTATAGTGTTGTAAATCCTTATATATTGGGTTGTCCATTGCTGGAAACCCGAACTAAGAGTTATATTACTTTGAAAAAAAGTAATAATATTATAAGGTTAATTTACTCCATTCACGTGGCTAGACGTGACACAATTGTCTAATCAATAAAAAGAGATAGTATTTTGAGTTTATTTTCAAGATGTCTATATACGAGCTAAGAAGTTGGATGTATATGCGTAAAGATTCAGATGGGGCGTTGACAGAAGAGTTCAATAACGGGTTAGAAATATTTATGTTTCAGGCTACAAATATGGAGAGAACGAAAGATAGTGGGAAGATGTTTTGTCCTTGTTTGAAATGCAAGAATACGAGGTATACACTAACCAAAACCGTGTGGACGCATTTATTAAATAGAGGGTTTATGCCGCAGTATTTTGTTTGGTATCTACATGGAGAAGGATATGGCAGTAATACTCATGGGAATGCTGGTAGTAGTAGTAATTATCAAAGTCATGTTGATTTTGATGAATCGAATTATGGTCATCAGCCTAATCAGTATCAATATGATCAAAGTGTAGATCATGATAGGATGCACGAAATGGTGACTGATGCATTTCATGAAACGCATACTGGTAATGCTGTTGAGGAACCTAATGTAGATACCAAACGATTTTATGATTTGTTAGACAATGCTAATCAGCAATTCTACGAAGGATGTAGAGAAGGCTTGTCTAAATATTTACTATCTCATCTCATGTCATAAATCCATCATACATGCAAAGTTGTAAACATTTTGTTATATGTTAGGATACAATAACCTTTGCATTGTTCTTTATGCAATATCCCATTTATAAGATTTAGGGTTTAATCACTTTTTTAAAAAACTTCGTAAAACCGTCGTAATATAATCGTAACTTTACGACGGTTTTACGTCTAAGTTTTCTAAAACCGTCGTTGAACCGTCGTAACGTTTGCACCGGATAGGCTCTTGATCCGAGGTACGAGGTTATAAATGGTTAGACGTTACGAGGATTTTACGACGGTTTTGGGTAAAATCGTCGTAAAACCGTCGTAACGGTCAAACGCTACCCTCACGACACGTGTCATGTCATGCAGTGGACCGACTGTTATACAACCGAATCGACGTAAAATCGTCGCAAATTTACGACGATTTTACGACGATCACAAAATCTATATAAGGGACGCGAGTTTTCCCCCTTTCGTCGCTCATTCCTCTCTTCTCCCCTCTCTCTCTACAAAACTTTCTCTCTAAACCCTAAACCTCTCCCTCTCTCCCTACTCTCCCAGCCAATACTTGTAAGTTTTTTAAAAAAAAATTAATTTCACTACATATTCTTTTAGATTTAGGTTCGGAATTTAGATTTAGGTTTCGGAATTTAGATAGGCCCGGATTTTGTAAATTTAAATAAATATTTGAAAAATTAGTAACAAATTTTTTTAAATTTTGTAGATTATGTTGATATGGCTCCTCGGGCTAAGAGATTTCACTACCGACAGCTGGTCGATTCTGACGGTACGGCCCCGTCTACCTCGGCGACCGGATCAGCCATCCCGGAGTCCTCGGGAACACAACGGACGGTTTCCCAACCGGTCGTTGTACCGCAGCCAGCACCGCCTCCACCACCACCAGCCGAACCAGCGGCTCCCGCACCGGCCGATCCTGAAGCTGATCCGATCCTGCCTGTACCGTATGCCCAGTTTACGGTACAGGATCTTCTGGCACAGCCGGGTCGTGAGACCATGAACAAACTCGACCCGGATCGAGCCCCGCGAACATTTAGGTACGTAATTTTTTTCCTACAATATTTTTAAATTAATTAATATTTATTCTTATATATTTGAAATTAATTTACTTTTATATTTCTATTTGACTAGGTTTACGATTACAATGCAGTCGGTCGTAACGTTGCGGATATCATCAAGGGTTTTTTCGTATAACCCCATACTAGCTGGAAGAAGCTGGATCAGGCCACACTTGACACTTGGTTCAAGTGTTTTGCGGTAAGTAATTTACAATTTTGTTTAATTTTAATTTTTAATTTTAACTTTTTACAATAATTACTAACTTTTTTTTTGTTCTTAGCAAAACTGGCATTGGGAAACATCCGCACACGGACGTGTGGAGACGGCCTTCAAGGAGAAGGTCAAATTCCGCCTCAACAACACCGTTTCCGACTGAAAACGGAAGTGGGAGGTTGACGGCGACAAGGCCAAGCCGGCGCCTATGGCCAATTCCGTCTGGCGGGGCCTTGTCCAGTACTGGTTGGATCCGCACAACCAGACTACGGCCGCCAAGTGTTCCGGATCTAGGTAAGTAGTTAATTCCATTAATATTTACATTATTTGTTTTCATTAATTCTTATAATATATTCTAATGAAAATATTTTTCAGGAACGCTACTGACGATGCGGGAAATCGGAAAAACGTTCTGCACACTTCCAGCCAGATTCCTTTTGCCGGAAGACGGCTTATGATGGTAAGTAAATTAAAATTACTGATTTTTTGTTTTCAAATAATTAATCCTTATTTGTCGATATTAATTTTTTCATTTTGATTTTGTAGGTCGAAGATAATGGAGGAGAACTTCCTCCGATGACAAAGGTTTTTGCCGAGACGCATAAGAAGCGGAACGGCGAATTCACGGATCTTCGGGCGGAGGAGATCTACAACGCCGCCTGTGCGGCGATCGAGGAGCGACAGACGCAGCTGACTCAGCAGGCGCGTCAAACGTCTCCCGGAGGTAGCTCGGTCCAATCGACCCCGGCGCTGACGGTGGCGGAGATGGACCAGATGTTCGAAGAGGTAAATTTAATTACTATATTTAATTAATGTAACTTTAGTTTTAAATTGAATTTCTAACCATAATGTTTTTAAATATTTGTAGGTTGCCCCAAAGAAAAAGGGGCGGGTATTAAGGATGGGGTCCATCCGTGATACCCCGAGAGCTACGGCGACTGGTCACGTCCGGGTCCCGGATCCGGTTATCCGCCAGAAGATCGATCAGAAGCGGACCCGTTACGAGACGAGGATCGACCAGCTCTACGGTCTCTTGGAGATCATGGGAGCCGACAATCCGGTGCTCATGGCGCAGTTGGACAAGCTGCGGACGAGGAGATGTTCCGATCTCTCGGGGTTGAGCCTCCTAGAGCCGGAGATCAGGCGCCGGCGGAAGCATCAAACCGAAGACCCGGCAAGGAACACGTCCAGGACGATGGGGAACAGGCCGGTGACGGGATCGACGATATAGATTTAGATTTAGATTTAGAGCTGTAGGGTTTTTTTGTAAATTACAATTAATTTTAATTTAAAATTTTAATTTGAAATTTTAATTTGAAATTTTAATAAATTTTAAATTGTAAATTATTTTTTTAATTTAAATTTTAATTCGAATTAATTTTTTTTTTAATTTTCAATTATATTAAACGTCGTATAATCGTCGTAATATCTTTATTTAAACCATCGTAAATTCGTCGTACTATTACGACGAATTTACGACCAAAATGTACGACCACAAATACGACGATTATACGTCCGTGCTTTATGACGATTTTACGACGAAATGATTAAATACTTTACGGTTGATTTACGACGATTTTTGCGTCGTACATTTTACGACGATCTTACGTCGACCGTTAACGACCACTTAATGACGGTCCAGGCGAAGACCAAGTCGATGCAATTCGATGTAAAATAGTCGTAAACTGTACGACGCATTTACGACGATTTTGTTTCCCTCGATGTTACGACGAAACAAAACCGTCGTATATTATACGACGATTTGTCTATTACGACGATGACTTTACGACGATTTCGTAATCGTCGGTAGTTCGTCGTAATAGCCTTATTACGACGAAATAACGACCATTTTGGCCGTCGTAAAATGATGTTTTTCTTGTAGTGAGGGTTACGCGTTTGACAGACTTGGCATTAAGGGTTGACAACAGATTTACCAATCCCGAAGTTGCAGAAGTTAAGGCTGAGCTCCTAGTGTTGCATGGAGAAGTGTCCAGATTGAAGCAGGCCAATCGTAATCAAGGTGAAAGCTACTTGTTGCTCTGTTTCCTATGTGTTTTTGCGGCTCTGTTCTATATGTTTAAGTAGTTGGAATATCTTCATACTTATAGATGGGGTTGATGTGGGGGCCTTTCTTCTTCTCCATAGCTGGAAGGGGTTGAGCTTCTCCTATGATACCAATGCGATGCTTCCCACATATTTCATCTCATAGTTCTTGGACTCATCAATCTCTTCAACAACAGTACCACAAAAATCAGCTGATGGGGGCTTAACAGGGGAAGAGACTTCTTTATCTACCTTTGTGAGCACCACTCTTTGAGTATCAACGTCAATTCTTGCTCCTGTGGTGTTGAGAAATAAAGTTCCAAGCAATAGAAGAAGCTCTTTGGTCTTCTTCATCTTCCTGACTACAAAATCAATGGGGATTATGCATTCACCAACCTTTAGTGGACAGTCTTCTAGGATCCCATATGGTTCTTTGAGTGTGAATCTCCAAAGGTAATTGAAGTAGGGTGATGCTTGAGAGTATTGATGCCCAATGTCTCTACCATGTCTAAAGACATCACACTAAAACTTGATCCAGAGTCACACAAAGCATTCTCAACCTTGAATTCTCCAAGAGAGCAAGAGATAGTGAATTTTCCAGGGTTACATAGCTTTGGGAGGGATGTGGGCTTCACCATTGTTGAATCAAGGCTAGAGACTCTATCTTTGGGCTTTGCTTGATCAACTTGCTGTCCTTTTGCTTCAACAAACACAGAATTATTCCATTTCTAAACAAAATCATTCCAACTTTGATCAAAACAGGCTGCCTCCCCACCTTCCGTCTCAATGTCCTCATTGAGATCATAGAACAGGTTCTCAGAGTCTTCTATAATGGCGTCCTCATCCTCATTGTTGGAGTTTAACTCTTTAGAGAATTTTCCATAAAGAAGATATTCAATTTCCTGAACAGCAGTAGTGTTCTCATAAAAGAGGCTGTTTGACCCGGAAACAAAACACTAAAAAAAAACGCTGAAACATTTACATCGAGCATCATTTGGCCGATGTTGTGGCCGATGTTGTGCCCAGTGTGAATATTTCCTGAAGCTGTCCTGAAAGTGTAAGCTGACACCAGGGTTCATATGGCCGATGTCCAAGCTGGAGTGAAGAAACAAGTTTTAGCGATAAAGAATGCATTGTGCATCATTTGGCTGATGTTTGCCCGGTTGATATGATCGTGACCAGCTCAGAGGAGGAGGAACCAGAGGTAGCTGGCAGGATCACTCGTTCCAGAGCTAGAGAGATGGCTAAGGAGGCTCACGCACTCATTGCCGCAGAGGACAGCGATCAACTGGAGGCTGGAGCTCACATCTTCAACATCTCTATCTTGAAGAATGAAGAACCCAGTAACAATGACTAGGTAACTTAGGTGATGATTCTGTACTCTTTTCCTTGGTGAGAATTTTGGAAGGAATGAAGTTCTTCTCCAAGGTTTTTAACGAGGCAGAAATCATTGCTACGTCGAGTTACTTAGAAGTTGTTACTAATGGGTAATAATGTGCAAAGTCACAATGACTTGTGCACTAGTATTTTAGGCGCACCACTTAGGATTTAGAAGGGACGCCTCACTGTTTTATTTTTAAATCAAACTTCTTGTTGTTTTTATTTCAAACTTCATGTAGTTTGTTTCTTGGGGCTGCGATTTCTCTCTAAGTCTATATAATAGAGAAAATCGCCTAAGTCATGATCACTGAAGAATTTTTATCAAAACATTATTGTGTTCTTTGCTCTTTTGATTTCTGAGAACAAGAAAACTCTGAAATTCGAATCTCTTAAAAACTAATCTGTTTACAAGAAATTCTTCTATCTCACAAACTCGATATCTAGCCCTTATCACCATCGACTCGATCATATCTTCATCACCATCCATCGCTCCGATCCAACACCACCACTATCGTTCCATCGCAGCGACGCTTAGCCACCATCTCCTCCCCGTCGCATCATCGTTGCCCTCTTTCCATAATCTCACAGCCTCTGCAGCCTTTTCTTTGGAGTTGATCACCTAGGATCGTATCACGTGGTATCAGAGCCAACTCTGAACCAAAGGCTGAGCGAAACTCTAACCCTAATCTCTGTTCTTTGAATTTTTGTTTTCTAATACCCAGATTAGCTGGTGTCGATCGCCGCTTTCATTCGTCCTGAATTTGTTGTTAGATCGAGTTTTTATTGTCTTGCGACTAGGGTTTAGTCGATCTCGTTTTCGTTAGGTCTGATATTAGTTTTCGTGGATTCGAGTCTTTACCATCACGTCTGCTCTTTCATCGCGCATTCCTTAGTATCGATCGTTGTTAGTTGTTTAGTTTCGAGTCTGATAGTCGTTTCTAGGTGTCCGATTTTGTTAGGGTTAATAACTCGTTGTTTGATAAATCGCGAGTCTGAATTCGAGTCTGTTTATCCATTGTTTTCGTTTTCGTTTAGGTCGTCAAGAGTCTTTGAGTTGTCGTTTGCATTTAGGTTTGTTAAGGGTCTTTGTATTTTTGATTTTCTCGTTTAGGCTTGTTAGGAAATTTTTTTCGTGGGTTTAATTGTTAGGGTTTGTTGGCGTGTTAGTTTCCGTACGCGTCTAACTTCTATAATTTTTGTTTTTTTTTTGTTTTATGTTGAGTTTAGTTAAATCATGTTTTTGTCTTTGTGATTTCGTCTAGAACAAGTTACTGCAAGTTCTTTTAAATTTTTTTAGGTACCATGGAGCTGTCAGCTGAGGCTTTGAACCGAGCAATGTCTCAACAGATTAAAGAAGCGAATCAAGCCATAGCAACTCAGATCACACAACAAATCGAACAACCTAATGACAAGTTCGAGACAAAGATGAACGATCTGCTCAAAGATCTTAGTGCAAGTGGGGAAGAGTCGTCACAAACTCCAACTCCGTCGGAAGCAATGCACTTAGCTAAGGGTAAAGGGCACATAGGGTCTTCTCGGAAACTCCCACGCCACCCAACACCTTCCGAAGCCAGGACTAAAGCTAAGTCTAGCCGAAGCCAAATTGGAGGCAGAGAGACTACGTTTAATCCGAGAAGGAATCCTACTGGTGCAGATCGAGATGGCCCAAGGGTAGATCGTCGACACCGCAGAGAGGAATATATTGCTGGGCATCGAGTTACCCTGGAATCAGAACCAGAATACTATGAGGAGGACGAAGCTTCTGATCATAGTAGAGAAACTGTGAGAAGAGATCGAGGCCGAGGACATGGTCGAGAATATGATCCTCTACGCCAGCAGCTTCGCCATATCAAAATCCAGTATCCTCCTTTCCATGGAAAAAATGATCCCGAAGCTTATCTAGATTGGGAAAGGAAGATGGAGTCTAATTTTCTGGTCCAAGGAACTTACGAGCTCAACAAGGTGAAGATTGCAGTTTCAGAATTTCATGGGTATGCACTTCTATGGTGGGAGTAGTTGGGAGTCACCAGAAATCGCCTTAGAGAACTTCCGATTACTACTTGGGATCAGCTTGTTATACAGACGAGGAAGAGGTTCGTTCCAGCCCATCATCAGCGCGAGATACTCAACAAGCTCAGGCGCCTCGTCCAAGGTAAAAAATCTGTTCGAGATTACTATCAGGAATTGGAAACTTTGCTCATTCGTGCAGATTTACGAGAAGGAGAAGAGATGGTAATGTCGAGATTTCTTGGAGGACTTAACCGAGAAATTCAAGACAAGGTGGAACTTCAGGATTTCGCAGATATACAAGAGATGGTGCATAAGGCTGAACTGGTGGAATCTCAAGTCAAGAGGCGAATCATCAAGTCCACATTCACGCCTAGTGTGCCTAAGCCTAAGGAGATCAGCAAACCAGCTTACTCCAGAGACATCAAACCACCCTCTACTGGAATTAAAGAAGAAGCTAAAGCTGAGTTCAAACCTAGAAGTGGTACTTCTATTAGCAATGTGAGGTGTTTCAAATGTCAAGGAATGAGACATTACTCTCGAGATTGCCCAGACAAAAAGGTATTCTTGTTACAAAAGGGAGGAGAGATAGTTCCTCAAGAGGAATCAGAGGCTGAATATGAACTAGAGGAAGAGGAAGAAGCTGCTGCCGTGGGCGAGATGCTGGTTGCCAGAAGGACTTTGAGTGTTTAGAGTCAACCTGAAGAGACTTGTCAGCGAGAGAACCGTTTTATACGAGATGCTTCATTAAAGAGAAAGTTTGTAGCCTGATCATAGATGGAGGAAGTTGTACTAATGCTGCAAGCGAAGAGATGGTTAAGAAGCTCCAACTCAAGACTATCCCTCATCCAAGACCATATAAGCTTCAGTGGTTGAATGACAGTGGAGCCTTGACCGTATCTCAGCAAGTTATGGTTTCTTTATCTATTAAGAAGTATGAAGATGAGATTCTATGTGATTTTATTCCCATAGTTCGAGTCATGTGTTGCTAGGCAGACCGTGGCAATCAGATCGTAGGGTGATACACGACGGTTATACCAACAAGCATTCATTCGAGTTCAAAGGTCGCAAAATTACCCTCCTACCTCTCACGTCTACCGAGATTTACCAAGATCAGATTCAGATGAAGCTCAAGGAGTAGGAGAAAGTCGCCAACAGCCTCTACATAAACCACAGTGAATTTTCTAAACTCTTTGATCCTGAAATGACTACTTTTATGTTTGTGTACAAGGAATCCCTTGTTAGTACTAACCCTTCACAGGAGCTTCCTAGTGCTATGTTTGAGATTTTGCAGGAATATAAGGACATTTTTCCGGAAGAAATTCCACCAGGGCTACCTCCAATTCGCGGGATAGAGCATCAGATAGACTTGGTACCAGGATCAGCATTACCTAATAGGCCAGCTTACCGAACCAATCCTGTAGAGACTAAGCAGCTGCAGAAGCAAGTGGAAGAGATGATGAGCAAAGGACATATCCGAGAAAGCTTGAGTCCATGTGCGGTTCCAGTTCTGTTAGTGCCAAAGAAAGATGGGTCCTGGAGGATGTGTGTAGACTGCCGAGCTATCAACAACATCACTGTGAAGTATAGGCATCCGATTCCAAGGCTAGATGATATGCTGGATGAGCTCTGTGGATCGACAATCTTCTCTAAGATAGATTTGAAGAGTGGGTATCATCAGATCAGAATGAAGGAAGGGGATGAGTGGAAGACGGCATTCAAGACAAAGCAAGTAATCTACGAGTGGCTAGTTATGCCGTTTGGCCTCATCAATGCTCCCAGCACCTTCATGAGACTAATGAACCATGCCCTGAGACCATTCATTGGCGTGTTCGTAGTGGTTTATTTCGACGATATCCTCATCAACAGTAAAGGTTTGGAAGAACATCTAGATCACATCAGATTGGTTCTTGATGTTCTTCGCTCTCAATCTCTCTTTGCTAATTTATCTAAATGTTCATTCTGCACTAACGAAATTGTTTTCTTAGGCTTTGTAGTAAGTGCAGGAGGAGTTAAAGTAGATGAAGAGAAGATAAAAGCTATCAAGGAGTGGCCAACCCCTAAGAATATTGGGGAAGTTCGAAGTTTCCATGGTTTAGCAGGATTCTACAGGCGTTTTGTTCGTGATTTCAGCACCATAGCCGCGCCCTTAACAGAAGTAATCAAGAAAGACGTGAGGTTCAAGTGGGGAGAGGCGCAAGAACAGGCTTTTACAGCCCTTAAAGAGAAGCTTATCAATTCGCCCTTACTAGTACTTCCTGACTTTACTAAGACTTTTGAGATTGAATGCGATGCTTCTGGTGTAGGTATTGGAGCAGTTCTTATGCTGGATAAGAAGCCCGTCGCTTACTTCAGCGAAAAGTTAGGAGGATCAACGCTGAATTATCCCACGTATGACAAGGAGTTATATGCATTGGTTCGAGCTCTCCAGACGTGGCAGCATTACTTATGGCCTAAAAAATTCGTCATTCATACCGATCACGAGTCCTTAAAGCACCTCAAGGGTCAGCAGAAGCTTAACAAAAGACATGGGCGATGGATGGAGTTCATTGAGACATTCCCCTACATTGTTAAGTACAATAAAGGTAAAGATAATGTAGTCGCAGACGCATTATCCCGGAGGTACACTCTTATTTCTACCTTAACGTCAAAGTTGATTGGATTTGAGCATATTATAGATCTTTATTTTCTGAGAGCTATGCCAAATGTCATAAGTTTGCCTGTGAGAAATTTTATAGACAGGATGGATACTTGTTCTTCAGTAACCGATTGTGCATGCCACGAAGATCCATCCGAGAGCTACTGGTACGAGAAGCTCATGGAGGTGGATTAGCTGGACATTTCGGTGTCACAAAGACACTTCTTGGACTACAAGAGCACTTCTATTGCCCGAACATGAAGAAAGACGTCGAGAAAATCTGCTCTAGATGTGTCGTATGTAAGATGGCTAAGAGAAAAGTTCAACCTCACGGTTTGTATACTCCTTTGCCTATTCCTTCTCAACCTTGGACGTAGTTGGCTTACCTCGAACCAGAAATGGTAGAGATTCTATTTTTGTAGTTGTTGACAGGTTTAGCAAGATGGCTCACTTCATCGCTAGCCACAAGACAGATGATGCTGTGAATGTAGCTAACTTGTTTTTCAGGGAAGTAGTAAGGCTGCATGGAATGCCACAGGTTATCGTTTCAGATCGAGACACAAAGTTCTTAGGACATTTTTGGCGGACGCTTTGGGCTAAGCTGGGAACAAAGCTCTCATTCTCAACTACGTGTCATCCTCAGACCGATGGACAGACCGAGGTGGTGAATAGAACGTTGTCCACACTTCTAAGGACTTTGGTGAAAAGTAACCTCAAGACATGGGAAGAGTGCCTGCCTCATGTCGAGTTTGCTTACAATCACGCTAAGCATTCCGCTACTCTCTTTTCTCCTTTTGAAATTGTATATGGGTTTAATCCACAATCACCTCTAGACTTGATCCCTTTGCCTTTAAGTGGAAAATGCAGTTTGAATGGCAAGGAGAAAGCTGAACAGGTCCGAAGAATACATGTTAAGGCTAAGGAGAACATCGAGAAGAAGTCAAAGCAGTATGAGACGCATGCCAACAAAGGACGAAGGGAGCTGATTTTCAAAGAAGGAGATCTGGTGTGGATCCATCTGAGGAAGGAGCGATTTCCAGCTGAACGAAAGAACAAGCTAATGTCCAGAGTTGATGGACCATTCGCAGTCGTCAAAAGAATCAACAACAACGCCTATCAGATTGATCTTCAAGGTAAGTATGACGTTTCTGATGCTTTCAATGTTTCTGACTTGCTTCTTTATGTTGCAGATTCAGATTTGAGGACAAATCCTTTTCAAGAGGGAGAGGATGATATGATCGTGACCAGCTCAGAGGAGGAGGAACCAGAGGTAGCTGGCAGGATCACTCGTTCCAGAGCTAGAGAGATGGCTAAGGAGGCTCACGCACTCATTTCCGCAGAGGACAGCGATCAACTGGAGGCTGGAGCTCACATCTTCAACATCTCTATCTTGAAGAATGAAGAACCCAGTAACAATGACTAGATAACTTAGGTGATGATTCTGTACTCTTTTCCTTGGTGAGGATTTTGGAAGGAAGGAGATTCTTCTCCAAGGTTTTTAACGAGACAGAAATCATTGCTACGTCGAGTTACTTAGAAGTTGTTACTAATGGGTAATAATGTGCAAAGTCACAATGACTTATGCACTAGTATTTTAGGCGCACCACTTAGGATTTAGAAGGGACGCCTCGCTGTTTTATTTTTAAATCAAACTTCTTGTTGTTTTTATTTCAAACTTCATGTAGTTTGTTTCTTAGGGCTGCGATTTCTCTCTAAGTCTATATAATAGAGAAAATCGCCTAAGTCATGATCAGTGAAGAATTTTATCAAAACCTTATTGTGTTCTTCGCTCTTTTGATTTCTGAGAACAAGAAAACTCTGAAATTCGAATCTCTTAAAAACTAATCTGTTTACAAGAGATTCTTCTATCTCACAAACTCGATATCTAGCCCTCATCACCATCGACTCGATCATATCTTCATCACCATCCATCGATCCGATCCAACACCACCACTATCGTTCCATCGCAGCGACGCTTAGCCACCATCTCCTCCCCGTCGCATCATCGTTGCCCTCTGTCCATAATCTCACAGCCTCTGCAGCCTTTTCTTTGGAGTTGATCACCTAGGATCGTATCACCGGTGTAAAAAGCGTTGAAGTTTGCACCAGAGAACACATCTCTATGAGGTTTCTCGGTGTGGAGAAGAGTCTTGAACCGAGGGAAATTGCATCAGAGTGCTTTTGGGCGATGTTCATCCTGGTGTAAAAATCGTTGAGAGTTACACCGAGCATAGCATCGGGATAAACTTAGTCAGTGTTGATCTGAAGTGGATTTGTGTAAGGTTTGGCTTACTCCGGGCAGAAACACCCCGGTGTAGATCTCGGTTTCATATCCAAAGAAAGAAACCCTCCGAATATAGCTTACTCCGACCACAATCTTTCCGGTGCTCATCTTGGTGTAGACAAGGACCTCTTCACACTTAAACCTCCATAACCTTCTTCTCATGATCCGGAATTCAATTTTCCAGCTCCAAGAGAAATCTAGCTCAAGTAGCTTTAACTTTGGTGAATGGACCATATGCATCCGGAGAGAGAAAAGCTTCCGTCTCACCGGTTCTTTGAGGAGCATTGCATAGGTCCTGATCGGCTTCAAGATATGTGCTTCTTCCGTCTGCAATATCTCCCAGTTCATAACTCCAAATCGACTAATATAAAGTTTTCTGGAAACTAGACTCAATTCTATAAAATCTTTATAAAGCCCTCGGAAACTGGATCGGAAGGAAAGGGGTTTTTCCTGGGTGATCTGTGAAACATATCAGATCGGTCCAGAATGGATGCGAGACAGGTTCATCTTCTGTCAGCCATATATATATATCAGCTCTCTGCTCTAAATTCATTGATTCTAATTGTTTTGGAACCCTGATTCGATCCTTTTGAACTTTGATTAAGACACCAGAGGCTGAAGCGGACGGGGAAAGCGTTCCGGTAAGGCGACCTTTGACGCGTATCGGCACATGGGAATTTTGGCCGACGATCATGTACTGCGGTTCAGGTTTTAGCCGAGTTCTGCTACCCGTGGTAACGTTTTTGGCTTGGCCTGCGGTACATGGTTTGGCCGATAAGGTCCAAATGCCTATTTTCATCTTTTCTTCACCTTTTTTCACCATTTTTTCCACTGGTCCATCTTTTCCACTCCAAATAAGCTCCAAAGCACCTGAATTACACTCCAAACATGCAAGACTCTCTTGGACCTAATGTATAGTCCTAAAACTCTAGAACAAAGATAAAACACAATGAATATATCTGAAGTGCATGCATGAGATTCTATTCTTGACTAAAAATGCATCCTAAACTTGCAATGATATATCACCTGCCCAGTAAAACAATTCTCCAATCCTCTTCTGCGTCTTCAACAAACCTCCATGGCCTCCCATCTTACCATCATGAAAATCCTTCATGACCAGCCCCATAACATGCGATTGCCTTGGCAACACAAGTTTACCTTGCCTCAGAAGTCTACCCTGCACCAGAGAATACTTGGGTCGTGACTGAGGGTCACTTTGGAGATCCCTAATAATGCCCTGCAAAGCACACACAGCTCCGGGGTAACCCCTTTCCTTGTTAAAACATCCGCCAACTTATTCTCTAGTCCCAGCTTGTACTGAATCTCAAAGTCAATTTCGATTAACTTAGTAAACCACCTTTGGTACTGATAACACTGTATTTTGACCACTTTTATTGATCGTTTTGAAATACTTTTTCTATGTTTTTAATTGCTTTTAAGTACTTTTATTACGTTTTTCTAGTATTCGTAGTTCCAAGACTCTTTTCAGGTGTAACTTAGGGAAAAGCTTAACAAAATGGATAGAAAATCAGATTTCAGCTCAGAGTCAAACCGTCTGAAGTTCACCCCTGATTGAAGGCCTTCTCACCGTCTGATCCAGCTCAAATTTGGAGACCTTAAAGATGGAAGTATCAGCTTTCCAGTGCACTTTACAGCTTGGCAATCCAACGGTTCAATCAAAAGATACGTGAAGAGCAAGATGTCCCGTAAACCAGCCGGCAAGCACTTCCACCCACGGCCAAACACTCATTCCCCGCGGTCAGGAGCATCCCGACCGCGGCAAACCATACATTCCCCGCGGTCACAGCACTCTCGACCGCGACCATCAAACTCTGAGCCCAAAAGCCCATTTCTGAAGCCCACAATGATTCCCTCATTTGGAGAAACCCTAAGTGACATCTAGAGAGGTCTTGAGCACTATAAATACATGTCTTAGGAACCCTAATCGATCATCCTCTATCTTTCTTATTGTTTTAGAATACTTTTTTTGCTTTAGCTTTTAGGGAGAGAGAGATTTGTTCTCTTGAACCCTTGTTCTTTCTTTTTCAATTTCGGTTTCTATTCTACTTCTTAATATTATGTCTTTGATTTCGTTCATTATGTCTGAGTAGTTTTATTGTTGGGATTAAGGGATTTTCGATGGGGATTTATATGTTCGATGAGGATTCCATGAGCTTTTGAGCCGAATCTTAGAACTTTTTCTTCTGAATTCGTTTTTACTGCATGAGGGTAGCGTCATGAACTACAATCTGATCCAGATGCTTGGTGACACGAAAGTGTTCATCAGGTATCAGATCTAGTTTGGGAGAGCAAAACAAACATAGGAGTGGAAACCTACCTATGTGCGATTTGTGAATTATGACGAGTCTTAAACATAATGCATCTCTTCTCTTCTAGGGCCAGAGTGGAAACCTACTGGTCAGGGTTGAGAGAGATAGTTATCTATGATCACGACAGTGGCGTATTCATATGTCCGTGACTCCAGTTCGAAAAGTTTAAGCTAAGATCTTACAAAATTTCCTCTCTAGCAATGTTTTGAATCGTTCGTACCCTTGAGAAAACTTTCCTGAACCCCAACGCTTTCTTCCTTATTGATTTACACCAATTTTCTTTAAGCTCTAGTTCAATATTGTCTTTCCTTTTTAGTTCATTTTCATTTAAGCAATTAGAATATCCGTTTTTATCATTTTTAGTCATTTTCGTTAAGTTTAGTTATTACGTCATTTAATTCCCGTATTCTCTTTTAATATTTCGTTTTTACATTTTTAACACACTACCAAACCCCCACTAAACCGTTTTTGTTCTAGACTTCCTTACTTTAACTTATTTCAAAGGCTTTTTGCAGGAAAAGATCCTCTTTCCCTGTAGATTCGATCCCTAAGTACTACAATTGATCAGCTGTGCACTTGCGGCTATTGATTTCAATTAGGGTAAAACTTGACAACCCTCACGACAGCACTCATCAAGTCACCATCAAGTTTTTGGCGCCGTTGCCGGGGAAGGCACGCATTTTCTTTTCTGCAAAACCCCGAGAAAGGTTAGTAAATCGACTCTAGAACCCCCTTTTCTGCAACTTTCCATTTTTCGGTTATTTTGTTTCCATTTCAAAAGATATGGATCCTATAAATCGAAATATACACTATGAGGAAGGTTTCTATAACACTCCTCAAGCCACAAGACGCAGAGAAGAACACCAAGCCCGAAATCTTAGCTACATGGATCGATACAGCCAGCCAAACCATCCTTACCACCGGCGCAGAGAGACTGTTCGACGCCGGGAAGATCCTTATGGCCCTCCTCCAACCTACTTCGAGCCACACGATTATAATCCTCCACTTCAGAACCCTAGTCAGCAAGAGGATAACTTGAGGATCAGCAGACGTTTGGCACGCCTCGAAGGGATGATAAACCAATTCTTTGATCAGCAGATTCTCACAGAAAACACCATGCTCAAGAAAATTGATTCAATCTCTGAAGAGTTCAACAAAAAATTCGATGAGATGGCCAATCATGTTTGAGTTTTGGAAGAGCAAACCCACAAGGACTCACAAACACTAGCTGGGATGATCCACCAAGTCGCAACAGAGCAGACAAGACAAGGGTATGACATCATACAAAACTCGAGTGATATTGTCGAATCAAAACAGGAGATTAAAGAAGTCAGAGAATCCGCCTCCTGGTATAGAGAAGACAGATGAAGAGTTGCAAGAGATCGAGCACAGGCTGAACAAACTCGAGCTCAAAGCACGGGAGATTGATGCAAGAATGGAGCAGATGCCCAACATTGAGCAAATTGAGAGGTTTTCTAAGAAATCTCCCAAAAATCCTGATGAAGATGCACAACAACGCCCTGGTATGAGTTCATATGATGATATTCTACCAAATAAAGATGCAGGAGAAGTTCGTGTGAAGTACAAGAAGGAAGAAACGGACTTTGAGCAAGTCATATCTGGAGCCGCGGGTCCAAGCGTCCTGACTGCGGCCAAGAGCACTTTTCCCGCGGTCGCGACTCCTCTGACCGCGGGAGTTGGTCGTTCAGATGTTCCTCCGGGTTTTGAGAGGAAATAATACACCTTCTGTTTCAACTTCAGCCTCCAGCACCTTAAAAAGCAACTCAAGAAGAAGAAAACCAAGTTTCAGATGAAGAAACAGATTTGCAGGAATCATTACCTTGTATGATGGCAAAGGAATGTGTTGAAGATTCAGCTGACTCTTCAATCCAAGAAGACCAGACGTGCAGCGAGATAAATATGCCATACTTTGATTCAATCATTGAATATGATGCTGCAGCTTTCTTTTGTGAATCCTATTCTGCGTTTGAGACACCAGCCAACACCTACAGAGAAAGGCAAGTTCGAATTCTCCATAAGGTCAAGACTGCAGGTCAGTTTCTTATCTCTTGTTCTATTAGAGGAGAAATGTTTAAAAACGTGCTATGTGATTCTGGAGCTTGTCTTAACATGATGCCCAAGGCAATTGCTTTGAGACTTGGTATTAGACACCTGCGCAGGACTAGAGCAAAGATTAGCCTAGCTGATGATTCAAATGCAACACCTCAAGGAATAGCTCAT
Organism: Eutrema salsugineum; assembly: GCF_000478725.1. Taxonomy (NCBI): domain Eukaryota; kingdom Viridiplantae; phylum Streptophyta; class Magnoliopsida; order Brassicales; family Brassicaceae; genus Eutrema; species Eutrema salsugineum. The sequence goes on along the minus strand of NW_006256901.1, from coordinate 8,538,270 downwards.
GAAATTCCTTTGAGAATAGGAGATTGCATAGTGCCCGTCGACTTCTACATTGTCGAGACGAGAGATGCAACATATCCAGTGATTCTGGGATGGTCTTTTCTAGCAACTTCCGGAGCTATAATGGACTGGCCAAACCGGAGGATTTCATTTGCTAATATCGACAAAGATGTCTTCACAGAAGCTGTCCCATACAACAGCAAAGCAGGAAAACGTTCTGCAGCAGAAGAGTTTGAAGAAGAACTTTGGAGTGACGAAGAACCTGCTAAGCAAAGCAAGGAGATGTCGAAAAAGACTTGTCTCAGGACAAGGTCTTCTTCATTGGAATAAGTCACGTCCAACACCAAAAGTCGAGCTAAACGACTTAAAACAGAAGCGCTTAATGGGAGGCAACCCATTTAGGTATTGTTTTCGTTAGGATTTTTCTTTCTTTTTCTTTTGATCTTTTTATTTTTCTTAGTTTCAAGTGTTTCTTATAAAACAAAAAAGCCAAAAAAAATCAAAAAACCCGAAAAGACCAAAAAGAAGGATGGTACCTGACTGCTCGGCCCATAAGGAACCAAGGAGAAGCAGGAAGAGGCCGCGAAATAAGCCCCCGCGGTCGCAGGTGTTCGGACCGCGGGAAACACCCCTTCGACAGCGGTCGCGTAGTCCTGACCGCGGCCAAGCGCTTGGTTCGCCGCGGTCGTATGGCCCCTGACCGCGGCACTTGGTCGTTGACATCAAACCCAACCCCAAACCACCCACTTCACCCCATTTCACCTCACCAATCACCCTCCACCTCATTTATCACCCTCCACCACCTTCATCACCACCCATCACCTTCCCAAAACCCCTTCGAATGAATCCGGTTCATCTCCACCAGCATCCCGGATCCAGGTAAGTTCTCTTTGTCCTTACCAATTCGATTATCTATGCATTTTTCTCATCTAATCTCGACTTGTTTCACACTGAGGACAGTGTGATTTAAGTCTGGGGGAGGATTTCATCCCTTTCTAACCACCTTTCTTTCATGAGTCTTGCATTATCTACATTTTTTTCATTTTCCTTAAAGTTTTTCAAAATCGGTTTTCAAAACAAAATACGTTTTAAAGGGAATGGTGAACATGAATCAATGATAGTTGACTGTGTGCTTTAGTCTGTTCCTAGTGACTTGCTCATTCATGATTTAGGACTAGACTAGGCGGTAGCTAAGCACATTTGAAACGAAGTACCCTAGAGGAATTTGAATGATTTCGATTTAGATGAAGGGATACACTAGCTCTGTTTTATTTTGACTTAATATGGACTTAATTTTCTCATTGAAGCATTAGACCAGGGAAACGAATCATACATTCAGGACTTCTTTATCCTTTTACCACTCTCTGTTGATCCTGAATGGCTAGTTCATCTTTAGCTAGTTCCCCACCTTAACCAATCCTCTTTCAAACCACATGCACTCTTGTTTTCTATTGTCTTATATGCAGATAAGTGCAAAAACGTTGGAGAGAAAGAGGAACGACGCAGTTTTCAGCCACCAAGGACAGAGACCTGCGATTTGCCGGAAAAGTTCCCGGAAGGATTCAACACAAGAGGAAGCTCAGTTTGCCTTAGAAAAATCTCAAATTTTGGTACAATCTCGTCCTCTAGTCTCTCTCTCTTTAAAAGGCATTTCTTTTCCAAAAAAAATAAAATAAAAATAAAAATCCGAAAATAAGAAAAGAAAGGAAATAAAAGCCTTAGAGAGTCTAGAGAGGTCGAATTTTAAGTCCCAAGGCAACTGGAGTTCGATTTTATGGAGTTTAGAAGATTGTTTTCTGATTCCCGGAAAGAATCTAAGTCTGGGGGAACAGCTGTTTACAACAAATGAGGAAGGATCATGCAACAACATTTGGCAAGAAGAAGTAACTGAAAACTGTGGTCATCAACATGTCCGTATCTCTCTTGCGGTTTTGCATATTATCTTGCATCCTCCAGATCTTCAGGTAACCCGAAACACTTTAACTCCACCACTTAAATAGCCCTTTAATGCCAAATGCCGTCTACCCTGGATGATGTCTTTAATGAGAACTCACTATTGAACTTAATGAATGTAGAGAGATAGTTGACTGAAATCAAGATTTAATTTGTTTAAGTTTTGCATGGCGGAAAAAGTGGACTAGTATCTCTTGTGCTTTGGTGAGAATTTTCTCGACTAAGTTGTGGATTGATGCACTATCTTTGGTCCTAGTTTAGGAGTTCATGTCTATGAGATTTGTGCATTCCCTATTTTTGTTTTCACTTAACCAGTTTAGGCTTTTGCTTTGTTTGAGGACAAACAAATGTTTAAGTCTGGGGGAGTTGATAACACCGTATTTTGACCATTTTTATGGATCGTTTTGAAATACTTTTTCTATGTTTTTAATTGCTTTTAAGTACTTTTATTACGTTTTTCTAGTATTTGTAGTTCCATGACTCTTTTCAGGTAACTTAGGGAAAAGCTTAACAAAATGGATAGAAAACCAGATTTCAGCTCAGAGTCAAACCGTCAGAAGTTCACCCCTGATTGAAGGCCTTCTCACCGTCTGATCCAGCTCAAATTTGGAGACCTTAAAGATGGAAGTATCAGCTTTCCAGTGCACTTTACAGCTTGGCAATCCAACGGTTCAATCAAAAGATACGCGAAGAGCAAGATGTCCCGTAAACCAGCCGGCAAGCACTTCCACCTGCGGCCAAACACTCATTCCCCGCGGTCAGGAGCATCCCGACCGCGGCAAACCATACATTCCCCGCGGTCACAGCACTCCCGACCGCGGCCATCAAACTCCGAGCCCAGAAGCCCATTTCTGAAGCCCACAATGATTCCCTCATTTGGAGAAACCCTAAGTGACATCCAGAGAGGTGTTGAGCACTATAAATACATGTCTTAGGAACCCTAATCGATCATCCTCTATCTTTCTTATTGTTTTAGAATACTTGTTTTGCTTTAGCTTTTAGGGAGAGAGAGATTTGTTCTCTTGAACCCTTGTTCTTTCTTTTTCAATTTCGGTTTCTATTCTACTTCTTAATATTATGTATTTGATTTCGTTCATTATGTCTGAGTAGTTTTATTGTTGGGATTAAGGGATTTTCGATGGGGATTTATATGTTCGATGAGGATTCCATGAGCTTTTGAGCCGAATCTTAGAACTTTTTCTTCTGAATTCGTTTTTACTGCATGAGGGTAGCGTCATGAACTACAATCTGATCCAGATGCTTGGTGACACGAAAGTGTTCATCAGGTATCAGATCTAGTTTGGGAGAGCAAAACAAACATAGGAGTGGAAACCTACCTATGGGCGATTTGTGAATTAGGACGAGTCTTAACCATAATGCATCTCTTCTCTTCTAGGGCCAGAGTGGAAACCTACTGGTCAGGGTTGAGAGAGATAGTTATCTATGATCACGACAGTGGCGTATTCATACGTCCATGACTCCAGTTTGAAAAGTTTAAGCTAAGATCTTACAAAATTTCCTCTCTAGCAATGTTTTGAATCGTTCGTACCCCTGAGAAAACTTCCCTGAACCCCAACGGTTTCTTCCTTATTGATTTACACCGATTTTCTTTAAGCTCTAGTTCAATACTGTCTTTCCTTTTTAGTTCATTTTCATTTAAGCAATTAGAATATCCGTTTTTATCATTTTTAGTCCTTTTCGTTAAGTTTAGTTATTACGTCATTTAATTCCCGTATTCTCTTTTAATATTTCGTTTTTACATTTTAAACACACAACCAAACCCCCACTAAACCGTTTTTGTTCTAGACTTCCTTACTTTAACTTATTTCAAAGGCTTTTTGCAGGAAAAGATCCTCCTTCCCTGTGGATTCGATCCCTAAGTACTACAATTGATCAGTTGTGCACTTGCGGCTATTGATTTCAATTAGGGTAAAACTTGACAACCCTCACGACAGCACTCATCAAATCACCATCAGGTACTCCAAGTTAATCTCCTTTTCCTCCAGCTGAAACGTGAGATATTTTGATCAGTTCTCCTTCCCAACAGATAATGGCGCAATTTTTGTATTGGAAACACGATAGCCATGAGTTCTTGCTCGTAGATTGACTTGAGCCTCTGTCTATTGATGTGCTGCGAGGTGAGGTAACAAGTTTTACCCTTAATAAAATCAAATGAAAGCCGCAAGTGCACAGCTAATCAGTTGTAGTACTTAGGGATTGAATCCACAGGGATTTGTGTGCCTAGTATTTTTCTACGGTTTCTAATTTTATGTCTAGACTAAATTGATTTTAAAGGGGGTGTTGTTTGTCACGGATTAAACTAAAACTAAAGAAAGCAAATGAATCTATCCTAAAAAGCAAGTAGAAAATCGAATGAAGCAAATGAAACAAGTGAAATTCGAACTAAAGAAAATAAAATGCAGATGTAAGAAAGCAAGTAAATATCGATTGGTTTGTAAACTATGACTAAAAACGCTGGGCTTTCGGGGACTCTACAAGGATCATAATCGGTTCAACACTAGGGATTTTAGATTGGGATTGACGAATATCGAAATTTAAGGGTTCTACAGCTATAGTTCGGCGGTATGACTACGTTGATGCGGTGCGGGCCTAGGGTTGCGTTTTTTTAACAAGCCCATTGGCCCATTGATATCGTGTTTAGGACCGCGGGTTGCGTTTTTTTAACAAGCCCACTAGCTCTAATTGATCCTAGGCTCAGAGAATAGGTCATGAATCTACTCTCATGCAATATGAACAACTTAGAAGAGATGAGATCCTGAATATGTCTAGAAACTTAGAAATCCTAATCGACATGTATGCCTATTGAAAACTCTGCAAACAACTTGACTCTCTGGGATAGATCTACATGATGCAATGGATGATAAAAGACATGAAAGAATGCAAAAGATGAAACAGAAAAGTTAATTAGATAGAAAGGAGAAAGAACAATGGATCAGAGGAAAAAACCCCATCTCCATCGCCTAACCCTAGAAAAACAAAGTTTGGTGGCTCTAAATCTCATTACAGGAGCACACACCCGTTTAAGGCTGCTAAGAAATGTGTTTATAGGTCATAAAGTCTTTCAGGTCTCATTTAGGGCTTCTCTGAAGAGAAATGGCGAAGTGGGCTTTAATGTTGGGCCTTGTGGCTCGTCGTCATGGATCCACCGGGGGTGAAAGTCTTCCAGGACAGGTAAAATGCTACTTTGCCGTGGGTGAGAGTCTTCTGGGACTTGTGAATTTGGTCAACTTGTTCTCTGTGTATCTTTTGATTGCACCGTTGGATCTTCGTGATGTAAAGTGCTATGGAAAGCTGGTTATCTCCTCTTGATTATCTCCATGTTTGAGCTGGATCAGACGGTGAGAAAGTCTTCATTTAAGGCTGAACTTCTGACTCTGAGCTGAAAATATGGATTTCTTCCATTTTGTCATAATTTTCCCTAAGTTTCCTGAAAAGAGCTTTGAGCCTACAAATACATAGAAATCATAATAAAAGTTCTTAAAACTGACTAAAACCTTTAAAAAAGCATTTGAAATCAATGGTGAAAATAGGTACAAATACGGTGTCATCAACTCCCCCATACTTAGACTTTGTTTGTCGTCAAACAAAACAAGATCAAATCTTAAAAAATATCATTCAACAAAAATGAGAGGGAACTCAAAAATTTCAGCAACCATGACTCCCCTCGACTTAGATTTTGGTCCAATTTTTAAAACCAATGCTCACAAACGAATACTTGTAGCATTTGCTTTAAATAATTTCGGCCATCCTAGGACATTGAAAGTATGCTGGTAGCTAGAGATGAAGAAAATCATCTTCTGGCTCGACTCACCCAAAAAGATGACGATGGTAATAAACATGATGTCTTTGTTTTGCAGTTGGATGTAGCGTCTTGAGGAAGGATATACCATATGATTTGAAGAGATGTACAACCAAGATGGGGCTTCCCGAGTATGACTCGTAGCCACACCTTCAATCGAGAATGTCGCCAATGAAAGACCGATAAACACGCATGTAACTGAATTTGGTAGAGCTCGTAAACACTATGAAAACAAATATGGGAGAACGGTTAAATGTTATTAAGGATAAGGTTGATGAGTTGGTGGTAAGAGTTGAACGGTTGGAATCTTATGTGAATGAGCAAGTAGAGACGTCAAAGGTAACCATATTGTGTTATTAAACTATGCGTTTTGTGTTATTAACCATATTGTGTTAATAAACTGTATTCGATTGCAGATTATTGAAAACCTACCCAACAAAGGAAAGCGGAGGTGAGAAGGCAAGGAGAAATGAAGAGTAGGAGACATCATCAGTATTTTGGTTATTGAAAAAAGTTAATCTTTTTCTTATGATGGTTGTTTAAATTAGTACTACTGGTATTACTATGTAAAACTAAGTTTGTTTTGTATTTCAATTTGTACTACTGGTATTATTATGTAAAACTAACAGGTATTACTATGTAAAACTAAGTTTATTTAGGTAGATCAATTCGTATTACTGGTATTATTATGTAAAACTAAGTGGTATTACTATGTAAAACTAAGTTTGTTTAGGTCTATCAATTCGTACTACTAGTATTATTACTATGTAAAACTAAGTGGTATTACTATGTAAAACTAAGTTTGTTTAGGTATAACATTAGAAGAACATTGATTGAAAAAGCTTACGAAACAAATACATAGAACAGTGCAATTAAAACAAAGTCAGAGAGGTAAAACATTAGAATTGCAATCCTTCGTTGGAAAGGGGAAAGTCTTACAAAAAAAAAAAAGATAAGCTAAATATTTGCTCGACACACAACACATGCCAATAAATCCTTCAGCTTTGTAATCTCTTCAGCATTGTTGTTCAGTTCCATACACATTTGCTTGATCTGAAACTTATGGTGTGCCATGCTTCGAATCTTCTTGCACTGCTCATAAACTCATGCATGTCTATTAGCTTCTTGGTCCTCTTATCGTCGTTGTTGCTGGGGTCCATAATCAGGGAAGTGTTTCAGAAGAAAGAAATCGAGAATGAGAGGTAAAATAGGAGATTCTAATAAGAAAAGTGAAAGGAGGTGGTCGCAGTGAAAACAAAGAATGAGTTTGGCGCAATGAAAGAGAGAATGAGTTTGGAATAAAAAGAAACAACAGTAGAAAATTAGTTTTGTACCCCTAAAATTTTAAGAGATTTAGAGTTTGGCGCCAAATATTTGGAAAAATTTAGAGTTTGGTGCCAAAAAATTAAACATAATTATACAGAATATAGTAATTGTACGAAAGTTCCTAATAGTTCTACTTTGGATATTTTCCATTTTATTTAGTACTAGATATTTGGCTTGTGCCTTGCGCAGGCACAAAGGTTTCACAAACCAATTCTATCATTAAGTTATTAACTTTGTTAGGGATAAAAACCACACACAAATATAACAGCAATGTTAGATTTTGGACCAATCAAAAGAAAATAATACTACTGTTTCATTCACACATACATTGTAATTTTTGTTTACCTCTCCATTGCTAGAACTCTCTCTCTATTTTTTCATAAATGTCTCTCCTTCTAATCGGTTATACCTTGTTTTTTTCTTCTTCTTCTTAATCGTTTTTTATTTCTTTATCATCTTTCTCTTCTCCAACAATTTTTTCTTCTTCTTTCTCTTCTGGTTTTTCATAAACTAAGCCTATCATTAATTTATTAACTTTGTTACAGATAGAAAAACCAAACACAAATATAACAGCAATGTTAAATTTTTGACCAATCCAAACAAAATAATAATATTGTTTTCAAGATTATATTGAATAATGTTTCATTCACTCATACATTGTATTTTTTTCTATCCATTGCTAGAACTCTCTTTTGTCGTAAGTGTCTCTTTTTCTTCAGGTCTGTTTTCATTTTCTAGTGTCAGTTTTTCTTCGTCCTCTTCTTGTACCGATCTTTTCTTATATCCTTCAAATTCTCATCTCCTCTTTTGTTCTCTTAATTTACGTTCAAGCATCTTGGCCATCTCTTCCTTCTCCTTCTTCATATCAACCACACATACTTTCGCAGTCAAAACAACTTCATCGTTTCAATTACTATTTCCTTTTGTCTTCCATGCGCGAAACCACTTATTTAAATCGTATATCTAATTTTAAAAGCAAAATAATTATCATATGTAAATAAAATGTTATCCTATCTGTAATACCTCCTCCAATTAAAAATATTTATAAAAAACATCCTATAATATGTTCTTCGTTTCTCTTTTTCTTGTTCTTCTTCAACATCTTCATCTTCTTCGTCCTTTTTTCATCCTCTTCATATTCTCCTACTTGTTTTTCATTGTTTCCATCTTCTCCGACATTTTTTTTTCTTTCAGTTTTTCTTTGTTTTCTTCTATCTTATCCTTCTTCATTATCTTTGTCTTCTCGACATCCTATTATTCAGGTTTTCTTTGTCTTTTACTTCTTCTGCTTTATCTTATTCTTCTTCTTCTTCCTCATCTTCTTTTTCTTTATTGTTCAGTTTTCTTGTTACTCCTAATTTTCTTATTTTTTCATCAAAGGGGGCTTCTTCTTTTTCATAATATTCATCTTATCCAGGTTCTCTATCTTCTTTTTTCCGACTTTTGATCTTCGTCCTCTTCTTTGACTTTTTCCAATTTCGGATCTTTTATTTCTAAATCATGCTTAATATATCTTAAAGTTTGGTGTCATTCAAGCAAGATTTCAAATACCTCATTCAAATCCAGTGTTGTTCAAAACCAAATGACTTTTAAAATGTTTGTATATTGAGCCATTTCAAATGAATTCCAATAAATTTTTATGAAAACATTAAAAGAAAATCCAAGGTAGAGTGCGTCATCATTCATATATATATATATATATATATATATATATATATATATATAAGACTAATAATAGATACAGTCATTATAAATTAGACCCCTAGAGATAGAGTGTGTCGGCGGATAGACGTCTATCTTATGTTGCGGCTGGCTTTCTTTGGTGGTTGCTAGAGATTTTTGAAGCGGATCCACCAAATACCTCTGTGTAAGTGGTCAGAAGTGATTAGGCTTAGGGCGTACAGGACACATCCGGTAATCGATACACATCCTATGTCCAGTCACTGTTCGCAGAAGGAAGTGATCTTTCCTGGTTGCTGCATTTAGTTTCCGGTAATCGATACACATCCTGTGTCCAATCACTGTTCGCGTCGGAATCAGCTTATTCCTCTCATTCTTCACAACTGTGACTCCTCCTTTCTTAGGAACCACGTGCACTCGACTGACCCAAGCACTGTCTGAAATCGGATAGATGATCCCAGCTTGCAGCAGCTTCATGATCTCCTTCTTCACCACTTCCTGCAGGTTCGGATTAAGCCTCCTCTGGTGTTCAATCGACGACTTCGTCTCATCCTCCAGGTGAATCCGATGCATGCTCAGGTCCGGAGAGATACCTGAAATATCATCAAGAGAATAGCCAAGAGCTTTGCAAAACTTGTGCAACTTGCTTAGCAGTAAAGTGAGCTATGCATTGTTTAAGGAAGCATTGACAATAACAGGGTAAGTGGAATTAGGTTCCAAGAATGCGTACCTTAGCCCTGCAGGAAGCTGTTTGAGTTCAAGCTTAGGGGCTTTCTCTTCACTCCAATCGCTGATCTTTTTGGCTTTTGCAGGAACTTCGATCGGTTCCTCTTGAGCCACCAGCTGCATCACCTGCTCGCTTGCGTCAAGCATCTTGACATATGATGCTGTGATTTCGTCCAGGTGCTCTGCTTCAGATGCAGACGAGATCAGAGCTCTCTCCAAAGGGTCCGCAGGGTGCATCTCCTGGAACATCTCCTCTGCGAAGCCTGTGAGAGTGTCGACGTAGAAGGTCTGACCATCGATGGTGAGCTTCTTCATCAGCTTGTCCATGTCAAAGTTCATAACCAAGTCTCCAACATTCAAAGCAATTCTGCCCTTCCTCACATCGATGATAGCACCTGCAGTCGCTAGAAAAGGTCTCTCAAGGATAAGAGGGTCCTTAGGTTCCTCTCCATACTCTAAGACAACAAAATCGGTTGGTATCATGCAATCTCCAACCTTGATTGGAACATCTTCCAGCACTCCTTCAGGTGTCATTGTCGATCGGTCAGCTAGGATAAGAGAGATCCTCGTCGGCTTGAAGTCAGTCATACCGAGATTGACAGCGACTGAATACGGCATGAGATTGACACTAGAACCCAGATCACACAGCAATCTCTTGAATCTCTCCGTGATGATGGAGCAATCCAAGACAAAGCTTCCTGGATCAGACAACTTCTCAAGAATTCGGTTCTGAATCACAGCACTGGCTTGCTCAGAAATCATCATCACTCCCTGTTCATGGCTGATATTATTGGTCACCATTCGCTTCACATAACGCCTGATAACAGGAGTGATTTTCACAGCATCAACCAAAGGTATCTCAATCACAAGCTTTTCCATCAATGCTTTGCACCTTACATCATCTAGCTCTTGCTTGGACTTCCTAGGGCTCCTTGGGTAAGGAACCTTAGGTTTGTAGATCTTCTCCTCAGCAGATTTCGGACTTGGAGAAATATCAGCTTCGCTCTGCGATTGGTGACGCGCGACACTGGTTGTGGTGTCGCTCGACACCGGATCTGCAACTTGAGGAACTTCTTCAGGATCTTCAAAATCCACGATATCAGCAGCAGGAGGCGTCTTCTTGGGCTCAGAAATCAAATTTTTACCACTCCTCAACGTGATGGCACTGCAGTGATGCCTCGGATTGGTGTCAGTCCTTCCAGGAAGAAAACTTTCTTGTCGTTTCACAGACCCTGCTGTTTGAGCAACCTGCGTATCGAGCTGCTTGACATGGGTGTTCAAAGCCTCCATTTTCCCATTCAGATCAAGGTAGAGAGCATCTATCTTTCCATTGAAGTCCACGGTGAGCTTCTGCTTACCTTCCAGAATTTGTTCCAGCATAGACTTCATCTCATTGTCAGGAGTTTGAGGTTGAGCTGAAGGAGTGCTGTAGTTTCTGGAAAAATTGTTGTTAGAGTAAGGCTTCTGGTATTGAGGCTTAGGTGTGTAACCAGAAAAGTTCTGATTACTGTTGAAGGTGCTCCTCTGATTGTTTCCACTGTAACTTCGGTTACCTTGCTGATTACCAAACCTCTTACCCTGAAACCCTGATCCACTGACAAAGTTGACATCTTCCTCCTCAGCTTCATCCTCAGGTTCGAAACTCTCCACTTCCTGTGCGAATCTGACAGACTTTTTACCCACTAGAAGGCTATGCACAGAGTCAAGCTTAGCCTTCACCTCAGCAATCTACGATCCATCCATGTTCCCAGCTTGCTTCTTCCGCTCATAATCAGCATTCTTGGTACTATTGCTAGATGCCAAGTTTTCGATGAGCGTAACAGCTTCGTCTGGGTATCTGATGTTAAAGTTTCCATTGCTTGCTGCATCATGAGCCATCTGATACCTCCAATCAACACCTCTGAAGAAAATACCCAACAGTTGCACATCGCTAAAGCCATGATGTGGGCAGTCTCGCTGGTACGATTTGAATCTCACCCAAGAAGCTTTGAATGCCTCAGTAGGTCCTTGAGATAATGTCGAGATTTTGAGTCTCAGCTCCTCAGACCTGGCATCGTCGTAGAAATTGTGCAGGAAGGCGTTCCTGGTCTCTTCCCAGGTGGTCAACGAACCAGGCTCCAATTGCTTCAACCAATTAGCTGTTTCTCCAGCAAGAGAGTAAGAAAACATCTTGCAGAAGAGGAAATCATTGGACACTCCATTGTATTTGATGCTGGTGACCAAGTCCTCAAACCTCTCGATGTGATCCATAGGATGCTCATGAGAGTGACCATGAAAGGGATGCTGACCCACAAGAGTGTAGTACACAGGTTTCAGCTCGAAATCGTTCCTTTGAAACGCAGGGGCGCGAATCGCAGATCGATTTGCATAGAACTTCTCAGGCCTGTTGTAATCTCCAAGAGTTCGTCTTCGAGCAGCTGCAGGTGCAGGTTCCCTCACGTTCTGTTCTTCTGGAACATTCCTCTGGTTAGGAACGATCACAGCATTACCACGCGGTGCAGGTGGTGGATTCTGGTTAACAACATTCACTGGTAAAGGTGCCGGTGGAATGATGTTACCATCTCCATAAAGTCTTTGGCCTCTCTCATTGCACACATGACCATCTTGGTCTCTCCAGATACCGGCATCATCACGCACAAGTCCGTTTGCGTTCTCCATCTCTGCCGGTTGCTTTGCCTTTCTGTTCGTTCGCTCTAACTCTGCTAGCTCCTCGTTGCTCAAAATCACTAGCGGGATGTCTTTGTTGCTTCTGGTTCCACGAGTATGCATAAACCTGAAGCACAAAAGACAAAGAGATAAAACGAAATAAGTAAATTAGGTTATAAAAACAAAAGGTGTCGCGCGACACCAGTAGTGGTGTCGCTTGACACTAAGAAAAACTTAGTAGAAACTCAAAAACTAGGTTTAATGGCGAAATCAAGTCCCCGGCAACGGCGCCAAAACTTGATATGCTCAAAGTTTAATCCCTAATCTACTATGCAAGAGCACAAATGTGCAGTTGTAGTATTGCAGGGGTCGAACCACAGAGACAAGAAATCACTCAATAAACCTGATAGAATTCGAATTACGCTAAGCAGAATAATGAAAAACGAATAGCAATGCAAATAAAGATAAACGAATGCAATAAAAACGTTTGTAAAGTTCAGATGGATGAAGATTAGGCTTAGGGCGTTTCTCAGGAAATCAATGAATGCAGATCAATCGATTAGTCACGGTTCATGTTTAAGCACGGTTCTTGAACTCGAAACGCAGAATTATAATTAACCAACTTCCGTTGTGAGAATTATCTAAGTTAAAATCCTAGAATTCTAAATTCCTTTGCAAATCCTACAGATTTAAACCAGCTTTAATGCACAAGTTTGATATGTTCACAAAGCATCGAAACCAAATTCCTTTCCGAATAGCTACTTTGCTCACCCAAGATTCTTTCCAGTCATTCAATTACACTTCCGTGTCAATTAAGCAATCTAAGATCTAAGTTCTAGGTGATCAGTCCAGAATTAGCTTTAAGAACAACCTATGGTGAAGAACTAATCAGATTATGAACCCTAACTAAATCAATTAATCAAGCATCCGGGGAAAACCTTAATGAGAACCCTAAACCTAACAAGCTAACTACTCAGACATGGATATTGAAACAATATACATGATTGAATAGATTGCAATAAGAAGATGAATAAAATAAACAAAGTGGTTCGAAATCTTCTCTCTAAACGAACAGAGTTCAGACTTGTCTCCCCAAGCTCTCAAGATCGCAAAAGCCGAAAAATAAAAGTTGTGTTCTCTTGAAAATCTAAGGTAAAGTTCAAAAGAGACTAAAAATCCTATTTATATCTCTAAAACACGTCTTAGGCTTCTCTGGAAACTTCTGGGCCCAACTCCTTCTCCATACAGGAAACAAAATCACGTTTTCCTTATTTCTGCGATCGGTGTCGAGCGTCACTCTCCATGGTGTCGAGCGACACTAAAGCACCTGATTTGTCCTTCGCGAATTTGATCCTGATTTAGCTCCAAAGTGCTCCAAAATCTCCAGTTAAGCTCCAAACGTACCTATGACCTAAAAGACTCCAAAAGACTCGGAAAACACTAAAAAACTCTATAAATAAGATTTATACCATGGTTAAAAACCATAAAAACAATGATATATCACGGATCCACCAAATACCTCTATGTAATTGGTCAGAAGTGATTGATCTTTTCTTCATCTCTGTTCTGCTCTGTTTCTGCTTCCTCTAATAGAGGTTTGTAAGAGTTTGCTTTTTGGAGTCATTTTCAATCAAAATCAGATGAAACACATAAACAATATACAATATTTCTAGTACAATACCTCGATGCTTTCATTTGCCGTTACACATTTACATCCGTTTTCACATGTAAATGGTTAAATGATCAAAAGTTGCAACAAAACAGAGCCGAAATTCCGACCCAATAAAAAAACAGAGCCGAACAACTTTAATATTATGAGTTCCAACATAACTTAGTTTTGTGCTTATGGATTTACTATCATCTTTAGTTATCAAGTCAAAGAATGTGGCACGATCTCCTCTAGTATAAATAGAGGAACATCGTGATAAATTCAAGGGGAGAAAAACTTAGAAGACTAAGCTTATAACTCAATACTCTTGTCAGATTAGATCAGTGTTTTAGGATCTCAAATATCTATGCGAAAATCATCATCGGCCTTTTGTTGATCTCAAAATCAACTTTTTATTGATCTCAACATCGAACAATCATCCCTCTATTGCCAAGAATAAAGCTTTATTTAACCAAAATCTCTGAATCCCTTCTTCTTTGTTGAACTTAAACACATGAATCTATCTCGTCCCAAACCACATTCAACACTTACGATGGAGCTAGCAAATGATGACTGTTTGTATGTTCTTTTAGGTTCTTCACTTTGTGTATTTTGACTCCATCTTCTTTGTTAAGTTTGTCTTTTGTTATTGGGATTCTGCAGGAACAATAAACACGTATCAAGTGAAAATCCGCAATCAAACAACAAATGCATTTCTTAAAAACTTTTCCTGATTTCAAATACTGAAAAAACTTCACCTGCTCGTACATTGGAAATTCCCACCGACATTGACCGTTGAGCATCATAGTCTTCTCTAACTTTCCCATTTATTTTCCAATATATACGGGGATATCAGAGATCGTTAATCCCTCTGCCTTCCACTAAGTCACCTGACAAAAATTAAAAAATTATCATACAAATGGGCATAAGAATATCCAAGATCTAAATCTCAAAACATGAATTCTGACATCTTATTGGTACAACTGCAATAACAACAAAAATTCTGGACTATATCCCACCACTTTAAGAGAACAATCAGTCCCAAGATTTTATTTTACAAATCAGATTCTATCAAAATGGAAAAAAGAAGGAACAACAAAGATCCTGCTGAAGATGTCCAGTTACATCAGTGATGTCCACCAAGCATGTTGTTTTACCAACCACTGGCTATCACAACAGATTCTATTTTACATTGCTGACAAGTAGTACAAAAAAAAGACTTGCTCACCCTTCTACTTGGTCACAAGTAGTGATTTCTCTTGTAAGCGATGACTGCAGGAATAAAAGTTTAGATATTTTGTAGAGATATTCTTTAAATAGTGCACTAAAAGAAAAGAGACGCAACACAAAAACTAAATGCCAAATGTTTTGTACATGTTTGGTCAATTTTCATGGGGTCTCTCTAAGATAAACGTATCTTACTCTTGACACTATCAATCTCTAAGAACCTATTAAGAGGGGATCTTGATCAGATTTGAGGTAATATTGAAACGATAATGCAGCTAGCTTTGGCGTGGCTTAATGGAGTCAAAATAAATAAGGTGAAGAACCACACTCTTGTTTTTGGAGACAGTCGGCCATAAGAGCTGCAGCAGCATTCCCATTATTATTTTCTTCAAAGAAGCCAATTGTTGCGTTGGTCAGTAAAAGGAAAACGATTCCAACAAAGTCTTCCTGTTCAGGACCTAGGCTCTATATTCTATAATAACATTTTCCCGTGAGTTTCAAGGCACATCTTCATATAATAGAGAGTAGAAACGAATTCACAAACTCTGATGGACGAAAAAATAGTAGCAAAACTTTGATTGTCTTATGTCACTATCTGCAAGGGCGATGTACATAAATGCTGCAGCTTCTATAAACCATGACAGCATATTATACATAAAACCGAGGGATTTTTGAAATTTGTTCTCCTGTATCATTGTTTTCAATGGCGTTAGCACAACATTCACATATTATCCAAGAATAATGTAAACAACCATAGATTCACATAAAAATAAAACACATGCCCAATACACAAACAAACAAAAAAAAAAAAAAAACTAATTTTACCTTTCGACACCATTGCAAAACACATAACCAAAAACAATTACTTACCCTTAATATTTGTTTTACTAGTTTTTCAGTTGATTATATAGTCCAGAATAATCTGTCTCTGAGTGTATTATTCTCTAATATGTTCAATATCAAGTTTTTTCTAACTTTTTCATCCTAAGTTGATTATTATTTGCAAAATGATCTTAAAACTATAAAAAAAATATATTGTGTAGATTATGTTATAACATCTTAATATGATATAAAATATATTTTTTTCTATCAAAATTGGGATGTTGTGATATTGTGTAAATTGTATCATAACATCCCAATCTCTGAACGCATGAATTTTTGTTTAGTTTTTCTAAAAGTCAAAATTATTATATAACATCTGAGTTTTACCAGTTGTACTAGTTGTACATTGTATCATGGCCTCCACATACAACATACATTTATGATTCTCTCTATCATTGGATGTTAGAAAAACACAGAGATCCTCATCATTAGAAATAGTAAACTGTTCCTCACCTCCTACAACCAGCAATTAAATGCAACTCATTTCCAATTTAACCTTACTTTCATCTAATGCAAGGTTCTTGTATATCCTAGCTTCTATCATCGACAGACTTATCTCTCACACAGGTGTCTTCAACATTAAACTGTATATGTGACCTTGGCATTTAAAATGTATGCTGATATTTTTGCTCATCGTATATCAAAACAATACAAAAAACTCAACCAGTAATACTATTTATCGACAGTTATACCTGCTCTATACATAGTAATACTAGTTGCACCAAATTTTACTCAATAAATCATGACTTCAAGTAATACCAGTTTTACTAGTTATACTACATTTTCCAATAATGCTAGTCATACCCAGTTCTCCTATCGCAAAAACTGGATGGTCTCGCCGATTACTTACAATGCACTACGATTCAACCACTAAAATAGTTATATTACCAAATTGAAGTCCAAATCAACCTAGAAATCATGATCAAACACCCAATGTGCATACTAAAATAATCAAATCTAATGCCTAACTCAATAACTGAACTGACCTGGTTCAGGCTAGAGCAGCTCGATAGAGGAAAAAATGGCGATGATGGAGATGTCGATGGCGGCGGCTAAACCAGAGCCCGATCTCCCTGACAGTGGTGGCTACGGCCTTCTTCTTTCTTGTCTGACTTCTCTAGATCTTCTCCTTCTTTGTCACTAATCGGAGGCAGAGATCGTGATCTCTCTACTTCTTCTTCAACCTCTTCCTCCATTCTTGATGCTTCAACCCTCGAAGGCGGATCAGAACTCTCAACCCCTTTTTTGGAGCAATTTTCCTCTTCTTCCTCGTCCACCTTGTTCTAGGAGGCATCTTTGGGATTGTGAATCGAATCCAACTACTTATCGTTGAGTCCATGGCGTCGCCTGCAATTCGACTGTTAGATTGGGTTGAATTGGTACTTCCCTCGTCCAATGCAATTGAGTTTTCATTGTCTTCTTCTTTGTCTTCTTCTTCGTCTTTCTTCCTCTTCTTCGTCACCTTCTTCTTCCTTGTCTGACTTCTCTAGATCTTTTCCTTCTTCGTCACTAATCGGAGGCAAAGATCGTGATCTCTGTACTTCTTCTTCAACCTCTGATGTGTGCTGTCGTGAGGGGTGTCAAGTTTTACCCTAAATGAAATCAATAGCCGCAAATGCACATGTGATCGATTGTAGTACTTAGGGATCAAATCCACAAGGAAGGAGGATCTTTCCTGCAAATGCCTTTGAAATAAATATAAAGTAAGGAAGTCTAGAACCAGGCGTTTTTGTAAGGGTTTTGGTCGTGTCTTTAAAACGTAAAAACTAATCTTAACGAGAAAATACGAGAATTAAAATGACCTAATAATTAAACTTAACGAAATCGACTAAAAACGAGAAAACGGCTAAACGTAATTGCTTAAATGAAAATCGATCATGAGAATGAAAATCATGAACTAAACTTTGAAATAAAATCGATGTAAATCTATAGAAAAGAAGGCGCTGGATTTCAGAGAAGTTTTCTCTGGGGTATGAACGATTCAAAATATTGCTAAAGAGTAAATTTGATAAGATCTTAGCTTAAACTTTTCGAACTAGAGTCACAGACGTATGAATACGCCACTGTCGTGATCATAGACAACTATCTCTCTGAACCCTGACCAGTAGGTTTCCACTCTGGCCATGGAAGAGAAAAGATGCATTATTTTTAAGACTCGTCAGCATTCACAAATCGCCCATAGGTAGTTTCCACTCCTATATTTGTTTTGCTCTCCCAAACTAGATCTGACACCGGATGAACACTTTCGTTTCACCAAGCACCTAGATCAGATTGTAGTTCAAGACGCTACTCTCATGCAGTAAAAGTAAATTCAGAAGAAACAGTTCTCAGATTCGGCTTCAATAGCTCATGGGATCCTCATCGAACATATGTATCCCCATCGAAAACCCATTTGACCCAAAAATAAAACTGCTCAGACATGATGAACGAAATCAAAAACATAGTATTAAAAAGTAAAGCAATAATCGAAATTGAAAAAGAAAGAGCAAAGGTTCAAGAGACAAATCTTTTTCTCCCTAAAAGCTAAAACTTAAAAAGTATTCTAAAACAATAAGAGCATATGAGGTCATGCGATTAGGGTTCCTAAAACATGTATTTATAGTGCTCAAGACATCTCTAGGCGTCACTTAGGGTTTCTCCAAATGAGAAAATCATTTTGGGCTTCAGAAATGGGTCTTCGAGTTCGAAGTTGGCTGGCCGCGGTCGGGAAGTGCGTGACCGTGGGGAATGGATGCTTGGCCGCGGTCGGAAAGTCTCTGACCGTGGTGAAATGACTGTTGGCCGTGGGTAGAAATGCTTGCCGGCTGGTTTACGGGACATCTTGCTCTTCGCGTATTTTTTTATTGAACCGTTGGATTGCCATCTTTGAGATATTTCCATCTTTGTGATCTCCAAATTTGAGCTGGATCAGATGGTGAGAAGGCCTTCAATCAGGGGTGAACTTCTGACGTTTTGACTATGAGCTGAAAATCTGGTCTTCTATCCATTTTGTTAAGCTTTTCCTTAAATTTCATGAAAAGAGTTTTGAAACTACAAATACTAGAAAAACGTAATAAAAGTATTTGAAGCAATAAAAACATAGAAAAAGTATTTCAAAAGGATTCATAAAAGTGATCAAAATACGGTGTTATCAACCTCTTCCTCCATTCGTGATGCTTCAACCCTCGTAGGCGGATTGGAACTCTTAAGCTTTTCTTTTGGAGCGATTTTCCTCTTCTTCCTCGTCCACCTAGGAGACATCTTTGGGTTAGAGGCTAGGGTTAAAGAATGGGATAATCATTCAATTACAGTTTTGGGGGAAAGAGGATTAGATCTCTAGTTATTCCTCTTTCTAGTTTCACGAAGAGAGATTTAAAATCGGGAAAAGAGGAGAGAAAATGGAAAGAAACTGTTAGAAATTATATCAAAATAGGGAATTTTATTTTTTTAAATTAAGTATTTGGGTCGGATTACATCCGATATCACTGGATGAGTGGATAAAACCTAGGTTTAAGATATAATTTTATTGAATTGGGTTAGGTTGAGTTATGTACCTACTATATTTTGAAAATTAAAAATAATTACATCGAAAAATATTTTAAATATGGGGAGAAATCAGACTTGGATTTGAGGAGGAGGGATAAATGAGATGATTTCCCCTCCGGAAGACCCATTTACTCATTTCCCGCGCAAAACCCTTAACCTTTCTCCTTCGCCGGCGCGACGATGATGGAATCGCCGACACAGACGGCGGAGCACATAGAGTCTATGACGGAGTTTCTGATGAACCACTATTCCGATCAGCTCCGCGACATCTCTCTCTCTACCGATCCCAAACTTCACTACCCTCTCTTTCTCGAGTAATGCTTTATTTCTCTCTCTCTCTCTCTCTATCTCTCTCTCCATGAATCTTCTTTTCATTTACTGCACTATCACTCTCTCTCTCTCTAGATTCGCAGAACTCGTTGATGATAATCCGAATCTGGCGCATCTTGTTTTCTCCAATCCCGAGCAATTTCTTCGTCACTTCGACGATTCAGCCATTTTGGCTCACGTATGTTACTCAACTTGATGATGAATCATCTGTTTTTTTTTGGTTCTGGATTTTGTAGTTTAATTGTAAATCAAATGTGGGATTTCAGTAATCAGATAGACGAGTTTTGTGTTTGGGTTTAGAAAATTGCGTTGGAGCAGATGAAAAAATTTGAGAACAAGATTGGGACCGAGAAGAGATTTATACATGTTCGTATAAACACTAGTGGATCCCCTCTAGAACGAAGCCCTGGTGTGTGTGTGTGTGTGTGCGTCTTATTCTATCTACAGAACATTTTTTTTTTTTTCCATCGAGTTTATTCTGCTTCTCTTAGCTTATTTTGGTTTTGTCACAGACTCTTTCCCGAGTATTGGTCGGGTTAGAGTAAAGCACCGTGGGATTCTGCTGATGTTGAAAGGCACAGTGATTCGTTCTGGGGCTGTCAAAATGTACGAGGGAGAACGGATGTATAGATGCCGAAAATGCAAGCACATGTATGTTTTGTGTTGTTTAATTTGGATTTTGTCACCTCTTGTTCTTGTGTTTCTGCCTGACTGTGAGTTGATTCCTTGTATAGGTTTCCTCTTTTCCCTGAGTTGGAATCGATAAACTCAATCGTGAAACCGCCCTTTTGTCCTTCCCAGGTTTGTCACATTGTATCTCATTTCATTCTTTTACTAGCAATGCTCCTTTCCACTGAAACCGTGTTCGTAGCTTCCATTTTCTTCTAAATAATTGATATTATAACACTTTTGAAATCTTCAACTCTTGGTGACAGCGGTCAAAATCTTGTGAAGGCACAAACTTTGATCCTGTGGAAGATACAGTCACACGCCATGACTATCAAGAAATCAAAATCCAAGAAAATACTCAGGTTTTAGGTGTTGGGGTTATCCCAAGGTCCATTCTAGTCGTCCTGAAAGATGACCTTGTTGACATTGTTAAAGCTGGAGGTACAACACCATGGCTATAATTTCCAACACTTAGTCTAACCATTTTTAGGGTGCTGGCATAAATGCTCCGCCTCCTGAGATTAAAATTCAGTAACATCTTTCTTATTTTCTTTTTTATGCAGATGATGTTGTTGTCTCTGGCATCTTGACGTCAAAATGGTCTCATGACTTAAAAGACGTTCGCTGCGACCTTGAACCTATGTTGATCGCCAATCATGTCAGGTAAATCGTAAATAGCTTGGCAACTTTGATAAAGCAAATCCCTGTTGATCAATTTTATCAAGGAAATCTTTTAGTATAAAAAATGGTACTGTTTTGTTTGCCCAAAACAATCAATGAGGCTAACTAAACAATGAAGTAGCTCCCTCAAAGGTTTTGTCTCCGGAGAGTTATTGTCGGTATTTGAGGAGATTCTATTTCCTCATATTCTGAGTTACTATTGGGCATTGCCATTTCAGTTATTAACTCACTTCTACCTCATTTTCACCTGTTATCCTGCCGCTCTGTAGAAGAACTAACGAACTCAAATCAGAAATTGACATATCTGATGAATTGATCGAGAAGTTCAAGAAGTTTTGGAGCCACTTCAAAGATACCCCTTTGAAAGGTAAAAAGTCACTGTTACTTTGGAAACTATTTTGAACAACTATTATGTCCTACCAAGTAATATATGGAAATCAAAAGTTGAATATTTGTTAAAACTCATGCTAAGTTCTTTAGTATTTGATTAAGCCAGGGAGAAATGCTATCCTACGAGGTATCTGCCCACAAGTCTTTGGTCTCTTCACTGTTAAGCTTGCAGGTATGCTGAATGCATACTTTTTTTTTTGGTGTCAACATCTATTCTCATTGAATTGCCTAGAAATTTGTTCATGCATGTGCATGTGTTAATATGCAGTTGCCTTAACACTCATTGGAGGTGTGCAACATGTTGATGCCTCTGGTACAAAAGTCCGGGGAGAGTCTCACTTGCTTCTTATTGGTGATCCAGGTCGGTGTCAACCACTGAGTGTTTCCATTCTTATATACATATCTACGCATGGCTCTTAAATTGTGAATGAGATGCAAATTTTTGGCCGAACTAAATTGATTTGGAACTAGAGTACTTAACAAGAGATTTGAGTATAGTAAAATGTACTGTGATTTCTTGTTTAGATGCTGATTCAACTCTAAATGGGAGTGTAGCTTGACTCGGATCCACTTTTTACGTTGTTAATATGTGGCAGGCACTGGAAAATCTCAGTTCTTGAAGTTTGCTGCAAAACTAAGCAACAGAGCTGTAATCACAACAGGACTAGGAAGCACAAGTGCTGGATTGACTGTAACTGCGGTTAAGGATGGAGGTAAGCGCTCCAATCTTATCTCTTGTGTTGGGTCCTTCTTAACACTTTTTTTCCGTTTATTCTTACTAATTTGTTTCCAGGGGAGTGGATGTTGGAAGCTGGGGCTCTTGTTCTTGCAGATGGTGGACTTTGCTGTATTGATGAATTTGATAGGTACTCTCCAGATGCCAGAGGGAAGAAACATGTAGTATATTGTTAATTAAATTAATCCATAGTGTTATCTGCTTGAAAAGTTTGATTTACAATGAACTTGAAGTGTTCTTGTGGTCTTGTGAAATATCTGGCATCTTATCACTGACAAGAACTATCATCATTAGTATAAATTGGTCAGCCTAACATAGCAAGCATTTTAGTATCCTTTCAATTTATATCAGCTCTATTTGTGCATCGACTTTGGTTCTATTGCTTCTTCCTTGAAAGACACAACTAAAACTAAGGTGCTTTTTTTCTTTCTTTCTTGAAGCATGAGAGAGCATGACAGAGCAACCATACATGAAGCAATGGAGCAACAAAGCATAAGCGTTGCCAAGGTAGACCACTCTATAGAACTTCTTTATGTACATTTTTCTTTTTGTCGCACAGCACCACAAGCTGTACATCGTTCCTATTAAAACAGCTTATGCCTTATTTTGTTTCTGTATTTGTATGTTTCTCATTGTGTCTTTTTAATTTGAAGGCTGGCCTTGTAACGACTCTTAGCACAAAGACAATCGTCTTCGGTGCTACAAATCCTAAAGGACAATATGATCCCGATCAGTGTATCCATTTTTAGAAAACCTCAGACAAGCTTTTGCTTTCATACATGCCTACTGATTTTCCAATAAAAGTTGGTGCTATCACTTATAGAAGGAAAAATGTTCCTGTTTTCCGTTAGCATTTGAGTTTATTTGGTGTACTTGTTTTGATATTTTTCTTCAGAATGTTCTTAACTGAATTTAGCTCTTTCTGTAAATACTGCCCTCTCCGGTCCCTTGTTGAGCAGATTTGATATTGTACTCGTTCTTTTAGATACAAAGAATCCTGAATGGGATAAAGTTGTATCCTCCCACATCCTTGCTGAGGTATCTTCCTTTAAAGAAGTCTATATTGTATTGCATTGCATACTTAATGGCCCTTATTAAGAAGAGAGTTTATATGTGTGGCAATATATATGACTTTTATGTCTCTAATAATTTGATGTCATCAACTCAGGTGGAAATAGAGCAAGGCAGATATGTCGATGATCTGACTACGATTTGGCCACTACCGATGCTTCAAAGGTACCTGATGTGTACAGAAGAGTTACAAATTATTTTCCCTGCAGAGAAGTCTGAGATGACAGATGCGTTTGATCCTAGAAATTGCTAATAAACTCTTACAATCCTGACCTATGCAGGTACATTCAGTTTGTAAAAAAAAACTTCAGGCCTGTCCTGTCAAAGGAATCAGAAGAAATAATTTCAAGTTATTATCGACTCCAAAGAAGATCATCAACACATAATGCAGGTATCTTCTAAGCACACTTCTTTGTTTTCCAGATGTTAATTTTTTTTATTAACATGGAACAGTGTCTTCTTATTCTTTATTTATATCAAAAATTGCTCTGCAACCCCATTCTTACTGGATGTAAGTGTAGCCAAGAGATAGGTCGATCGATTTCAAATCCACTTGATACTTGCTTGGTGGGTACAATGAAACAATTTAGATAAATCCTAAGGTGGGGTGATATCTTTCATGTAATTTGCTTTTACTTTGAATTGCAGCAAGAACAACCGTGCGGATGTTAGAAAGCTTAATCCGTCTAGCTCAAGGTAGCTCTTATGTTATCCTCTTTATCAATCAAATCACTACATAAGAAGAAGAAAAAATGATTAATTGTATAATGGTGTCACAGCTCATGCAAGGCTGATGTTAAGAAATGAGGTCACACGATTGGATGCCATAACAGCAATCCTGTGCATTGAATCGTCGATGACCATTTCAGCCATCGTGGACAGTATGGGGAACGCGCTGCACTCTAATTTCTCTGAAGAACCGGATCAGGAATGTATCCTTTTTTCAAACGTTTCCCTAACTTTTGTTCTAGATATCTTTGTTTAGTTACAATAGCATTGACGCTTGAAAGTTTTGTAATTTGAAATTCCTAACTTATAGCAACCAACAGACGCGAAGCAAGAGAAGATCATCCTTGAAAAGCTAAGAGGAGACGACATTTATTAGCGTGTGCGAAGAGAGGGAGATAGGGTTGCAATATTATCTCCTTATGTGTCTCCGGCAAAGTTTCATATGTACCGAGTTCATTATGTGGTGGGTTGCATACTTACTGTAAAAGATGCATGTTTTCTATCTCCGTGTCCGATACAGTTAATTAGTTAAAGACGGTCGGTCTTCTACAACACAATTTGCCTTCAAAATTTAGAGAACCAAAAATATTATCATTTACAGTAATTATTTAGGATCGACTTAGACAACTGTATAAAACACAATGTTCATAAGATTGTAAGGTAGTAACCAGAAGCTCGGCTTCTGTATCCGTCGGATATTCCCTCCACTAGCCCAAACAACAAAGGTTTCGCTAAGTTATAACCCAAATCAAAAGCTCAAAAGAGAAGTAAAATTTTAGAGTTCTGGAGAGGAAGAAATTTCCAGAATTGTCATGATAAATTGGTTTCATCATGTTTAGGATAAGGCTTAGTGTCTGACTAACGAATTCAGAGTAAAACAAGTGACTAACCAGTTCAGAGTAAACAAGTGAAAAGAGTTATAATTTTTTGGCCCATCATAATTATGGCAAATTATTTTATTTTATTTGATTTCTTCAGTGTTTTTTCTTTTGGCGTCTTTTTGATTACACAAAGCCCAAAACGGGCAGATTACATGAGGTTTCAAAGACCAAAACCTTTACATAGCAAGTCCAACAATCCAACCTATTGACCAAATGAGACAAAGATGTATTAAAACTAAACACGTGTATAAAACGTGGAAGGCTATGGTTGATCTAAGAGATGACGATGAGACTCACAGCCAACGACGACGCAGAAACAGAGCTCCCTCCGAAAGCAAATATCCGATGAACTGCAAACATCAAGGCAAAGAGATCCACCAAATCTAAATCATTCTCTATGAAAACTATCATGTAAAACTCCATTACAAATTGAAAATGCAAAAACCGTATCTTAAAAACTAACACAAAACATAACACAGAAATTTTCTTTACACAAAAATATATTTTTAGTAAATCTGTTTGTAACTTACAAGTATACAGAACTCGATTTAGAGCAAACTCAAGACACTTCTTGATTTGCTACACTAACCTCTTTCTGTTCTTGAAACGATACGTAATTTAAGAACCTCTCACCCAAAATCTTTAGCACTCTAGCTCACAAACTTTTACAAGAATTTCGTTCACCATTTGCTAAGAATTCACTCAGTTGTGTTAAAACCCTACAAGGTTCTCACACGCCTATTTATACATAATAGGACTTGTGGTTAAACCTAGCCGAGACTCTCCTTAGCGATTTCTCTAAATCTTCAAGAGAATCTCTTCCTTCCCTATCTTCTCCTAAGATAAAGGAAATTTGATATATTCTTCGAAAATCTTCCAAGATATTCCAAGCCTCTTATCCAAATCAGCTTCTCGTTTCTTGAAGTGTCCAACACCTCCTACAGTTCCAGCTCAGCTACCAGCTCACCTCCATGTGTGTAGATTGTTCCGCAAGTCTTCTCCGTATCAGCTCTTGAGCCAGCTCGACTGCTACACGTGCTGCTCCAGCCTTGTTTGCAGCTTCAAACTCCCCCTTTTTTTAGCATATGTGCCTCACAAGTACCTGTCCAAGAAATTGAAGACATACAAACACAAGCCAAAGCAATACACAACCACACGCCATTCTGAAATAATTCTGATTAACCAAAATAACTCCAAAAATAAAATGGAGTACCAAGTTTTAACATGCAGGAGTTCAAGAAGAAACCAAAAGTACCAACAACAATCTTAAACTCTCTCTCCTTACTCTCCCAGAATCAACAGAATTTAAAAAAAAAACCCATAACCCAAAAAGAAACTCCCCTGTAATTCCTGCATCCATCGATTTCAATTTTCTCCCCCTGCTTGTGAGCACAGATGTTAAAAACACATCGATGAACAAAAATATGTTTAAGTTCAAACAGAGTTGAAGTGGACTTACTTGTGATTACCGCATGCAACATGACTGTCACAACCCCCAGACTTTTAGGGACAGAGGACACATCTTCAAGAGTTGTCCTGATTCTTTATGCACTAGCCGGAGGCTCTGGCACCTGTACTACTCCCTCACTCACGTTGTTGACTCCTTCAGCTGATGAGGATGGCTCGAATGCTGTCTTAGGTCGCGGGTTTGGCTCTGGTGATTGTGACGTCGAGGCTGATGGCGTCTTCTTCTGAGCTTCTTTCTTCTTTTTCCCTTTAACCTTCTCCTATGTAGCTGCAGTCGCTGCTTCCTTTTTGAGGAACGTTTCCCCGTTTCTTGGATCATTCTTGTATTTCATTGGGATGATCCACATTTCTCCTTCTTCAGGCTGCAGGATGAGCTGTCTTTTGATGACCTTAGTGATAAGGCATGGAAACATTAACCATCACCGATCTCCCTTGATCACCTTGCTCAGATCAAGCATCTGCTGGAAGATCATCAGACCAATGACTACTTGGACTCCATGCGCCAGCTTCTAGACCAGCGTAGCTCGCTCTTCAGAGATATGATGCTTGTTTGTGGATGGCACCCAATTGGAGGATGCGATCACCATCAGTGCAGCTATCCAGGGAGGAAAATCCTTAAAGTTCAATTCAGCCCAAACCGACTGATGTCCCTGTGACAGATACCGTGATACCTCAGAGATTGGCACAAGATCCACCTCGCCTCTTCTTTTCTTTCTGACTCAGACAGTGGCTCACGACGCAAGATCTCGTTGATGATTCCCGGAGAGATTTGTACCTTCACTCCTATGATTCTTACCACACAGACTTAAGATGGGTCACTCAGAGTTTCAGAGGGCAATCCTGCGTAGAACTCTCGCACCACCTTGTTCATGTACGGTTCGAGTTCTGTCACCGACCAGCACATACCGCTCTCGAGTAGTACCTCAAGGTACTTCTACTCATCCACCTCGTCGATATCCACTATTCTCTCGCACCAGATGTGACGATCCTTGAACAGCTCAAGTCTCTGATCAGTCGCAGCCCCCTTTCTGTTTTGGGAGTTTGTCTTCTTTTTCTTCTTGTTCTTTCCCGATGCCTCAACTTTTCGATTCTCAGCTTTGGATGAGGATTACGCTTGCTTCTTCGAGGGATGGGACGCTTCATCTGCAGCATTCAGTGGAACAGATGCTAAGGCAGTCGGATCTTGTCGAGATCGCTTCGTCGGAGGGAGCACTGCTAACATCAGACTTCGCTTCCTCATCTGTTCTTCCAACTGTTTCTGACCCGAGACCTCTTATGGGAGCGTATCAGTTAATGGTTCAGCTGCTTGATCTCCAGCTTCTTGAGTTGACTCAGGCAACTCGCTTTCGGCCTCTGTAGTGTTTTTCGGAAGCTCTTCTGGTGCCGATTCCCTTGGATCTCTCTCTTGGGTGTCAATCGGGTTTGATGGGTCAACCCGATTCTGGTCCTCCTTCGGTGTTTCAGATTCCGATCCATCATTGGGTTTGACAGAGGAATCACCACCTTCCTCAGCCGTTGCAAACGACTCGCCATTGCAAACGACTTGCCGTCGCTTCCGGCGTCTCTGTGTTGGCCCTCTTTCTCTCCAACAAGTGGAATTATTGGAGTCCCTTCATCGGTGATATCCTCATCGATGATGTGAGGTTGCGAGGCATCGGTTGCTGCATGTGACATCTTGGACTTGGATCTCTTTCCAATGACTCATCTGCGTGTTCCAGTCACCAATTTAAGTACCAATCTAGGTTGAGATACCTTGAACTGAACTAGAGAGATTCTCTGCACCTAGGGTTTTGCCTCGAATCGATTTTGTGACTCTTTCTTTTCCTCTCCCGCAATTATAACAACTTCGATTTCTCTCTCCTTTTTTTTAATTTTTTTTCATGGGCTGTTGTTGGGCCTATTTTGATGAGCATCATTTGTCTGTGGCCCATCATCTGTTTCATTGTGGCATACTTTTCCTTTGGGACAGGAGAATCATTAGCACAACACATAGAACATGACAGTTATTGACATATTTAATCCGATAAATCCATGGGCACAAACTAGAGTAATAATCTCCCACTCATCACTCCGATTTTGAAAACATTTGAAAACATTTTCTAAGTTCAGATTGTTTACCCCGATTTTATGGATGATGCATGCACTGACTCAGCACGTGACTTCGAATGAACACTCAGCTTTTTCCTGACTCTTTGTGTTTTGTCAGGTCTTGACACTAAAACTAGCTTTCACACCACCTCGTTTTTATCATGTCTTTAGTCAGTTTTCAATCTTTATCCATCGAGAGAGAGCCGCTGGTTCTTTGTCACAATGTACCTTTGTTTTTTTTATGAGGTACACCCTGACTTAGCAGCTTCCTCTCTTTTTCTGCCTTATGTTTTTTCTTTTCTTCTGAACAGCTTCCATTTTTTTCTGCCTTGAGTGTTGCACCGGATTCTTTGAGATACTTATTGCACTCTTATTGTCACAGTATACCAGAAGTGGGCCTGAATCCATCCCTTAATCTGCGAACATCTGATTCATCCATAAAAGTTAACTGCAACAGTTTCCCATAGAGATATACTCTGCTTCCACAGTGGAGAGGGACACCGAATCTTGCTGAGCCACGAAACCAGGTTGTTTCTAAGAAAGAAACATCCACCACTAGTGCTCTTTCGATTATCTGCACTTCCTGCACAATCAGCATCACAGTAGCCCACCAAGTTCGGATTCGATCCTTTGGAGTACCAGATACCAATATCAACCGTTCCCTTGACATATTTGATGATTCTTTTCACTGCCTCAAGATGTGACTGATTTGGTTTGGCTTCATACCTCACACAAATACCAACGCTCAAGCATAAATCATGTCTGCTTGCCGTGAGATACAGGAGACTTTCGATCATTCCTCTGTAGAGGGTTGGATCGACGTTAACTCTTTCCTCATCTCGTGAAAGCTTGGTGGTGGTACTCATTGGTGTCTTAGCTTCCTTGCATGAGTCTAGCTTGAATCTCTTTAGAAGATTCTTGGCATAAGTACTTTGTGAGATAAAGACACCTTCCTCTGACTGAGTAATCTGAAGCCCCAAGAAATACTTGAGTTCGCATACCATACTCATCTCAGACTCACGAGTCATGCTTGCAACAAAGGCATTCACCAATTCTTGAGAAGTACTTCCAAAGATTATGTCATCCACATAAATCTGGACGATCATTATCTTTTCTTCCTGCTCCAGAATGAACAAAGTTTTGTCCACACTTCCCCTCATGTAACCTTCTTGAACCAGATAGATAGTCAATCGTTCATACCATGCTCGAGGAGCCTGCTTCAGACCGTACAACGCCTTCTTGAGCTTGTATACATAACTCGGTTTGACAGCATCTTCAAACCTCTTAGGCTGTTTAACATACACTTCCTCCTGAATAAGACCATTCAAGAATGCACTCTTGACATCCATATGGTACACCTTGAAGTTGAGTATACACGCCATTGCCAGGAACAGTCAGATTGACTCAAGTCATGCTACAGGTGCAAAATTTTCTTCAAAATATACACCTTCCACCTGCGAGTAGCCCTGAGCCACTAGCCGAGCTTTTTTCCAAACAACAGCTTCATTTTCATCAATCTTGTTCTTGAAGATCCATTTGGTCCCTACCACCTTGCAGTCCATTGGTTGTGGCACCTGTTCCCATACATCATTACAGACAAACTGTTCCAGCTCCTGTTCTATGGCCATAATCCAGAATTCATCTTCAAGTTCCTGTTTATGGTTCGTTGGTTCAACCACATATACAAAGCATGATTACAACACCATTTCAGAGAACTTCCCAACCATCTTTTTGAAATCGAGCTGGACGCCACGAGTTTTCCTCCCTTCATTCAACTCACCGATCACATCTAAGGATGAATGATTCCGATGGACCTGCTTAGTGTCTCCTTGAGTTACACCCTGAGGTTGCTCTACTGATACTGGCTCCTGTTGAACTGACCGGTCACCCTGTGTCACATGAGTCTCTTCTTCACCCTCCGAGTCACTTCCAATCACAGGCTTCTCCCATTCCATATGTGCATAATCGTCAAACACCACATTGAATGACTCCACCAGAACCTTTGACCATGTGTTGAAAACTCGGAATGCTGAACTATGCCCTGAGTAGCCCAGGAAATTCCTTCATCACTTCGTGAGTCAAACTTCCCAAGGTGGTTCTTGTCGTTCAAGATATACCACCTGCAGCCAAAAACATGAAAGTAACTCATGTTAGGTGTATTTCCTTTCCACAGTTCATAGGGAGTATTGGATGTCCCTTTTCTGATGTACACGCGGTTGATGATACAGCATGCAGTGCTAACTACATCAGCCCAAAATCTCTTACAGATTTGATTGCCGTGTATCATTTCCCGAACCATCTCCTGTAGTGTTCGATTATTCTTTTCTACTACACCATTCTGATGTGGTGTTCTAGGTGCTGCGAACTGATGAGTTATTCTATGACTCTCACAGAAAAGTTTCATGAACTTATTCTAGAATTCTCCACCATGATCACTTCTTACTTTCTTTATGGATCCTCTCTCCTTCAGCAGTTGCAACGCCCAGATTCTGAAGCTATCAGCTGTCTCGAACTTTTCTTGGATGAACCTAACACACGTAAACCTGGTGTAATTGTCTACCAGCACGAATACATTTCGTTTACCTCCTAGACTCTCAGTCTGCATCGGTCCCATCAGATCCTTGTGAACTAGATCAAGTGGTGTCTTAGACTGTACATCAGGAACTCTTTTGTGTTGGACCTTGACCTGCTTTTCCTGAGTGCATGCTCCACACACGAATTTGTCTCCTCCCTTGATATTTGGAACTCCTCTGATGCTTTCCTTTGTGATGAGGTCATTGAGATTCCTGATGTTTATGTGTGCAATTCGTTGATGCCACAATTGTAGATCATCACGAGCACTGAAACAGCTCATCACCGATCCTGACCTGTTCTACATGTAGCAGTTGTTTCCTGATCTAAATCCTGTGAGACCGATTTGACCATCATCGTTTACTGCTCTACAGCCCTTGTTAGTGAAAATCACTGTGAGTCCTTCGTCACATAGTTGACTTATGCTGATGAGGTTGGCTTTCAATCCTTGAACAAGGTAGACATTGACTAACTCAGGTTGATTTTCGTCCCTTGTCTTGCCCTTTCCTTGAATAGCTCCAACACTTCCATCACCAAATATCACTCTTCCTCTCTTAATCGTCTTGATGTTTTGAAGGTAGCCTTGTTTTCCTGTCATGTGACGTGAACACCCACTGTCAAAATACCAGAGATCTGACTCATCCTTCTCACTTTCCACAATTGCCATGTTACACTTGAAGTCGTACCACATCCTGGACATTGGATCGGCTCTCATTGGTTCCTTGACAGTTAATCTCCTTGGCTTCACACTGTGGTTTTCTGCTGACTTCTTGTGCTCATACTTTTGATCTTCCTTCTTTACCAATATCTGATTCTTGAACCCATTCCAGCTGAACTTTTCTTGTTTTCTCAGTTGCTTTATCTTACTCCACCCGCTGTTACAGTACGCCTTGATGTGTCCCACCTTTCTGCAGTAGTGCACTCCTTACCCTTCCGAGTTCCCGTGCTAGTACCTTGACCCTCTCGATTGACATAACTCAATGAGACAAACTTGATTTCATCTGTCTTTCGGTTACCATCAAGTGTAGCCCAGTCCATGCTTCACGTTGGTTTGTCGTCCATAGCTCAGGATCTTATCGAAGTGCTTAGTTCTGGCAAACATCTGAATCTGTTTCTTCAGTTGATCCAGTTCTGACTACAGATTTTCTGATTTTTTCTTCTCTGTCTTCAGATGCTGTCTCAAGCTTTCGGCTTTTTTCGCAAGTACCAGTTTCTCCTTGATTAGACCAGCACTTTCCTGACTTAGGCATTGTGCTGCCTCAAGATCCCTGCTGAGTGTATCTATCAGATCAGTTAACCTCTAATTTTCCTTTCTTAATTCAGTATTTTTTTTGCTGATGCTCACCAGAACTTCACGTACCTCCTTGTAGCTGTTCACCTGGTCATATTCCTTTTCTTCATCAGACTCTAACTCAGACTCTTCCTGTCCTTCCACAAACTCAGTGATACCAACAAAGGTGACGTAGTTGTTAACTTCTTCAACAGAGTCATCATCACTTTCGTCATCAGAATCTTCTTCAGCAAACATTGATTTCTCTTTCCTCCGATTATGGTCATTGACACATTCAAGCTGAGTGTGTCTGTATCCCTTGCATCCGAAACACTGAATCTTTCAGCGCTTGATCGTTGGACAGTCACTTTTGAGATGTCCATACCCCTTGCATTAATGGCACTGCACATCACTCTTCTCGTATGACTTGTCTCCTTCAGACGTTCTCTTAAATGAGGTGACTTTCTTCTGAGGCCTTCCAGCTTTTCGTAGTGCACGATCAAAATTCCTAACAAGAAGACTGATAGGATCATCATCTTCTTCTTCACACTTCAAAACTAGACTTATAGGCTTCTTTAGACTATCCAGTTCCATCTTGTGAGCTTGCAACATACCAACTAATTCACCAAAGGGCATATTTTCTGTATTGCTTGACACGCTGAGTGCAGATTTGTATCCCATGAATCTTGATGACAGGCATCTTAGGAACTTCTTCACCAGTTTTTTGTCTTTGTACTTCTTACCTAAGACTGCCGCTTCCTGTGCTAGGGCACTGAGCTTTGAACTAAAGTCAGCAATATTTTCATACTCTTCCATCCTCAGATTCTTGAACCTTGATGCCAGCATGTCTTTTCTTGAGCTTTGAACCTTCTTGGTTCCTTCAAACTGGATTTTCAGAATATCCCACGCCTCCTTAGCAGTCTCAACACCCTGAATTAGCTCAAATGTCTTCCTTGAGATGTTGGTGTGTATGGTGGTCAAAGCTCTCAAGTTCTCATTTGCCCTTTTTGACTCTTCTTCAGTCCAGCTTTCTTCTGATTTTGGATGAAAGACTCCAGCTGCATCAGCCACCATTGGCTCTTCCCACTTCTCTAGTACAGCCTTCCATGCTAATGGATCGATCCCTTTGATCATGGATCTGATCCTAGCTTTCCAAAAACCGTAGTTCCCAGCGTCCAAGATGATTCTGGTGTTGTTCACCATCTCCTGATAGCTCTCCATCTTCTCCGCAGGATCTCACATGTTTGCAATACACACAAATGACTGCTCTGATACCAAATGAAAATGCAAGAGCCGTAATTCAGGAACTAACACAGAACACAACACAAGGATTTTCTCTACATGAAAATATAGTACTAGTAAATCTGTTTGTAAGTTACAAGTATACAGAACCCAATTTAGAGCAAACTCAAGACACTCCCTGATTTGCTACACTAGCCTCTCCTTGTTCTTGAATCGATAAGTGATTCAAGAACCTCTCACCCAAAACTCTTAGCATTCTAGCTCACAAACTCTTACAAGAATTTCGCTCACCCTTTGCTAAGAATTCACTCACTTGTGTTAAAACCCTACAAGGTTATCACACGCCTATTTATACATAATAGGACTTGTGGCTAAACCTAGCCGAGATTCTCCTTGGCGATTTCTCGAAATCTTCAAGAGAATCTCCTCCTTCCTTATCTTCACCTAAGATAAAGGAAACTTGATATATTCTTCGAAAATCCTCTAAGATACTCCAAGCCTCTTATCCAAGTTAGCTTCTCGTCTCTTGAAGTGTCCAGCACGTCCTGCAGCTCTAACTCAGCTACCAACTCACCTCCACGAGTGTAGATTGCTCCACAAGTCTTCTCTGTGTCAACTCTTAAGCTAGCTCGACTGCTACACGTGCTGCTCCAGCCTTGTTTGCAGCTTCACAGATAACTAGATCAAGCCCCAAATGGTTGAAATCTTCTCGACTTCAAAAATTACCACCGTCTATCAAGGTTCTCATCATGACCTGTCACCCTCTGCCACGTAAGGCTTCTTCAATAGGGGACGTAAAAGAGATATAACTCTCTGCCGAAATGAGCAAATGAAACCAGAAAATGAAGAAGATTTTAACCATCTCTATTAGATAGATCTGTAGAGGATTAACACAAAATCCGAAATGGAAAATCCAATTGCTTGTCTCATAAACCCCATGAAAACCAATTCTTCAGTTGGGAAAAAAATTCTTTGCTCCACTTAGGACTAACAAAGAGATATCTTCACACAAAATTGAAGAATCCAATTTAGAAAGCAAAAAAAAAAATCAAAAAACGGAAAACTAAATCTGGATTGCCGGAATTATTATGTCCGGCTAAAACTGGAAGACATTATGATACTGATCGGAATATTTACACCTAAACTGAGAGAAACGTTCTCCATCTCTCCGAAAGATGAAGATGAGAGAAGAGAGAGAGGAAAAAAACTCTAATTTCTCCAGTGTTAAATCTTAATCTTCTTTTACATATAAGTGATGGAAATTTTATTTTATTTATAGTGGACTCATATTTTTTTTTGTTTAAAGGAATTTAGAAAATAGTGTTTTATATTTTTAATTGAGAAAAATGTCAAAAAAAAAATTTCAACTCACAACATCAGCCAAAAAACCACCAACTATCCGGTGGACAAAAGAAATCTTTAACTTTTGTTGAATAATCAGTTTAATCTTCAAAGGTCTAAAACAGCTTGATAAATAAAAAGTTGAGGTTTTTGTGAATAAAAAAATTACGAATTTTTTGGTAAATAAAAATTTGAGGATTTTTTTGGTTATTAAGTAATTAAAAAACTTTCAACTCATAACATCAACCAAAAAACCACCAACTACGCGGTGGACAAAAGAAATCTATAACTTTTCGTTGAATAATTTGTTTAATCCTCAAATGTCTAAAACAATTTGATAAATAAAAAGTTGAGGTTTTTGTGAATAAAAAAGTTAAAGATTTTTTTGGTAAATAAAAATTTGAGGATTTTTTGGTTATTAAGTAAATAAAAATTGTGAAAATAAATTCAATTTTTTTGCAATTTGGAACAAATGAGCAATTTTGGATAAATGCAGACTACCAGTGACAAGTGATCACCCCCAAAATTTGAGACAACGTAGAGGATACAACCAGCTTTCTAACTCACTTGGTTTGGAGACAATCCAACGGTTAGATCTTCATATATATTCCCGATGCACTAAAGAAAGAAAATGCAGTCTCGAAAGACAACACAAGCCGGGACCGCGGCCAAAGCATAGTTCTCCGCGGGTACAAGCACCGCGACTGCTGCCAGAAAAAGTTCACTTCCCAGATGACCTAATTAAAGCCTAAATCGATTCCCTTCATCTCCAGATGACCTAATTAAAGCCTAAAGCCTAAGCCCTAAAACCCATTTTGCTTGTTGCTTCATCTCTTTCTTCTCATCTTTTATTTTAATCCTTTAACCCATTCCCAAAAACTTCTTGCTTCATCTGTTTCTTCCGAAAACCCATTCCCAAAAGCTTCTTGCCTCATCTTCATCTCATCTTTCCTTGTACCAAATGGCATTCTCTTCTACGGGTCCATCTTTCACCACCTCAAACTTTGTTGAACTGTTGAACAGTCAACAAGATTCTGTTTTTTTGCGGATATCCCTCTAGCTTTCTTGAAGAAAGTCCTCTGTGTGCTGCATCCATCGGTGAAGCATCACCTGCAACAGAAAGAAGGAAAGGAGACAGTGGAGCCCGAGTGATGATATTCTTCTCATCAGCTCGTGGTTAAACACGAGCAAGGATGCTGTGGTGGAAAATGAACAGAAGTCAACTGCCTTTTGGAAGCGCATAGCCACTTACTTTTCAGCATCTTCAAAGTGTGTTGGTGAGAAGATAGAGGCGATACAATGCAAGCAAAGATGGCAGAAAATAAATGATCAAGTCTGCAAATTTTGTGGAGCATATGAGGCTGCTTGTAGAGAGAGATCCAGTGGTCAGAATGAGAATGATATTCTCAAAATGGCTCATGAGATCTTCTACAACAATCACAAGAAGAAGTTCACTTTAGAACATGTTTGGTATGAGCTCAGGAATGATCAGAAATGGTATGCTCTTTCAACAGACAAAGTCGCTGGAAACTCCAAAAAAAGAAGAGTGTTAGATGGTTCGGGTGCTGAGGAGACCCAGCCTTGCGATGAAGATAATGGAGGCAAGCGACCTGCAGGTGTCAAGGCATCAAAAGCCAAGGGCAAGAAGTCAGCGGTAGAGAAAGAAGAACCATTGCTTGCGCTTCAAGCAGTGTGGCAAATTCAAGAGAAAGACTTGGAAATGAAGGCAAAAATCAAGAAGATGGGTATACTTGAATGTCTTTTAGCCAAGCAAGTGCCACTATCAGACTATGAGGAATATGTTAAGAAGAAACTCATTACTGAGTTGTTTTAGAATGGTGTTCTGTTTAAGTTTATGTTTATGTTTACCGTAAGTTGGTGTTTGTACTTGCTTAAGTTGGGTCTGATCTGTCGGTTAAGTACTTGAATGTGGTTGTTACTTTTGTTCTTTATCTATGAACTTGAATGTCTCGGTTAAGTACTTGAATGTTCTTTATCTATGAACTGATAAAGTTTTACTCTTTTCATTAAGTAATACCTTAAGATTAAAACTTAAGATAATTAACTAAAGATTATGAGCTTTAAGTTTGATCTTTATATAAAACTTAAGATGCCAACCTTTTCTTTTAAGTATGAACTTTGCTCTTGTTGAATTATTATGCTAGCTCACCTTATGTTTGTACTTGTACTTTTGTGTTTCAGATAAGAGATGTGGTGACAGATTTCCCACTCGGTGGACAAAAATTATTGCATAGGCGTGGTCACAAAACACCAAACGAGTGTCACAAGTCTTTTTTTTATTGGCTTGTCTTTTATTTTTTTGTTCTCAGACCACAAAGTAGTTATCTAATTTTGAGACCACACATTGTAAAAACAATTTGACGCCACATGTATAAGTTATAGTCGTTTATTTATAGAGACTATCCTGCAATTGTTGTTTCATATATTCATCAAACTTCTTCTCTCTTTTTATCGTCACTTCTCTCTAAAGCAAAAACATCAAACTTCTTTTTACTTTGATACCAATCTAAGTTTCCATACTCTTCCTTCTTCTTCCTTATCAACTCATTTATACCAAACAAGCTTCCTCATTTTAATTCTCACAAGCTTTCTCAATTTTATTATCTTCTTCCTCTTTCATTTCCAATCAAATTACTTAAAAAATATGGCTTCTTCATCCAACAACGACTTTAATGGACCAGTTAATGAAGCTTTTGAAGAAAACTTAGAGCAAATGTTCGATCAAACTTTACAGAATTTTTTGAATTATTATGGCGATCAACTGGAGACAACCAAATCACGGAAAAAACGGGCTTTTATCGAAAGAGATCGTGAAGAAGGCCACAACCGATTATGGAACGACTATTTCAGTGAAACTCCAACATATCCGGCTAATTATTTCCGGCGACGTTTTAGGATGAACAAACATTTGTTCTTACGTATAGTTGAAAAACTTTCCAACGAAGAACGTTACTTCAGACAGAAGAAAGATGCGCTCAGAAGGTGATAACACCGTATTTTGACCACTTTTATGGATCATAATTGTATCTTATGCAGGTGTTTTAACTCTTTTTTAAAAGGTTTTCAAAATGTTTTCAATGTTTTAGAGTTTCAAAAGACTTTACAGGAAACTTGGGCAAAAGATATGCAATTTGGAACAAATGAGCAATTTTGGATAAATGCAGACCGTCAGAAGTATGACAAGCGATGAAGACATTCTCACCGTCTGATCACCCCCAAAATTTGAGACAACATAGAGGATCCAACCATCTTTCTAATGCACTTGGTTTGGAGACAATCCAACGGTTAGATCTTCAGATACTCCCGATGCAAGAATGACAGAAAATGCAGTTCCGGAAGAGAGCATGTGCCGGGACCGTGGCCAACACCCATTTCCCCGCGGGTAGAGCCACCGCGACCGCGGACTTTGGTCGTTCACTTTCCCGACGACTTAATTAAAGCCCAGATCAATTCCTTTCGTAATTTTTGAAGCCCTAAGTGTCCAGAACCACCCCAGAAGCTATAAATACCCCCTTTAGGTCATTCCTAAAGGTGTAGAGAACCGAAACTTAGCCAACTTAGAGAGAGAGAGATTTCGTGGGATCAACCCTAGAGAGCCGCCGTCGTCTCGGAAGAAGGAGCCGCCGCTGGAGGAAGCCATCGCGCCTCCATCTGCTTCTCCGTTCTTCGTTTTTCTTCCTTATTCTCTTTAATTTCCTGCAACTTTCAATACTCTGTGATGATTGTTTACAATATGTTTGAGTAGTTACCCAGTTGGGTTTAAAGGGATTGTTCAAAGGGAATTTCATGTGTCTTTGCTTATTATTCGATAGATTTAGGATTTAAAATCTTCTAGATGTTCTTCGTTTGCCTTTAATCTTACTGCGTGATTCTTTGCTGGCCACTTAGAAGCCGATCTGATATGATATGTTGCGAAAGCTTTCATTGATTGTCTGAACTAGGGTGAAACGAGCAATTCTTCTATAGGAGTGGAAACCTACCTGTAGTTGAGTTGTGAATGTTGATGAGTCTTGTTCTGCTATTGCATCTTCTCCCTTCCAGAATCAGAGTGGAAACCTACTGATTAGGGTTGCGAGAGATAGTTGTTTAGTGCTGCGAAAGTAGGCTATTCATACTTCCGTGCCTCGAGTTCTAGAACATACGTAGTTGATTACCTTTATCACTTGTTTAAAATCGACATAGCTTAGTCCATGAACCCCTGCGAAATACCCTTGAGCCCCAACGTTTGTCTTTAATTGCTTACAACCTTTGCTTCTTATTCGATTTTTCCTGCTTTCAATTTGTCTTTGATTTATTCGCTTATTACCTGCTTTCATTAGCCTTAGTTTAATCGGTTTTTACTTGTTTTAATTGCCTTCAATTGCTTTTGTTTTCTTTGCTTTCTAGTTTAGATTTAGTGACAACCAAAACCCAAAACCAAAACCAAAACCTTTTTAGTTCTAATCTGATTTAAGCGTTGCAGTGAATTCGTACTGAAACAACTAAGTCTATGTGGATCGATACCCTAAGTACTACAGCGCACATCTGTGCACTTGCAGACATTTAGGGGTTATAAATTTAAAACCTGAAGCTTAGTAAACGAAAAACAACAAACCCCGCTTTTGCTCGCATCAAGTTTTTGGCGCCGTTGCCGAGGACTTAAATTTGTTTCGTTGCGAATCCCAGCTTAAATCCATTAGAACACTTGTTTACTTTTACTTTTTCTTTTGAATTTTTCAGGTTTCTCTGAGATGAGAGACCGGGAACATGTTCCCGGAACTCTTGGTGATCCACCAAATCGTGTGGATGGTGATCCAAGTGTTGATGACCTGACTGATGATGAGTTTGAAGAACCGATTTATGATGACAATGAGCTGATCGGATCGGTCAAACACAAAGATGATGATGAACTGATTGGAAGTTTCGATTCACTCGAGAAATTCTTGGGAGATCGAAGAGCTATTCAACCAGCCTTACCTGAGGATGGCAAAACCGAAATTAAGGTACCCTTTATCCATTTAGTTCAACAAAATCAATTCTCTGGTTATTCATTCGAAAACCCGATAAACCATATTGAGACTTTCGAAGAATTATGTGCAACCATTACAGCAAATGGGGATTACCACAAGTGTAGTCTTTTCCCATTCTCTCTTAGAGATAAGGCCAGCAAATGGCTAAAATCTTTGCCACCTGCTTCACTAAAAACGTGGGCAGCGTGTAGAACTGCTTTCCTAAATCGTTTTTACACTAGAAATCGTTCAAATCTCTTGAGAAAGAAGATAAGAACAATTAAACAAAAAGAAGATGAAGATCTTTTAGATACTTGGGAAAGATTTAGGGAATACCAAAGAGATTCTCCACACCATGGATATGCCGAGGAATACCTGCTAGGTATCTTCTATTGCGGTATAACTCCAGAGTTACGACACTCTTTTGATATAGCAAGTAATGGAGATTTCACAACTAGATCTGTAGAAGATGCTCACGTTTTCATTAAAAATTTAGGAAAAAGCATCCGAAATCAAGTAACATTTGGTAATTCTGCACTTCCTGAGAAGAAAGAAGAAATTTCGGAAGTTATAAAGTGTCTCTGTCACATAATGAGTCATCTTGGATTGCAACAACCAAATAGGGTACACAATACATGTAACTTTGATGGTTGGGACAACCCAATGGATTCTTATGATCAAGGGATGGTGAACACTGCAGAAGTCTATCAAATTCAAGATTTTCCATTCGTTTCTGATCACCGCGGGTCCATTCAATCGGACCGCGGCCAAGCAAGCTTTCACCGCGGTCGTGCTGGTTCTGACCGCGGCCAAGACATGATTCACCGTGGTCGTGAGCCACCTGACCGCGGGAAAACGTCTTCCGAGCCTGGTTGGACACCACCTTTCGAACCAATCTCGGCTATTCAATCTAATCATGTTCCCTATCCTAGTTTTCCCTCTTCTGAAGCTGAAAACCTAAACAAAAGAATTCTAGAGCTTGAAAAATCTAGGTCTAAAGAGATTAGTGATCTTAGATCTGAACTAAAAGAGATGCAGAAGGATTTCGATGAAAGATTATCCACCCTCCTTAGCATAATGGCCAAAACTAATTCTAAGAACTTAGAAGAATCTGAAGAAGAGCCAAGTGAAAATTCTTTCGAAAGCTCAAGTGAAGCAGATCCTTCCGATGATGTGAAAGCTATCACACTTAGGAGTGGATTAGCTTACAAAGAGCCTGAATTTCCTAAATATCCCGAAGATGAGAAAAAGGGTAAGGAAAAGGAGAAAGAAAAAGAGGGAATCACGAATGAAGATGTTGAAAAAGAAGTGGTAGGAGAAAAGGATGGAGAAGAAGTAAGAGAAGATTCATCCCGGGAAATCCTTGGAGAAGACCCGATTCCTCTTCCACCAACTCGTGTCTACAAACCTAAACCTCCATATCCTAGAGCCTTAAGAGCCCCTAAGAAAGAAAAAGAAAAAGCTAAGCTGAAAGAGTTGATTGATCAGTTAAATGTGAGATTACCTTTTGTAGAAGCTTGTGCTATGATTCCTTCTTTAAGAAAATACATGAAGGGTATTCTAACAAATTCTTTAACTCTTGAAGAAGGCGTTATGATGATAACCCATGAATGTAGTTCTATCCTGCAAAGCCGAATCCCTGAAAAGAAAAACGATCCTGGAAGCTTCGTACTTTCATGCACCATCAATGATGTAGCTTTTGAGCGTGCTCTCTGTGATTTAGGTTCTAGCATAAACATGATGCCTCTTTCAGTAGCAAAACGTTTAGGACACCACACTTTCAAGCCCACTAAAATCTCCTTAGTATTAGCTGATCGTTCTGTTAGACAACCAGTAGGTATCTTAGTAGATGTTCCCGTCGAAATCGAAAAATGTTCCATCCCTACCAATTTCGTAGTTATAGAACTAGAAAAATAACCTAAGGATCCACTTATTCTTGGACGACCATTCTTATCTACAGCCGGAGCCATAATCAATGTTCCTGAAGGAAAAATCGACCTTCATCTAGCCGGTTTAGTTATGCAGTTTGACATGAACAATAGTTTCGATAAACCGACTTTGGATGGCAAAATTTGTTGGGTTGATGAGTTAGACGGAATTATTGAGGAAGTCTATGAAGATCTGCTTCTAGACGACCCTTTAAGTGTCACGCTTTCACCCGCCAAAGATGAACGCAATTTCCTTGAAGAAATTTCAAGTGAGTGCGCGCGTATGCTTGATAAATCCGAAACTTATAGGAAACCTCTAAACTATCTAGATCTTAAGGACCAAACAAACATTCCTACACCTCCTAAAGACACTGCTGCAGCAATTAACAATCCTTGGAGCGAGCTTAAAGCCCCTAAAGTCGAGCTTAAACCTCTTCCCGTCGGACTTAAGTACGCCTTCCTTGGACCAAATTCTACTTATCCTATCAAAATAAACTCTGGTTTGACGTAAGAAGAAACCACAATGCTGTTGACTGAGCTGAGAAAGCATAGAAAAGCCTTAGGATATTCACTTGATGACATACCTGGAATCTCTCCAGATCTTTGTATGCACAAGATTAATCTAGAGGATAATGCTAAAAACTCAATCGAAAGTCAAAGGAGACTGAACCCCAGTCTCATGGATGTTGTCAAGAAGGAGATTATGAAGCTTTTAGAAGCTGGAATAATCTTTCCTATCTCAGATAGCACTTGGGTTAGCCCAGTTCATGTTGTTCCGAAGAAAGGAGGAGTCACTGTCATTAAGAATGATAAAGATGAAATGATCGCTACAAGAACAGTAACTGGACATCGTATGTGCATCGATTACCGGAAACTGAATGCAGCAACTAGGAAAGATTATTTTCCACTTCCCTTCATAGATCAAATGCTAGAAAGATTAGCTAATCACCCCTACTATTGCTTCCTTGATGGATACTCCGGATTTTTCCAAATTCCTATTCGCCCGGAGGATCAAGAAACAATGATATTTACTTGTCCATATGGCACGTTCGCTTACAGACGTATGCCTTTTGGATTATGTAATGCACCTGCTACATGATGTCGATCTTCACAGACTTTATTGAAGATTTCATGGAAGTATTCATGGACGATTTTTCTGTCTATGGATCTTCTTTTGAAAAATGCTTAGGCAACCTTGGTAAAGTTCTGCAAAGATGTGAAGATAAGCATTTAGTATTAAATTGGGAAAAATGTCACTTCATGGTACGAGACGGAATAGTGCTTGGGCACAGAATTTCCGGGAAAGGTATTGAAGTTGACAAAGCTAAAATCGAGGTCATGACCAGCCTACAACCCCCCACAAACGTAAAAGGCATCCGTAGTTTCTTAGGACACGTAGGATTCTATAGGCGATTCATAAAAGATTTTTCTCAAATAGCTAGACCTCTTACGCGTTTGCTTTGCAAGGAAACGAACTTTGAGTTTGATGATGAGTGCTTAGCCGCGTTTCATAAGATCAAACAAGCTGTTGTCTCCGCGCCTGTCGTGCAAGCTCCTGATTGGGAACTTCCATTCGAAATCATGTGCGATGCAAGTGACTATGCAGTCGGAGCAGTGCTTGGCCAACGAAAAGATAAGAAACTGCACGTAATCTACTACG
The DNA here is from genome assembly GCF_000478725.1 of Eutrema salsugineum. NCBI lineage: Eukaryota > Viridiplantae > Streptophyta > Magnoliopsida > Brassicales > Brassicaceae > Eutrema > Eutrema salsugineum. The sequence continues at coordinate 8,494,777 of NW_006256901.1, read as the reverse complement.
CAAGCAGAACTCTTGACGAAGCTCAATGCAATTATGCTACAACAGAGAAAGAACTTCTGGCTGTCGTATTTGCATTTGAGAAATTTCGTTATTATCTCGTAGGATCTAAGGTCATAGTTCATACTGATCATGCTGCAATCAAGTATTTAATGTCTAAGAAAGACGCTAAACCTCGGTTGATAAGATGGATCCTCCTACTGCAAGAATTCGATATCGAAATTCGAGATCGGAAAGGAGCAGATAATGGAGTTGCAGACCATCTTTCACGAATTCGAGTTGAAGAAAGATTGCCCTTAAATGACAGTTTGCCTGAAGAAAACATCTATGCAATAGATACTACCCCCAATGCCAATACCGCACCACCACGTCCTCTAATGCGACGAGCAGATGCTTTCAACACCCCATGGTTTAGGCATATAGCGAATTACTTAGCAGCCGATGTAGAACCACCACAATTCTTTGGTTATAGGAAGAAAAAGTTCCTGAAAGACATAAGACATTATTTCTGGGATGAACCCTATTTCTATAAGAGATGTGCTGATGGGTTATTCCGAAGATGCGTGGCTGAAGAAGAGATGGAAGGAATTTTATTCGGATGCCATAGCTCGTCTTACGCAGGACATTTTGCAACTTTCAAAACTGCTTCAAAGATCTTACAAGCAGGTTTTTGGTGGCCTACTTTGTTCAAAGATACTCAAGCTTATATATCGCGATGCGATAAATGCCAAAGGATGGGCAACATAAGCAAAAGGAATGAGATGCTCAAAATTTTATTCTCGAAGTCGAAATTTTTGATGTCTGGGGAATATATTTTATGGGACCCTTTCCTACTTCTTTTGGGAACAATACATCTTAGTAGCAGTAGACTACGTCTGTAAGTGGGTTGAAGCAGTCGCTAGCCCCACCAATGATGCGAAAGTTGTCATGAAGCTGTTTAAATCTGTTATATTCCCGCGTTTTGGAGTTCCTAGAATTGTGATAAGCGACGGAGGATTGCACTTCATCAACAGAGTTTTCGAGAATCTTCTTAGAAAGAATGGAGTTACACATAAAGTTGCTTCTCCATACCATCCGCAAACCAGCGGTCAAGTAGAAATCTCAAACAGAGAAATCAAGTCGATTTTGCAGAAAACTACTGCAGTTCATCGCAAGGATTGGTCTACAAAGCTTGACGATGCATTATGGGCATATCAAATAGCATTCAAGACACCATTAGGAACAACACCATTCAACCTAGTTTACGGAAAAGCATGTCACCTTCCAGTAGAACTCGAGTATAAGGCGAAATGGGCTATCAAGGAGATGAACATGAATCTGAAAACAGCTGGAGAAAGAAGACTACTTCAACTTCACGAGTTAGAAGAATCCGACACAATGCTTATGAAAACTCGAAGATCTACAAGGAGAAGACTAAAGCATATCATGATAAGAAGATTATTCATAGAACTTTTGCTCCGAATGATAAAGTTCTTCTTTTCAATTCTCGTCTTAAGCTTTTTCCAGGAAAATTACGTTCAAGATGGTCAGGACCCTTCACGATAAAGGAAGTCAAGCCATACGGAGCCATAGTCCTGTGGGACAGAACCGGAAACTCATTTACAGTGAATGGACAACGTGTAAAGCCATATCTGGCTGAAGAAAGAGAAGACGAAAGAGAAGTGATGTTTTTGATTGATCCATCATCGGCCAATGATGAGATCAAGGAGTGTCACGACCCCGGTTAAGTCTAACCGAGCAACAATGTCAAGCTAATGACTTGAAACAAGCCCTTAGTGGGAGGCAACCCACTTAGTATTTTATCTATTTCCCTTTGACCTTTATTTTCTATTTCCATTGCTTTGTTTCTGTTTCATTAAATTTCAGGTTTTCAATAAGGAAGAATAAATAAAAAAGACGAGCACACTCTCCAGCACGATAAGTACTCTTAAACATTTCAACTTTTCTATTTTCTTTACCATTCTTTCCAAGATTTATCACACTGCATTTTTTTTGAGTTTGTTTTGGACACATAAAATTTTTCAAAAAGTTTTTCAAAATGTTTTTCATAAAAAAAAAAAACAAAAAAACAAAAAAAAAATTCAAAAATCGTTTTCAAAATGTTTTTCAAAAAAGTTTTCAAACCAGGAACACAATAAACAATACTATGATGAATTAGACCAATGTGCTTGTATGCTATTTCCTCGTTTTTTGCTCTTTTGTGATTTAGGCCTAGACTAGGCGGTAGCTAAGTACTTGCATTACGAAATCCCACCAGAAGACTTCTATTCATGGAGATTCTTTCTGACAGGATACACTAGCTCATTTTATCTGGACTTAATTTTGACTTAATTTTCTCATTAAAGCGTTAGATCACGGAAACGAATCATACATTCAGGACTCCTTTACCATTTTACCACTCTTTGTTGATCCTGAATGGCTAGTTCATCTTTAACTAGTTCCCCACCGAACCTAACCTCTTTCAAACCACATGCACTCTTGTTTTTCATTGTCCTATATGCAGATATGTGCAAAAACGTCAGAGAGAAAGATGATCAACGCGGTTTTCAGTCACTGAAGACGGAGACCTGCGATTTCATTGGAAAAATTCAACAAAAGGAGAAAATTCAGTTTGCCTTGGAAAAACTTCAAAATCTTGGTACAATTTCATCCCTTAGACTCTCTCTCTGTAAAAGGTTATTTCCTCTTTCAAAAAAAAAAATAAAAATAAATAAAAATAAAAAAAAACGAAAAAGAAAAAAAAAATATGAAGGGAGAGGAAATACCTTAGAGAGTCTAGGAGGATTGAATTTTATACTTGAGGCAAACTTGATTCGATTTTATGGAGTTTTGGAGATTATCTTTATGATTCCCGGAAAAGATCTAAGTCTGGGGGAACAGCTGTTTACAACAAAGGAGGAAGCTTATGCAACAACAATTGGGAAAGGAGAAGTGACTGAAAATCTGCGGTCATCAACAAGTCCTTCTCTCTCTTGCAGTTTTGCATAATATCTTGCATCCTCCATATTCTTCAAGTAACCCTAAACACTTAAACCCCACCACTTAAATAGCCTTTAATACCAAACGCCGTCTACCCTGAATAATGTATTTTGATGAGAATTCACTACTATACTTAATGAATGTAGAGAGCTAGTTGACTGGAAGTTAGATCTAAGTGTGTAAATTTTCGCATGACGGATTAATGGACTAGTTTGCTTGTATTTTGGTGAGAATTTTCTAGACTAGATCCAAATAGATGTTTCACGATAAGTTATGGTTTAGAAAGACGGTCACTGAGATATTGTTTAGTTCCTGCGATTTTTAAAAATTTATTTCCTGACTTAAGTTTGTTTGAGGACAAACAAAAAGGTAAGTCTGGGGGAGTTGATAACACCGTATTTTTACCACTTTTATGGATCATAATTGTATCTTATGCAGGTGTTTTAACTCTGTTTTCAAAGTTTTTTAAAGTGTTTTCAATGTTTTAGAGTTTCAAAAGACTTTACAGGAAACTTGGGCAAAAGATATGCAATTTGGAACAAATGAGCAATTTTGGATAAATGCAGACCGTCAGAAGTATGACAAGCGATGAAGACCTTCTCACCGTCCGATCACCTCCAAAATTTGAGAAAACATAGAGGATCCAACCAGCTTTCTAATGCACTTGGTTTGGAGACAATCCAACGGTTAGATCTTCAGATACTCCCGATGCAAGAATGAAAGAAAATGCAGTTCCGGAAGAGAGCATGTGCCGGGACCGCGGCCAACACCCATTTTCCCGTGGGTAGAGCCACCGCGACCGCGGACTTTGGTCGTTCACTTTCCCGACGACTTAATTAAAGCCCAGATCAATTCCTTTCGTTATTTTTGAAGCCCTAAGTGTCCAGAACCACCCCAGAAGCTATAAATACCCCCTTTAGTTTATTCCTAAAGGTGTAGAGAACCGAAACTTAGCCAACTTAGAGAGAGAGAGATTTTCGTGGGATCAACCCTAGAGAGCCGCTGCCGTCTCGGAAGGAGCCGCCACTGGAGGAAGCCATCGCGCCTCCATCTGCTTCTCCGTTCTTCGTTTTTCTTCCTTATTCTCTTTAATTTCCTGCAACTTTCAATACTCTGTGATGATTGTTTACAATATGTTTGAGTAGTTACCCAGTTGGGTTTAAAGGGATTGTTCAAAGGGAATTTCATGTGTCTTTGCTTATTATTCGATAGATTTAGGATTTAAAATCTTTTAGATGTTCTTTGTTTGCCTTTAATCTTACTGCGTGATTCTTTGCTGGCCACTTAGAAGCCGATCTGATATGATATGTTGCGAAAGCTTTCATTGATTGTCTGAACTAGGGTGAAACGAGCAATTCTTCTATAGGAGTGGAAACCTACCTGTAGTTGAGTTGTGAATGTTGATGAGTCTTGTTCTGCTATTGCATCTTCTCCCTTCCAGAATCAGAGTGGAAACCTACTGATTAGGGTTGCGAGAGATAGTTGTTTAGTGCTGCGAAAGTAGGCTATTCATACTTCCGTGCCTCGAGTTCTAGAACATACGTAGTTGATTACCTTTATCACTTGTTTAAAATCGACATAGCTTAGTCCATGAACCCCTGCGAAATACCCTTGAGCCCCAACGTTTATCTTTAATTGCGTACAACCTTTGCTTCTTATTCGATTTTTCCTGCTTTCAATTTGTCTTTGATTTATTCGCTTATTACCTGCTTTCATTAGCCTTAGTTTAATCGCTTTTTACTTGTTTTAATTGCCTTCAATTGCTTTTGTTTTATTTGCTTTCTAGTTTAGATTTAGTGACAACCAAAACCCAAAACCAAAACCAAAACCTTTTTAGTTCTAATCTGATTTAAGCGTTGCAGTGAATTCGTACTGAAACAACTAAGTCTCTGTGGATCGATACCCTAAGTACTACAGCGCACATCTGTGCACTTGCAGACATTTAGGGGTTATAAATTTAAAACCTGAAGCTAAGTAAACAAAAAACAACAAACCCCGCTTTTGCTCGCATCAGAAGGCCTGGTCTCTCACCGCTTCAGAAGTGTACAGCTGCCATTCGTCTTTTGGCATATGGCACTGCGGCTGATACGGTTAACGAATACCTCCGTCTAGGTGAAACAACCGCTCGTGCATGTTTGGAACATTTTGTAGAAGGAATTGTAGATTTGTTCGGTGATGAGTACTTAAGAAGACCCACCCCAGAGGATCTTCAACGGTTACCTCATATTGGAGAGCAACGGGGATTTCCTGGAATGATAGGAAGCATCGACTGTATGCATTGGGAGTGGAAGAATTGTCCAACCGCTTGGAAATGCCAGTATACACGTGGTTCAGGAAAACCCACTATCGTTCTAGAGGCAGTAGCTTCATATGATTTGTGGTTATGGCATGCCTTTTTTGGACCCCCGGGTACATTAAATGATCTCAATGTTCTTGATCGCTCACCCGTTTTTGATGACATAATACAAGGTAAAGTTCCGAGAGTGAATTTTATGTCAACGGAAGGGAGTATAAGTTAGCATACTATCTCACAGATGGTATCTATCCAAAATGGGCAGCTTTTGTCCAATCTATACCAGCTCCACAAGATCCAAAGTCATGCTTATTTGCTGAACGTAAGGAAGGCTACCGAAAAGATGTCGAACGTGCTTTTGGAGTCTTACAGGCTTGATTTGTCGTTGTTAAAAATCCCGCTCTTTTTGGGATAAAAAAAAAATAGGGAAGATTATGAGAGCTTGTATCATACTCCATAATATGATAGTAGAAGACGAACGAGATGGATACAGACATTTTGATCTTTCAGATTTTGAACATGGAGAAGGAAGCGGAAGTTCAATTGTGGATCTCTCATATTCAACAGATATGCCCTCAAACATTGCTGATATGATGGGTATTCGAAATGATAATTCGGGATAAACCACGGCATGATCGTTTGCAAGCTGATTTGCTGGAGCATATCTGGCAAAAATTTAGGACGTACTGAAGTCGACAATTAAGTTTTTATTGCAATATTTAAGTTTACATTTCAAATGTATGTTTCTGTTGTTTCTGTTGTTTTTGGTTTAATAATGTAATAATCTAATTAATTATCTTTATTTTCATTAAAAAAAAACATAATTTTTTTTTGTTACAAGAAACCCATGTAAGTTTCTCCCAATGGACCATTAAAAACATGGTTTCTTTTAATAGTTTCTTGCCACAAATCAATTCATTAAATAATCATAAGAAACTCATTAGAGGTAATAGCAATAATCATGCTCTAAGTGTCCAGACAACTCTAGAAGCTATAAATACCCCCTTTAGGTTATTCATAAAGGTGTAGAGAGTCTGTGTACGAGTTTTACAAAAACCCTAGAGAGAGTTGTCGTCTTCGAAGAAGGAGCCGACAAGGGAAACCATCATCACGCCTCCATCTGCAACTCATTTCTTCGCTCTTCTTCCCTGTTTTTTTTTTAATTTCCAGAAACTTTCAATACTTTGTGATGCTTGTTTACAATATGTTTGAGTAGTTTCCTAGTTGGGATTAACGGAATTTTTCAAAGGGAATTTTGTATGTCTTTTTTTATGAATCGCTAGATTTAGGAATTATAATCTTCTAGCTGTTCTTCGTTTACCTTTAATCTTACTGCGTGATTCTCTACTAAACCAATTAGAATTCGATCTAGATAAGATTTGTTGCAAAAGCTTTCATTGATTGTCTGACCTAGGGTGAAACGAGCAATTATTTTATAGGAGTGGAAACCTACCTATAGATGAGTTGAGAATGTTGATGATTCTTGTTCAAACTATTGCATCTACTCCCTTACAAGATCAGAGTGGAGACCTACTGGTCAGGGTTACGAGAGATAGTTGTTTAGTGCTGTGAATGTAGGCTATTCATACTTCCGTACCTCGAGTTCTAGAACATACGTAGTCGATTACCTTTATCACATATTTCTGTCATAGGTTTAGTCCATGAATCCCTGCGATACCCTTGAGCCCAACGTTTGTTTTCCATTATTTACAGCCTTCTATTTTTATTTGATTTTTACTTGTTTTCACTTGCTTTCATTTTCAATTGATCTTTACTTGCTTTCTAGTTTAGATTTAGTGACAACCAAAACCAAAACCCAAAATTGTCTAGTTCTAATCTGATTTAAGCATTAGCATGAATTCATACTGAAATAACTAAGTCTCTGTGGATCGATACCCTAAGTACTACAGCGCACATCTGTGCCATTGCAGACATTTAGGAGTTATAAATTTAAAACCTGAAGCTTAGTAAAACAAACATCCCATTTACAATCGCATACAGGCCCGACCTTGAAGGCGGGCGAGGGAGGTGACCGCCACAGGCCTCCACTATAAAAGGGCATATTTTTTTGCGGGATCCATTATAAAAGGGCATATTTTTGGTTAAAATTTGTTTTATTAGGGATCAAGATCTAGTTTCTCTCGAGTCCAGGTTTGAACAGTTCCAAAAGTATGAACAAACTTTTGGGACAACTATAGTTGAAAAATTCAACTACGATAGTTTAATGAACGATTTTGCACGGAAAAATGTAAAAAGATCAATATTTCAGCAATAAACTATATGTTTTCTTGGATCTTTTTTCTTTTTTTACAAACAGTTTATGGAGTTTGATTATTTTATGAATTTTTTGTTTCTTTTTTTATTATTTTAATTTTGAAAAAAAATTATAAAAAGCATATTTTAAAAAATTAGACATGAGCATCCAAATTGATCGGTCCGGCCAGATCAGATGGAGTGTGAAAATCCATCTTCTTCCTCTTGATTTTTGGGATGATCTGAGCCGGTGGAGGCTGCGAGTTTTGGGAGAGAGTTTCATTTCGAGTGACTACATTGCTCGGACCTGCTTCACCCTCACCAGGTCGCTTCACTCTTCTAGCTAAGGGCGATTTCAAAAATTTTCTAATATTTTATCATCATGTCAATACTATGTTTTTTAATGTATAATATTTTATCATCATGTCAATACTATGTTTTAAAAAAAACTAAAAAATAAAATATTAATTTATCATTTGATTAATTTATAATATTTTTTAGTTGGTTTGATTATATTAACTTATAAGTATTTGACCAAATAATACGTTTTTGAAATCTGACATATTTTATATAAATTTAAAACAAAATCGTTAAAATCTCACAATTTATATTAATATTTTTAATATATTATTCAAATATTAATATATAAGGACACAAAATCTAGTATGCTAAATAAAAACTTTTAAAACTTTATAGTTATTCTCCTAAAATTTATACAAAAACATATTATGCCCCAGATCAAATATTTGTCTACATATTATCTCATTTACTTGGAGAAGCGGAGAAACAACCCTCTGCAAAACCTAAGAGTCTACGGCTAACGCATATTCTCTTATTTCACTCATCATTATACCGATGAGCGCTGCTGCAACCGCAAGGCAAACCCCGTGGATAGTGGCGACGGCCATCGCCGCCGTGGAGGCTCGCTGGAATTATCCCGTTCGTTTTTTCAACAAAGATGTCAAGCCTCGTCTCCGTGCCATCGCTGTAACCTCCCGTACACCTTCCCCCGCATCATCATCATCATCTTCTTCTTCTTCGGCTGATTTCGTCAGAGACAATCCTACTCCTAAATCCGAAGCTTCCATGGAGAGAGTTATGGGCCTTAGTTGCTTTGGCCCCACCACCGTTAGATTCTAGATCTCTCTTGGTACGATTTGTTGATTGTCAGCGATGTTTATTCATTTCATATGAGATGTGATGGTGACTTTTAAATCATTTTTTCCTGGTGGATTTTGAACTGAATAATTGTATTTCTCTGTTGATATCTCAAAATTTTCACTTAAAATTCTCTGAATATTTGGAGGATTCTTCGAGTAAATCAAGGGATATAGGTTGTTGAGTCATGAATTAGTAATCCAATTGTTTTTGAAAAGGCTATTAGATTGTGATAATTGAGTTTTATGCTGATTATTGAGTTAAAGTTTTATATTAATTATTGAGTCTTAGGCTATAAATAGTGTGATAACTGAGTTTTACTTTTAGATTTGATAAATGAAATTTTCAGGCTATTAGAAGAGTTCTATATTAATAGTTTTTGTAAAGGCTATTAGAAACTGGCATAGAATTGTGGTACCGTTTTTGATACTGTTAATTCTTCTCGCTTTTGTTACCGGTAACCATCAAAACGGTACACCTGTAATGTTACTGTGGTGATGAAGGATTACCAATCAAAGCCAGTTATAATCTCTTGACTAAAAGAATGAAAATTGTTAATGAATTAATACAGATACAGTTTTGAAGAATTCTTTGTTTGCGTCCAAATTAGATGACGAAGAGATTAGTGGCGTGAAGGCGACTCAGGGTTTGCTTCTTCTCCTTCACCTTGTTGCTTTGTTTCTGCATTTGCCACAATTTTGTCTACCAAAGGCTTTATCATTGTCTCCAAGTCATCCAAATCTTGCGTGACTTTTTCCACCTGCAGTTTTGGAAATGTTGATGTTTTAAATCACAATAAGAAAATTTATGTATATGTTTTTTTTTTTGTTCCAAAACGTACCTAAAAAGCATAAGATATATTAAGAGACTGGATATTTTACTTTTGGAAATCCACCTTTTTTAGTGTTAATAGTGTTACATTTTAGTAAGATTTATAAGTATTTCATATATCAATCTAAATGATTAAAAGGTACCTTGTGAAGGAAATCTTCGGTTATATGTGCCTCATGAGCAGCAACCTCTGAAATGTGTTCCAGAACCAAAGCCATCTGTTTAAATTTACTTTTCTCAGGCAGTTTCTCTGTCATTTCTTCAGCCATTGTCTCAGTCGCCGTAGCAACTTTTTCCACCATTTCTGCTACAGCCTCTACCCCTTCCACAGCCAATTCTGCCTCTCCTGCATCACATAATTCAAATTTATTCTCGTTTCTTAGGCTAACAGAAATGATCTATTTTGCACGCCTTCGTTTTACTTAAACTTTTTGAAGAATGTTTTCATATCACGACAAATGTCATTAACAAATAATGTTTTTCGAGTACTTTTTACAAATGAAAATAAAAGAGATGAAAGTAAAATAAGCCCATAAAAGAGATGAGTAGTGCATACAAGATTGATGAGATGAGATGAGATGATACTACATTCATTACCGTCGATACGTTTCAGTTTCTGCATTCTTTTATTGTTCCAGAAAGATAACACTAAGGAAATCGTAGAACCTATGAGCCATCTTCCCCTGCTTGTTAGAATCCAAATTAGTCCAAAGAAAAGTTTCTGTTTAATCTACTACGAATTGAATTATCTATCTTGATCCTATTTTAATGCAAAACTGTCTGTATATCATAATCTCATAAACTACATATTGTATTATTCGATGTGGATAGTTAGATTTTTCGGGAATCTATAGATCGAAAATACAGAGAGAGAGAAATAGAATTAGTACCAAGAAGGAACATTTAACCATGGTTTTGGAGGAGATGATTGGAACTTAGAGTTGTTGGAACCATTACTTAAGTATTTCCCAGCATTAACCGGATTTAATAACTTCAGACCTTGTGGACTCCTTTGGTTACTATAGTCTCTTCCCAATCGAAGAATCGTTGGACATGGATTCATAGATGTCTTCCTCTCAACCTTGTTGTAAATTTGTAAAACCTCCGCAAGTCCTTGCCTATATACCGCGTAACCTCCGCTCTGCATTCTCCGAATCAGATACATATCGAATTCGTTTCTTGAAATCAAGATACTGAAAATTCATAGCAACAAACTTATATATGTATTAAAGTTTTCAATTTGTGTTGTGTGTGATATTGGTGAATCGTATGCTTAAGAAGTTAAGGTAAAATGCTTTTACGTGTAGTAACGCTTGGGAAAGAGGTTGAACACGCCAAGAAATGAGGATATATATTTTTATTTCTTTTTGCTCAGCTCTAATTATATATTCTTATTTATTAATTTATTTTCTTCTGTAAGTTTTGGTCCACAAGTTTTGGATTAGTAGAAAATGTAGAGATGTTGGTGTAAAAGACTAAGCCATTGCAGAGGGATCTACACTTTTCTCTCCTATCTAGGTTCTAAAATTATGTAGCTTGAGAAAAACTTGAGACATTAGGTTTTACAAAGAGAATGAAATGAAAAATCCAATAAACACAACTTTAAAAATAATATTACCATCTTGACTTTTCCCTTTAGAGAGAATCATAACCAAATTGAAAATGGAGAATGTTTTTCTATTGATTTGCTAATGAAGGAAAGTAATCTCTATAATGGCCGGTGAAAGATCAAATGATCTAACGATCAAAATTAGAGATTTTAGTCTAGTAATCCAAGAGACTATTACAAAGACCCACAAAATCTCTACTGTTACAAAGACCCACAAAATCTCTACTATTACAAAGACAGACAAAAAATCTTTGAAATGTGGAAAGAGAAGTTTTCCATTCATTTGTGAACACTTGACTTCGGCCGTATCATGCATGGTGAGCCATCAGTTATTCTAAAAGCCCAAAGTAACAACTGTTGAAATAAGCTTGAAGAAGAAGAAGACTTGAAGAGCAAGTTACCCGTTCCTATTTGAGTTGTGATTACGAAAAGAAGAATAATTAGGAAATATTTAAAGTTGTGTTTATCTAATAGATTTAGGAGTTATCTAAAACTACTATATAAGGAGGTGCTGAGTTGTAGCACAACTTATGAGATTAAGGGCTTTAGGTTTTGAGTTATTTTCCTAGAGCAATAAAAGAAGAGCTTTTATAAACCTTGATCTTGAGCATTCAAACAATAATTGGTAGCAGAGCTAAATCGATCATAGGGTTTAGTTACACAAGCAACGAGACTAGCGAATTCATCAACTTCATCGACGAGGCGTTATACATTAACGAAACTCAAAGATGGGCGATATAGTTCCTGCAACGATGAGCAAAGCTAAAGATAGTGTTCCTTCAACCGTACAATGCCCAATGCTTACCGCCACTAACTACACAGTATGGGCTATACGTATGACGGTTGCACTCAAGGTACACAAAACTTGGGAAGTCATTGAACCAGGAACCAAGGATAAACACAAAGACGATCTTGCGAAGGCACTTCTGTTTCAATCCTGATGCCGTGTCAACTGCGTGAGGGAACAAGTTTTACCCTTAACAAAAACAAATAAAAGTCGCAAGTGCACAGCTACTCAGTTGTAGTATTTAGGGATCGAATCCACAGAGATTTGTGTGCCTGGTATTCTTCTACAGTTTTTAACTTTATGTCTAGACTAGATTGGATTTAAAGGTTGGTTGTTTGCCACGAATTCAACTAAAACTTAAAGAAAGCAAATAAATCTATCCTAGAAAGCAAGTAGAAAAATCGAATAGAAACCAAGTAAAGCAAGTAAATATCGAACTAATGTAATTAAAATGCAGATCTAAATAAGCAAATAAAAATCGATTGGTTTGTAAACTATGGCTAAAAACGCTGAGCTTTCGGGAACTCTAAGGAATCATAATCGGTTTTGATACTAAGGTAGATAGATTGGGATTGACGGATATCGAAATATAGGTGGTTCTAGAGCTAGAGTACGGCGGTATGACTACGTCACTGTCGTGATCATAACCAACTGTTTCTCGCAACCCTGATCAGTAGGTTTCCACTCTGGCCCTAGAAGGGAGAGAACGCAAGAGCTGCACAAGACTCGTCAATACTCACGATCTCGCTGCAGGTAGGTTTCCACTCCTACGGAAAAATCACATGTTTCATTCTAGGGCTGATACTTAATGAAAACTTTCGCAACACTAACTATCTAGATCAGATACTAGGTGATCAATCAAGCATACATGCAATAAGAACAAGAATAAACAGAGAACAGGTCGAAATCCCAGATCTATAAACTTAGATGTCTTAATCGATTATGAGAGCCCCTTTCGGGAAACCTAAGCCCAACTAGGGATCTACTCAGACATGGCTGAGGTCGACATCATCATTGGTTTTAATAAAAGTAATGAAAAACAGTAAAGAAAAGAGATGAAGAAAGCTTCTCTATTGAAGAACTCGAACTTGAACAATCTTCTACAAAAATCACATAAAAACGGCTAAAGGAAAAGGGTTTCTCTAAAGTATGAAGGGTTCTCCCTAAAAACGACCTAAATGACAAGTATTTATAGTCGTCAATACTCCATGGTCTCTAGGGTTTTGGAATTGAGGCTGAGGATGACTTTGGGCTTCAGAAATATGGGCTTTAATTCGAAGCTTGATGGCTGCGGTCGGGAGTGACGTGACCGCGGGGATTTGGTGGTTGGCCGCGATCGAGAGGCTTCTGACCACGGGAAATAGGCTGTTGGCCGCGGTCGCGTGACTTGCTGGCCGTCTTCGAGTGGCTCCGGGGCTAATGGAATATCTTGAGATCCAACAGTTGGAATGTCTCCAAACCAAGTGCATTTGAAAGCTGGTTGATTCTTCTATAAGTTGTCCAATTGTGAGGGTGATCAGACGGTGAGAAGGTGTTCGTCTCTCCATGAGAGTTCTGACGGTCTGCATTTATCCTAAAGAGTCTTTTTGTTCCAATTTGTGCCTCTTTATCCCAAATTACCTGAAAAGTCTTTTAAAATCCGGAAACATAGAAATCCTTTGAAAACCTTTGAAAATGGAGTAAAAACACCTGTAAAATATATTAAAGTGATCCATAAAAATGGTCAAAATCCGGTGTTATCAAATCCATACCCGAGTCATTAACACTCCAAGTCAGAAACCTCGAGACAGCCAAAGCCGTGTGGGACGCAATTTAAACAAGGAACATGGGAGCCGAAAGGGTGAGAGAAGCAAGATTACAAACATTGATGTCTGAATTCGATAGGATGCAGATGAAGGAGACAGACACAATCGATGATTTTGTTGGAAAACTGACAGAGTTATCCTCAAAATCATCTGCTTTGGGAGAAGCCATTGAAGAACCAAAACTGGTCAAGAAATTTCTGAAAAGTCTGCCACGCACTAGATACATACACATCGTTGCAGCACTTGAACAAGTTTTTGGATCTCAAGACAACCACTTTTGAGGATATAGTAGGAAAGCTAATAGCTTATGAAGAAAGAATCTTTGGAGAAGAAGACGAGAAAGATGAGTAAAGCAAACTTATGTACGCTAATGCAGATACTCAAGATAACAATGGTTCCGGCAGAGGCAGGGGCCGAGGTGGTCGTTTTTCCAGACGCGGAAGAGGCCGTGAAAGGTTCGGGAACTACAACAACCAACATAATGGTGGGTACAGAAAAAATCAGGACATATCCAAGGTGGTGTGCTATCAATGTGACAAGACAGGTCACTATGCATATGTTTGTCCAGACCAATTGCTTAAACTTCAAGAAACTCAAGAAGGAGTTGATGAAGATGACACACATGAAGCTGAGGAGTTATTGATGCACGAAGTGGTGTATCTTAACGAGAAGAGTGTGAAACCAAGCAGATTCGAAACATCTTTAGATGGGGATAATGTCTGGCATCTGGACAGCGGTGCAAGCAACCACATGACTGGAAATCGCAAATATTTCCACAAAATTGATGAAAATATCATGGGAAAAGTGAGATTCGGCGATGATTCCAGAATCGATGTAAAGGGGAAAGGTTCGATTCTGTTCATAACCAAAGACGGTGAGCGCAAGATACTAGCTGATGTCTACTTCATACCCGATTTAAAAAGCAACATTATCAGCCTTGGGCAAGCTACAGAATCGGGATGTCAAGTTAGAATGAAAGAGGACTACCTAACTTTGTTTGATCTCGATGGAAAGCTACTAGTGAAGGCTAACAGATCAAAGAATCGATTGTATAAGGTATTAATGGAAGTGGAAAACATGAAGTGTCTGCAGTTGATGACATTAATTGAGTCAACGAAGTGGCATGCTCGGTTAGGGCACATTGGGCTAGAAACGATGAAGACAATGATCAACAAAGAGGTGGTCATTGGTATACCAAGAATATCGATAGAGAAAAAGACGTCTGCATCCTGTTTACTTGGAAAGCAAATCAGAAAAGTGTTTCCTCAAGCAACACAATATCGTGCCACACACATACTAGAACTTATACATGGAGACTTGTGTGGTCCAATCACACCATCTACTGCAGCACAGAATCGCTACATCTTTGTACTGATCGACGATTATTCTCGGTATATGTGGACTCTGCTCCTAAAAGAGAAAAGAGAAGCTTTCAGCAAGTTCAAAAGGTTTCAAGCTCAAGTTGAACATGAAACAGGAGCTACCATAAAGACGTTTAGGACAGACAGGGGTAGAGAGTTTATGTCTCAAGATTTTCAGGATTTTTGTGAAACTTCTGGGATCAAGAGGCACTTAACTGCTCCTTATTCTCCTCAACAGAATGGAGTTGTAGAAAGACGTAATAGAACTTTGTTGGAGATGACTCGGAGCATAATAAAGCACATGAACGTACCAAACTATTTATGGGGAGAAGCAGTGCGACATGCTACTTACCTCATAAATAAAGTTGGCACAAGAACTTTAGTCGCGCAAACACCATATAAGGCGTACAAGAGGAAGAAGCCGAATGTACAGCATCTGAGAGTATTCGGATGTATCAGTTTTGCTAAAACAGAGGCTCCACACTTGAAGAAGCTGGATGATAGATCACGGATACTAGTTCACCTAGGAACAGAACCAGGATCAAAGGCTTATCGGTTAGTTGATCCTAGAACCAAGAAAATAGTTGTGAGCAGGGATGTGATATTTGATGAGAGCAAAAGCTGGAAGTGGAGTGAAAACGAAACCGGTATTGGAACTTCTGTAATCGACTTTGGAGAACAAGTTTATAATAACTCAAGGGGAGATGATCATGATATCGAAGAAGAAACAGAGGAGAAAGAGGAAGAGAGTTCCGATCAAGAAGTCACTGAACATGAGTTACAGGTTCCCAAAGCCGAAACAGAGGCGATAAGCCGAGCAGGGATTAAGGAGATCGACAAGGCCAAGAGTAAGACCAGCTTATCTTGATGACTTTTTCACCTTAGCCGAAATCGATGGTGAGCATCTACTCCTAGTAATAGATGAAGAACCTTGGGACTTTGGTGAAGCAAATGAGTTAAAGGTATGGAGATATGCATGTGAAGAAGAGTTAGCTTCCATCACCAAAAACAGAACTTGGAGCTTGGTTGATCTTCCCACAGGAGCAAGGCCAATCAGATTAAAGTGGGTATTTAAAATCAAACGCAACTCAGATGGGAGTATAAACAAGTACAAAGCTAGACTAGTCGCAAAAGGCTATGTGCAAAAGCATGGAATTGATTTTGAAGAAGTATTTGCTCATGTGGCTCGTATAGAAACAGTCAGGTTCATTATCGCTTTAGCAGCCTCTAGCGGTTGGGAGGTACATCATCTGGATGTAAAAACAGAATTCCTGCATGGAGAACTAAAAGAAGAAGTATATGTTTCACAACCTGAGGGTTTTGTGATTAAAGGAAGTGAAGGAAAGGTTTACAAGCTACACAAGGCATTATGGACTAAGACAAGCACCAAGAGCTTGGAACAACAAGCTTAATGAAATTCTTAAGGAGTTGAATTTCATTAAGTTTTCTAAGGAAGCTTCGCTATATCGGAAGAGAGAAAGAGATCAACTCCTCCTGGTGGCTGTATACGTTGATGATTTACTTGTCACAGGGTCGAGTCTGAATCTTATAATCGAGTTCAAACAAGGAATGTCAAAGAAATTCGACATGAGTGACCTCAGAAAGCTTACTTATTACTTAGGCATTGAAGTCTGTCAACACAAAGACGGCATTACACTTAATCAGGAGAGGTACGCGACGAGAATCTTGGAAGAAGCAAAGATGATTGAATGTAATGCAGTACAAACTCCAATGGACTCTGGTTTAAAACTATCTAAAGCTCTCGAAGAACAGAAAATCGGTGAGAAAGAATTTAGAAGAAACATTGGTTGCCTGAGGTATTCGCTACACACAAGACCAGATCTCTCTTTTGCAGTTGGTGTGTTAAGCAGGTACATGCAGGAACCTAAAAGGTGTCATGGAGCGGCGTTAAAACAGGTCCTTAGGTATCTGCGAGGAACTCTTGCGCATGGTCTGATGTTTAGACGTGGTAATGCTACAAACCTTGTGGGCTATAGTGATAGCAGCCACAATGTGGATTCAGACGACAGAAAGAGCACAACTGGTCACATATTCTACTTGAATGAGTGTCCTATCACTTGGTGCTCACAAAAGCAGGAGACTGTGGCGCTATCTTCCTGCGAAGCAGAGTTCATGGCAGCTACAGAAGCTGCTAACAAAGCAATATGGCTACAAGAACTCTTAAGTGAAGTAACAGGTTCAGAGTGCAAGAAAGTAACGGTCAGGATTGACTATAAATCGGCGATCACACTCACAAGGAACCCAGTGTTCCATAGTCGAAGTAAACACATTCATAGAAAGTATCATTTCATCCGAGAATGTGTAGAGAATGAGCAAGTACGCGTAGAACATGTTCCCGGAACTGAACAGAAGGCAGATAGCCTAACCAAAGCATTAGGAAGAGTCAAAATTAAAGAGATGAGAGATCTCATTGGAGTACAGGAGGTGATCAAAGAAGACTTCAAGCTTAAAGGGGAGAATGTTGAAATAAGCTTGAAGAAGAAGAAGACTTGAAGAGCAAGTTACCCTTTCCTATTTGAGTTGTGATTAGGAAAAGAAGAATAATTAGGAAATATTTAAAGTTGTGTTTATCTAATAGATTTAGGAGTTATCTAAAACTATCTATATAAGGAGGTGCTGAGTTGTAGCACAACTTATGAGATTAAGGGCTTTAGGTTTTGAGTTATTTTCCTAGAGCAAGAAAAGAAGATCTTTTATAAACCTTGATCTTGAGCATTCAAACAATAACAACATCCGTACTTCCGCAGCTTGCTCGATTAAGTCTAAAGTCTAAACCAAATAAAACTTTGATAGTCGTCCACTAATACTGATGCAAAAGATCAGTAATCGATTTATTATGGTTTAGATTGGTTTAGATCTCGTTTGTCTTTGATCATGGCAAATGATCGAGAGTTTAAAAAAGAAAATATGTATATGTATTGAATAATGGGTGACTCTGGATGAATGTATTCAGTCTGGGGTGAATTAAAAAGAGTAATAAGAACATGATTTCGAACTCAGACTACAGAAATATGGTACAAATAATACAAGTGTTTTGAGTTTGGACCAATTGTAAAATAAAGTTTTCGAGTACTGAAATTGTCCTCTTCTTGTATCATTTTTCCTCTCTCTTATAGTCCAATCTTCTAGTTTTTGCTCTAATTAATTTGGTTTGATTGACAATTGTGCTTCAGGTTCTTGTTCCTAACCGCACCCCTTGTGCTTTTAGGATAAGTAGTGATGAGGACACCAACCCCGAAGGTGATGAAGCTGAAGAAGAATCAGACCGACACATCACGGTGGCAGTCATGAGGGAGGCTACCCGCACACGGTCAAGGACTAAAGCAGCTCATGAGAAACGACCCGGAGCCTTCTTCAACAAATGGAAGTATTGGGCCATGCAGAAGTCGATCAAATGATCAACATCGATCAAGAGACCAAAGGAAATGCCAAATCAATACTGGTGCAAGAAAATGATGTGAGCTTTGTTTAATACCGACCAATAATACATTCTAAGGAGATCGAGCGTGAGACTTTGGAGAACGAGCGTGGAAATTCAAGAGATATGTTGGAGAGCCTTGAAACCAACTCGGCCGAGCTTAACGAGGAGGAAACACCGGCCGAACAAAGCCCAACACCAAGTCAAGCCCTGGTCTGCGTGGCCTCAGCTGTACACAACTACAAGAACCCATCAAGAGCCCAAGAAAGCTTTAAGACACTCTACATCCCGCCTTGGCCCTACATCACATCAAATAAGAAAACTTGTGTCTTCACGATATCTCCGATTTAAAGGACGCACCTAGACGCCTTTCTTAAGACAAAGTGAGTATTTTAATTTGAATTCCTAACAAGTTTCTTTGTTTGTTTTGTAGGATTTGTTATTTAATCCTTATAGTTACTTATTTCTATGCATTTGTCTTAATATAAGCGAATTGTACTTTCATTTCTTTTTTAATATAAGCTTAAGTGTCGTTTTATTTATTTCTTTTGTATAGAGTCAAAACCTAGAAGATTCACAACTGACAGACTGTTTATAAAATTTCACATGTAGCTTTATACAAACACCTTTTTTGCCATTATCAATAAAAATCAAACTTTCTTTCAAAATCTTGTCTCTTAAGAATAACAAGATATTTATGCTCTCTGTGGATTCCCCTCTGTTTAGTGTTTCACCAGACTTATTACAGGTCTATCATCCCCATGTGGCATCTATTCACTCTATCATGTGTTTGTCAATCCATCTCACCTCGTGGTAAAGACAAGGAGAACCCATCGGTCAATTGTCTTTACTCCATCTCGATCCATTTCACCAATTCATCTTTTTGTGTAGACAAGACGAGCCCCTCCAATTGTCTTCACACCACCCATCTCATCACGTATGGCATCAGACCTGTTTGAGAATCTGTTAGGTTCTTTTTGATTCCTTATATCTCTCTTACATTTTTATTAAACATATTTGCATAGATTAGCACTTAACACAAAAAAAAAAACTTTTTAGAAAAATATCTCAACTAAATTAGGATAAACTTTTTAATATAATTTTTTTTATCGAGAAAAAATACTCCAACTATTTTATTTACTTGTTTTAAATCTTCCACTGTGAATCATATACAGAACTCTAGATGTCTTTAAATAGTGTTTAGTTTTATAATAGTTATCAATTTTTCAATAATAAAATATTAATATTTAAATAAAAAATTTTCAGAAAATCTCCAACTTTAAAAAAAAATTGAATTAGTTTTAAAAAAATCAAATTAATATTGAAAAAACTAAAGTTAAGAAATAACAGTCTATATTTAGATAAAATATTAATAAATTTTGAATCTTTGAACAAACAATATAATATAAGATATCTAAAATATTAAAAAGGTAATGAAACTTAAATAAACTCTCTTTTTATTTTATTAATTTTTTGTCGATTTTTTATATATAGAAATATAGATCCTGACGTTAAAAAAAAAATATATATAGATCCTTTAACAAAACAAATATGTATGATTGTAATTTTCACTTTTCCGACAAAAAAAAGGTAGGGTCTCGATTGTAAAAAAAAAGTCTCTCTCTCTCTCTCGATCTCCGATCGTTTCTCTCCGGTCCGAAAGATGACCGAAGAGAAGGTAAAAGATGAAGCGATGCAAATAATAGGAATGTTTCAAATTCTCCCGAGACTTGTCGTCTTTGATCTCGATTATACTCTCTGGCCTTTTTACTGGTAATGTTTCTGTTTCCTCCATTTCCCATCCCCAATTTTTGTGAATTTCTTTGATTTATCAACGAAAATCTCCACTGGTAGCGGAACTGTATTAGGGTTTGAGTTTATAGCCTTTCATAGAAGCAGAAAAAGTGTCCAATAGATTGTAATTTAGTCTCAATTGTCAATTTTGAGTGGGGGTCTATTTCAATCGAACATTTTGGTATGAGGAACAATCTGCAAAAGTGATGATCACAGAGTTTGTTTGTATTGATAATTTCTTTATTGATTTGTAACTTTACTTCAGCGAATGCCGCTCAAAACGCGAAATGCCGTCTTTGTATCCACAAGCAAAGGGTATATTGAGTGCTCTGAAAGAGAAAGGAATTGAAATGGCGATTGCTTCGAGATCTCCAACTTCAGATATAGCTAACACATTCATTGACAAATTGAACATTAAGTCCATGTTTGTCGCCAAGGTTCGTTTTAAACATGTTCCTTCTTGTTTAAACATGTTAGCTAAATCCGTGATTCAAGTGATGAAATGTATCGGAAACTGTTGTCTTTATAAATCTGATTCCTTTTGGGATTGTTTCAGGAAATATTCTCAAGTTGGACTCACAAGACAGAACATTTTCAGAAGATACACACAAGGACAACAGTGCCTTTTACTGCGATGCTCTTCTTCGATGATGAAGACAGGAACATTAAATCAGTTAACACATACTGCTTTGTGCTAATTAAGCTTAATAGGCGGGATTGTTTTCTTTACTTTGTGAACTAAGATTGAATCTTTGCTCTGTGTGTATAAACAGGTTTCAAAAATGGGAGTGACAAGCATCTTGGTGGGTAATGGGGTTACACTTGGAGCATTAAGACAAGGGCTTACTGAATTTTCTCAAAATCATAACACTATCGAGAAGAATAAACATGTTTGGCGCAACAAGTATTCTGGAAAGGCTGCATCATCTGAGACCGACAAAGACTGACTTTGCTCCATAGTTCTGATCGATTGGACACACCATTGTTGTGTATTGTTTTAATGGACGATTATTTATATGGATTCGTGAAGATTTGTATTGAACTGCAGTGTACCATACTGGTTGATACGCCGTCTAGGCCGCAAGGTGAGAATATCGGCTTTTCACTTGAAAAAAAAATGGTTTCCACTTGAAAAAGAATGGCTCTATTCGTGGGTTGTGATACTCATATTGTAGGCATCTCAAGGGCTTTATTTAATCAAGCTTTGCCTAGTATTGCTAAAGTAAGAACTAGAATTATATCTAGGGAGTATCCGTGCGACTCCTACTATGTTCTTGAATTGAATGTCGCCTAAGATTCTCGACTTACTAATTACACCGTTTGAATTGGAAGGAGCTATTGAGATTTTAACCAAGTTTAGTAAAAAAATTAACAAATCTCAGTAAATAAATAGTGGAACAGGTATATGCCTCTGTGCCGGAGATATATGCTTCTGTTCCAATATTCGACTTAATAATCACATTCCCGAGATTTTAAACAAGTTTAGTATAAGAATGAATACAATCTATGGAACATAGAACAACTATTTTTCATCTACTTTTTCTTTGCTTACCTCACACCACCAATAGTACGACTGTCGATACTCCCTACGATAAAAAGTGAGTGACGATGGGTGAACGTCATGCTTGCTAAAGTTACACATTTGAACTCCAAAACGCAGAAGCATGTCTCACAATTAACCATTGTCGTTGAAAGTTGATCACACAGACCAATATAGTGACTGTTCAGTATTTTGTGTAAGAAAGAGATGGTGTGCAGGGTGGGCTGCATGGTTCAATGGCTCCAGAAAAGGAAGCACATCTTACATCTAACTTGAACCCACAATCCAACTTGGCTACACTGATACATAAATTCAACGATTGTCGTTGACAAGTAGAGCAAGTGAAGAATCCCCCTTCGATGTTCATTATGTCGATTCCTAAGGTTAGCAGATGATGTTGCAAAGGGTTTTCCATCTTCCGACGAAGACTCGCATATGCATAAAATTGTATTGCGTGCAATCCAAGAAATAACCATATTCAATTGGAAGGAGCATCATGCATGCTTGACATACATGTCATGATCATGGTAAAAATGGCATATGTATTTACCACCTATATCCATCAAAACCGCAATATATATCAGCTTCAGAGTTACTTTCTTCTTCATGTTCTCTTTCGACAACTCTGGCGCATCCCACACTTTTTTCAACGTTCACATGACTTTTCAATACAAATATATCCTCCATAGCCAATTTTGAGATTCTCGTACTTGTCCCTGCAAATTCTACATCTCAAGTATCCATTAGTGATACAAAGAGTGTGCAAGATATAGTGAGTGACGTGTGATTTTAATATTTTTGCTAAGAAAATTCATTTTCTGTGGACAGAAATCGCATAGCAAACATATTTACCTGCTTCTCATCGACAAGCCCACAAGCATCACAAGTGAATGCATTATTCTATGAATGACGGTGAGTGAA
The DNA here is from genome assembly GCF_000478725.1 of Eutrema salsugineum. Taxonomy (NCBI): domain Eukaryota; kingdom Viridiplantae; phylum Streptophyta; class Magnoliopsida; order Brassicales; family Brassicaceae; genus Eutrema; species Eutrema salsugineum. The sequence continues at coordinate 8,472,010 of NW_006256901.1, read as the reverse complement.
TCTTCGGGTTTGTTATTGTGAGACATCCTTGTGGTAATGAGACCAACATGTACAACAATAAAAAGCGTTATATTCAAAATTTACAAATACCATATCATTTTAATCCTTGTGTATGTTTGTTAGAGTGTTGTTAGTTTTTTTATATATTGTACACAAAACACATTATTATGTATAAAATTTAATTTTTTCTCTTCCATGAAGTTATCTTTGGCTTGACAAAAGAGATCTTATGAGTTAGTAGTTATTCCACGCTGGGGTTAAGGGTTCGACCTCTTATGTACTGTATGTAGTTTCGATTAATCCTGTTTGGAGAAGTTATTGGCTCTGGTGGTCAAATAGGATTACTCCACGAGATCTTATAATTTAATTTAATTTAATTGATATTTGGTTTTGAGTTCGTTTCTGCCGGTGCTGCTGCTGGTTAGAGCTAGGCTTGGAATTATTATCTGGTATCCGATCTCCGATCGAGTATCCAGTTCTATCCAATTCTTAAAAACTGAATATCTTTGTAGTTCGGATCTGAATAGTGAAATTAAGTATTCGGTTATTTCGGATACGGATCCTGATAATAGAAAATTTTGAAACCGGATATCTATTATCCGTTATCAATTTGTTAAATATTTATTTATTTTTAATAATATTTATTTATATTTAAAAAAAAAATTTGTGCTTAACAATTAATTTAACACCAAGAACCGTGGAAGTTAGATCATTTTCGTAGTTCTTTAACACAGGTACTCGTACTCGGGTGCTAGATCGTTTTCGTAGTTCTTTAACACAGGTACTCGTACTCGGGTGCTAGATCGTTTTCGTAGTTCTTTGACACCGAAAACCGTGGAAGCTCTTATTTGTATCCAAGATTGGTATCGTGATGATGAAGAAGATTTAAGAGTAGAAGAATTGCTTGCTGAACTTGAGAATATCAAATCATGTATTTATGCTTTGTTTTTTATCTTTTAGCTTATGATATTTTTTTATTGTTTTAAATACTAATGATTATTATCATTTACAGAAGTGGGCATATTGAATTTGCAGCCATGATCATATTGAATGTGAAGTTTGGATGAGGTAAAAATCAGTTTAGAAATCTTTGGACATGCATTCATTTTTGGTTTTAATTATGTTTGAAAATTGTTTTTGGTTTAACTCTTTTACATATGATTGAAATTCATATTGCATGATAATTTTCTATTTCAAATTGTAAGAAAAGAACATAAAAATGGATAGCACATGGACATGAAGATAAATTAACTTCTCTATTACTATTTTCTCCTTTGCTATGTAAACTTTTAAACTTTGTGCTATTTGAATACTTTTTTTAGTTGTTGTTATTTGTAATTTTTGCTATGATTAATTATTTATGTTATCTCATTATAATTTTAAAAAACTGAAGATTTTTTTTTAAATCAATGAAACCGAATATCTGTAAATATTCGGTTCAAACCAGATATCCGAAATTTTCGGATCTAGATCCGGATAGTAAACTTGATTATCCGACAGATCCGGATCCGGACACCTTGAAAAGTTTGGATATCCAGTTCCGTTCTAAACCTAGTTAGAGCTTGGTTTAGAGCAATTTTGGTTTTGGTTCTTCTCGACTTCCCAGGTCTTTTGGTTCAGCTCTAGCGACTAAATGATTCTTAGAAAAGATCAGGTGGGAATCAGTTTAACAGTTTAGTTTCAAAAAATTTTTAGACGTTCTCTGAACAAAATATAGACAAAAAGCAACAAAACAGAAAACAATAGTTTTCTACAATAATTTGAAAACGTTCGTGTGAAACAGAGAAAAAAAATCTCAAAACATTTATAAAAAAATCGGATACACTCGATTTAGAAGGAAAGAAATGGGCGACGTCATGGCGAACCCCATCACACAGCGCAGACCTTGAGCAGACTGATTGATCGTACAGTGAAGAATCGGATACACTCGATTCGAACTCTGCAACCTCGCTACAATGAGGCACTAGTCACCTGGCTTGCAGCTTTGGAGGCTTAACATTCAAAACTACCTTTCTTTCAAAATTTTATTTTTTTTGCATCTAATGTAAAAAAGGACAGCTGTTTTTTTTGGTGATGAATATAATTTTACATTCTCTTCAAAAAAAAAAATCAAAACGTTGAAGATTGAAATGAATTAGGATTTGATTATTCTTGTCAGAATCCGTGGTTGACTCCGAGAAACAAATATAACCTAAGAGACCATTTTCTTTTTCTTGTTTTTATCATGTTTAGCTATACCCTAAAATATCTTTTCCCGCCCACAGATTCTAAGGGAAGAAAAATAAATCTTCCCATCAGCAAATGAATTGAGAGACTTAAGCGTGTGTAAATCAGAATTTGAACAAAATTTACATGTGGATGCGTCCGTACCCATTAGAATCTGTTCTTGATCTTCTTGAACTCGGTAGCTCCTCGTGTTTCGGTTCAGGACCGGTTCTGTATCCTCTCTCAACCGATTCCGCTTCCAACGGCAGCTCGTCTAGTGTCTGTTTTCAACCAAGTAAAATGGTGAAAACATATTTAATAACAAGTTACATTTACAATTTAAGACCAATCTTTTGAAACTTTACCCTATTAGCCTGTTGTAGAATGTGAAGAGTCTCCCGTGCGCGTTTCCTCTTTATCGCTATCTCATCGGGCTCTTTCAACAGCTCTTCAATCAAATTCTCCCTGTCCCATCCCATTAAAGTTAGTTCATTAGAAATAGACTATTCACAACATCACGCAAAAGTCATCAGATGTTTCTTTCATCACCTGTAAAGCTTCTCGATGAAAACATTGTGCAGCTCACGTTTCGAGTAATTCACCTGTGTTTATTTCCAATTACATAGAATAGTTATCAACAGTTCCCTTACAATTGAATAACTTCAGGTCAAGTAGAATATCGACAGACACTAACGCAATCTTTCTCCACTTTTCATCCTTTATTATAACAAGGGTCTATGACATCCACGCAAAGAACCTTTTCGATTCAAGTAATACCACAATGTGAACATTATAGTTTTTGAAGAAAAAGGAGGGGACACTAACCAGAAAATGCATGATTGCTTTTGGGACCAAGTCCTCGACATTCTTCCTCACAATGTCATAGTAAGATTTCAATAATAACTTTGTTATCTTAATCTCAACTGCCTCTTGTTCTGAATGATTTTCAGATGACTTCAGAACAGTTGGGGGCTTCAAAAAAACAAAACGTTATGAGGTGAATCGGTGAGTAAAGTATTTGCAATATGAGGAGCATGAGAAATTGAGAATGCACAAGATGTAAACCTCTTTCAAATAGATCGTCGACAAGTTCTGATACACATCTTGAGTAGCTTCGCTGAGTGGTTTGTTTAATAAGTTGTTTTTCGCAGATGCCTGGCCATCACTTCCCCGGAAAATTGATGAGAAACCACTCCAGCTTGTGTTCCCTGATTTAATTTTCAATTGTCGAAAAAATCTACATTCAAATTCTACACGTATAATTGGGTTCTTCAACAAATAAAGACCAGACATGTATGCTCGTATGTAAGATATATCTTAGAGAATGAGATTTGATGATTTCAGTAAAAATTCGTCCGAGACCATCCATCATGCTCATTTATCTTTGCAGACATGAAAGGCTGAAAAATGAATGGAATAAGAACATTACCAGCTGGTGCGGATTTTTCAGCATCTGCTGCAGCTAGAACTCCCTGCGGAGAATGTTGTGGATACAAGTTATATAACAGGAGCCAGACTACAAATATAGTATCAATAACAAAGGACACCACCAATGTAGCTGTTAAATTCATGACATAGTTACATGCCTGATCACTGATAAGTCCATTAGCTTGTCGGCCAAGAAAAGATAAAGATTTTATTTGACTCGCAGAAGAAGATGCCTTCTCAGGTTCCACTGTATCCTGTTTACTCAAAGAGATGTAAATAAAAATTGCACAATACGAAAAGCGAAACACGAAAGCATTATAAATGCTCAGCTGAAACTATTTCTCACCTTTGGCCGTGCAATAGGATGTGGAATCCTAGAAGACTTGACTTGTTGCATTGCAACCTCAACGGCTTTGGTTCCGCCAATAAAATTTGGGTGTGAGGTATTTATGTAATCCATCTACAAAGGGTAATCTTAAAAATGTTAAACTGTTTCAAGCATTCAGTACGAACACATTAGGAATCCAAAATTTAAAAAGTGGTTCCAATCAATAAAACAGAGAGTAATCAATTTGCTCAACCTTATTCTACTTCACCATTATGACCCAAAAAAAAATAATCAATATACGCCTAATTATATACGATATAGATATCTCAGCAAACCTAATATGACTGGCCATGAAACCCATGCTTATGTTGATCTCAAATTATTCATACATACCTCCATTTCAAGAATATCTCGGATCATGGCTTGTGCGGGTTCAAGACCTTCATGCAGAAAGTTCCCGATAACCTCATCCATACGCTTTTGTAGGACTGGAAATCGCTGTAACTCTGTCATCATACAATGATGACTAATCTGTAGAGAAGTTTTCTATTTAAAATTCATGATCAAGTAAATCAACAGTAAGCATTGTAACGAAAATCAAAGAACAAATCACACCTTAATTAGCTCATCGAAAATGAACCTAGCGCACTGAAGACTGGGATCTAATAAACGAGATATTTGCCTCCTGACAAGAACTTCAAATGGCACCTATGCAGAGAAGAGCATGAAAGGGAAAAGAAAACTATTTAGAGTTACTGGAAAAGTATAAAACTAAAGATACTATGTTTAGGAAAGTACTGATAAGGAGAACGATATTCACACATGCATAGGGATATAAACCTACATCGGGAACAAATAATGCTGATCTGGGACCAGTTGCATTCTGAACTGCAGTCCGAATATCATCATCTGTTAAGCCTTCGCATGGATCAACCTCCTGCAGAGGCAAAGTGAAGGAAGGTAATAAGTTTAAATTCATAATACCCACATAAAGCAGCACTGACAATATCAGAACGTTAGACAATGTAAAGATCACTATACAGCAGAAAATATAGAGATCGATATTAAGCGATTACAGAGAAGGTGCTTAAAAGGTACAGGGAATTGAACTAAATTAGACACTAACTATTTTTAAAACAGAAAGTAATTCTACTCATAAATGAACGGCAAACATGCCACGCTTCCAAGGGTTCAAAACCTGAAACGAATTGTCTGCCTTCCCTGTCAATAACCACGATTAAACCAAGATAGCTACACAGAGTTGATAATATAGAAAGTCACTCATACGTGTATAGTTGTTATCATTAACAACAAAATTAACTTCCATTGATGACCAAAAGAGATATCTCAAATTAGATTAAAAGAGGACTACCTAACTAAGAAAAAACTTAATGCACAACCTTGAAATAACTAAACAAAAGGCAGCTTATAATTGAGTGAAGATCGAAGAAAAGTTGTAAGAATGTAAAAGCAAACCTCCAAGCTCTTAACAAAGACTGATTGAAAGATATAATGAATTCTTGCTCCACCGGAGAGCTCATGTGTAGACATTTCTTTACTTCTCCCTTCCAGGGTTGAGGAGTATGCTGTTTTGGAAAGTCAAACCATGAGAACCATTACCCACTTTAAAAGCATATACTAAGATCCATCGTTTAAACTGAAAAAACCATCTCCAGAGTTTACCTTCGCAGTATTTTGTAAGAAAATTGAGGAGAAGAGCTCCTTGGCCAGCCTACAAATTTCGAAACAGAACAGACTCATACAAGGTTGTAAGTAAAATAGTCACAACGATAAACTTACATATGTTTTAAATGCCATATTATAATAATGCAAGCAGATTTTATAAGGTAATAACACAGGAAAGCATATCTACAGACTTTGAAAAAATTACTAGTCATTTACTGTCAGAAATCTTTTCCTCCAAATCTTAATACCCTCAAACACTAACTATGAATTATCGATTAGTTTGTTCTAGAGGTAATAAGCAGAAAAAGGCTCCAACGAATGTCAAGAAAGATGAATACGTGCATGAACAGAACTTTATTCAGAATGAAGACTTCAGCAAAGAAGCAACGCAATTAAAAAAACAGTTAGCTACTAGCTAACAAAGCAAATAGCAATGTCATCATTGAGAATGTATTGCATATGTTAGGCTAAAACTGGCCAAAAATCACATACCCTGGTCTCTTTTATATCCCCATAGCTCTCATATTCTTTTGCTGTAGCAAACAATGCATTGCTGATACGTGACTTTAAATTAGGAAGCAGTGCCTTAATATGTTGGACAAGGATCTGCGAATAATGAAAGAGACTCGCTCCCATTAGAAAGTTTCTTATTCTACAACTAATGTTGCCAGAGTGAAACCTATGAAATACCATCTTTAGAAAAAGGACTAATCAGTCCACAGAAAAAAGTTCAGCATGTAAATCAACAATCATAATGAGCAGAGGTTACAGACTTTTTCAAATATACAGTGAGAAGCAAAAGAATATCCTACAAATACTTAGCTCCTGCTAAAATTAAAATGGGCATAATCAGACTTTGTACGGATAGAAACGTGAATATATTACATAGAAAAGCATATATTGTCTTAATAAGAAACATATCGAGATCCAGAAAGCATCTTCCTTGAGGAACTCGTGTCCTTACTGCATAACAAAGACAACATGAAATCCCAAGACTGCAAATAAAGACCTGATTTAGTTTCTTTGCCAATTGAGGGACACCCAACCGATCAGTGAGACCACTGTAAGCCTGTTATAAAGTTTAAGGCCAAAAAGAAAAAAAAACAGATAAGCACTTCAGCCAAAGCAACACTCTCAGAAAGTAAACCGAGAAAATGATGTAATCTTACTGGACGGCTAAGAAAGAACTTTTCCTCTGCAATAAGAGCATCCTTGATGCTGCGGTTCAGCAAAATATCCTGTTAAGGAAATCAATGCGCAAATAAATTCTTGCATTGCCACAGGAAAAAAGCAAAAGCAAAACGAATATAGAATGTAGAATGGTTTAGTAGCTACGAATGGTAAATATCAAAGGTAGAAATTTAAGGTAAGAGCAGAGTCGACGAGATATGTGATAGCAAGAAATAAGTGGCGTAGAACAGCAACATTATGCAGCATAAGTAACCAGGATTTACCTCCTGACTACGATTCACAACTCCTACATATCCAAGTCGAAGAGGAATTGTTTTCCCAAGCAGGTGATTCCGAGCATCGGTACCTCTGTCCATGATATCCAGCTGAATCAGAGAGAAAACAGAGCAGCCATGAGAAGTCGGGTAATACTTTGCCATTGCGACTAAATCTAAAGCAGCAACATTTTAAACAAACATCTGAGGAGAGAAATCGCACCTTTGTGATTACACCTATGGTTCTATGACCTGAGGACAGCAAAATTTATAAGCAAAGCAAAGGTAAATATTCTGTATACCAGGAGAAGGAAATATTCACAATTGAATTGCTACTAAAAACTTACCATCAGGATCAGCGTTTCCTGCGATTTGTAAAGCATCTGAATTGGCTAAATCCGAATTAGCAGGTGTAACAGCTAGTATCAAGCAGCTAGGATTCTTAATGTACGACAAGATCATTGTTCTTATGCGTGCTTCAATATCAGTTGGCTGATCACCCACAGGTACTTTGGTGATACCCGGAAGATCCACAAGAGTGATATCCAAAACATTAGGGGAAAAAATCTTGAGACAAATCTGTTGATCTGATACACCTTTGTTCTCTCCTACTACTCTATTCGTCTCAGCCTAGAATACATTTTCAATTATACATTAGACGAATCATGGAGGCTAACGAGGCTAAAACGAACTTAGGAACGAGGGAGAGATAAAGAGAAAAACCTCAATCTCGCGGCGTATTTCAGAGAAATCGTAGAAACGTTTGCCACCATGGTGACGAAACTCTCCCCATTCGTCATCGGATCCACCATCGGAGCTCGGTTTCGTCTGAAGAAGCTGGAGAAGGAGAGGACGGCGCGTGCAGATATCATTCCCGCGAGGAAGAAAATCGCGGCCGACGAGTGCTTCAAGGACGCTGGATTTACCACTGCTCTGACTTCCGACGACAGCGACTTGTGGAAGCTCGATCGTGGATTGACTTCCGAGCTGAGCGAATATGTCCTGGAGCTTGTTTACAATCGGAATCACGGAGGAGCCTAGTGGTGCTGCGGCGGAGGTGGACGACGGAGGGAAATCGTTAACTGACATTGGTGTGATGATGATCGAAGGTCGAAGTAGAATTTTCAAATAGGGCTTCAGGGTGTTGCGAAGATTTTGGTGAAGGAGACTAAAGAGCTCTTGATCTCGCCATACCAGTTACAGGGTCGCTCTCCGACCCAAAACGTAAACCGAATGTTTGATTGGGTCAGATCGGTTTACGCGAGAACCCGGCAATTGTAATTTTTTTTTTTTTTTAACTTTTATTTCCAACAAATTTTTTTTAAATTGCTTTTGTTAAGAAAAAGTATCCATCACATTATTACTTTATCATCTTTTTACATTCTCTTGAACACTTATCATATGAGTTGGATACTAATTTTTATATTATTAAAAAATGATATTTTATCACCATTATATATGTCTTAATTTTGTTCTACGTACTCTACTCTTTATTATCTATAGATAGATGATTGTAATAAAGAGAAATATACAACAGATGAAAAGAATAAAAGTTTTACTCTTTCCATTCTATTTTTTGTAGTGATCTTTTTCTTTTATCTCTTAAGTTAAAACACAAACTTTTACTCATCTTTATCTATAACTAGTCTATAGTTTATAACACATTACCAACCATTCTTATACCAAAGAGTTATCATGTTAAATTTAGCAAAGTTCGAAATAGCTGCCTTTGATATATCAAAAAAGAATTAAATGAGATGGGCAATGGCTGCAAAGATACATTTGAAGAGAAAACATATCTTTGATACCATCGATACTTCGAAAGAGAAAAAGGCAAAGGCCATGATATTTTTATTCCATCACATTTATGATGGTTTAAAAGATGAATATATCACGAAAAAAGATCTCGCAGATCTTTGGCAATCACTCCAAGATAGGTTTGATCCAGAAGTATGTGATTTTACCAAAGGCTAAGCATGAATGGTTAAACCTCTGTTTCAAGATTACAAGAGTGTTAGTGAATATAATTCTGCTTTGTTTAAAATTCACTTCCAAAATGATGTTATGTGGAAATGAAGTAAGTGATTTTAATATGATAAAAAAAACTATTTAAACATTTCATTTTGGTAATGTAATCTTGCAGCAACAATACGAGGCAAAAGGATACAAGAAGTATTCTGAGTTGATGCAAGTTCTCTTGGTAGTAGTTTATCTCGTCCAACTGGATCAGCTCCACTCTCATAAGTGAATGTTGTATAATCCAACAATAATAATTGGCAACAAGGACGTGTACGCGTTTGTGGTAACAATCGTGGTCGTGGTAACAATAGTGGTCATTGATGTGGATATGGACGTGGACGTGGACGTGGTAAAAAGTCTAGCTCTACTGACTTCACCAATGGAAGAAATAATAAAATTCAAAAAAAAAGATGACCAAGAAATGAATAAGCAACATGATAATACTTGCTATATATGCGGCATGAAAGAACATTGGTTTCGTACCTGTCGTAAGCCAAAACATTTGACCGATCTATATCAAGAATAACAAAAGGCCAAAGGAATAGAAGGTGAAGCTAACTTTATCCATTGTAAACCCGAACCTTCTTTCGATGGTATAAATGATACCCGAGCCTGCTTTCGCTAATGGAGGTTTGTAAGAATTTAGAAATTTTTGGTCATTTTCAATCAAAATCAGATGAAACACATTTACATTTCAAGTATGATAGCTCTTTTCTCCCATTTTCCATTACACTTTGACATCCGTTTTAACATGAAAATGGTGAAATGATCAAAAGTTGCAACAAAACAACAAAAATCCTGCTGAAGATGTCGAGTTACATCTGTGATGTCTACCAAGCATATTGTTTTGACTTTCTCACCTTCTACTTGGTCACAAGTAGTGATTCTCTGATAATGTAGTGACTGCAGAAATAAAAGTTTAGTTATTTTGTCAGAGAGAATCTTTAAATAGTGCACTAAAAAGGAAAGAGATGCAACAAAAATACTAAGTGTTAAATGTTATGTATGTGCCTGATCAATTTTCAGGGGATCTCCTTCAAGAAGGCTAGCATCTGCACAAATGATATCCCTGAGATTTATGCTAATTATATCACCTGGTACTAAGATAGACGCATCTTACTCATGCCACTGTCCATCACTAAGAACCTATTAAGATAGTGCAGCTACTTTTTCCGTTTTGGCTTATTGGAGTCAAAATCCATAACGTGAAGTCCCATACTTGTTTTTGGAGACAGGCGGGCCATAAAAGCTGCAGCAGCATTCCCATCATTATTTTCTTTTGCATCGGTCAATAAAAGGCAATTGATTCCAAAAAAGTCTTCCTAGTCAGGACCTAGGCTCTGTAATAACTATTTTCCTTAATGAGTTTCAAGGTGCATCTTCATATAGTAAAGAATAGAAATGAAATCACAAACTCTCAGGGACAGAAAAAAATGGTAGCAAAACTTTGATTGTCTTAAATCACCATCTGCGAGGGCGATGGACATAAATCACATAATGTTGCAGCTTCCATAAACCACGACAACGTTCATCTTGTACACAAAACCCAGGCATTTCAGAATTTTGTTCTCTTGTATCATTGTTTTTCAATGGCATTAGCACAACATATTATCCAAGAACCAATGTAAACAACCATAACTTCACAAGAAATAAAACACAAGCCCAATACACAAACAAACCAAAAAACAACTAATTTACCTTTGGACACCATTGCAGAACACAATAACCAGCGCCACATGCGCACAGCAAATTCAAATTAAACCACCACCACCTAAACATCAGACAAACACCAAATAAATTAAAGTAAGTCCACAACCAAATAGAAAAAATGCAATAAATAAAAAGAAAAGAAAAGAAAAGCAAAAGCGAAAGAAGACACTAAACGAAACAAAAAAAAACCCACAAAAGAAAGAAACAGACAATCCAATTTTTTTTTTTTAAATAACCACGAAAGAGTCAAAAGCAAAACCAAGCAAATGCATATTAAACTCTCGAATCCGCTAACATGGTACACAAGGAACTGACAACTCAAAGAGAACAGGAACGACGCACACTAAACTAAAAAAAAAAACCAAAAAAAGGGAAATAAATAAGGGACATTGGCAAACTAACCATTAATTTGGTCGCAAAAGTTTTTACAGTAGAAGTTGGACGTTTTAAAGAAAACAGCGTACTTGGTATGACCTAACTATGGAGTCAAAAGGATATATTTATAGTCCTGAAATGAGGTTAGTGTTTAGATTTTTTTAGAGATACCACCAAATCATATAAAATATATCAAAAGATAAATTTTAAAAACTATCTACAGTAAAACCTCTATAAATTAATACTCGACAAATTAATAATCACTATAAATTAATAAATTTTGTTGGTCCCAAGTTGGGACAATGTAAAAATCCATCAAATTCGATAAGATAATAAGATAATAATTTTTTTTTGAAACTCTTATGTAAATATATAATCCCAACAAAAACATAAATTAATAATTATCTAAATTTAGGGAAAATGATTCAAAAAATCCTCAACTTTAAAATTTTGGCCATTCAAATCCACAATTTATGTATATATATATATATATATATAATATTCTAAAATATGACTAATGTGTTTGTTTTTACTTAAAGTTGAAATCCATTGGTTTTCATCTCTCTAATTATATCAGTAGCTCTTATTGTTGTTTTACTATATACATTCAAAATTTTTGTTAATTTTTGTTATGTGATAACTGATTTTTTTTAACTGTAAATGTTTTTAAATGTATTGTAGTGTTATCTTCAATTTTATCATCAATAATACTGATAGTAGCCCTAGTTTTTATAAATTTCAAACTTATGAACATGTATATTTTTACATGGACAATTCAATATAGTGTTAAAAATTATTTTGTTGCGATAGATATGATTGTTAATCATAATTTATATTATGAGATTTGTTAAAATTTTAAAATTTTTAAATATAATATTATTTCAAAGAAATTTTTTAAAAATTATATGCGGAAATCAAATTTTCTCTATAAATTAATAATTATTAGTTTATAGTTAAATTAATATCACGGTAAATTAATAAAATATCATGGTCCTAACATTATTAATTTATAAAGGTTTTACTGTATATATTTATTTGTGTAGTGATTTGCTTACGTGTCATGTTCGCAGTGAGTTTCACCGCTTCTCGCTTATGTGTCAGCTCTAGAATGAGTTTCGGCTGCAAAAAGACATTTTAGCCCTATTTTACAATTACATGTCATTTTTTATTGGTTCTCATTTGATGACGTGTTAAAAAAAACTTAAAATAAATCAGTCTAAATTATTATGATTTCATGTTTAATTTTATAGTCAATCAAACCGTTTCTAAAATTATATCAAACTGAAATTTAGAAAAAAAATAAACAAAACTGTTTTTTTTTAATAATCAAATTTTTTTAAAATAAAAAACAAATATAGAAACTATATCTCTTAATGATTACCATTTTTGTGTTACCGAAACTTAGAAAAAATCTAAAAAAAATGTTAAAAGAAACAAAAAACTTAATGATTACCATTTTTATTTTATCAAAATTTTAAAAAAAAATCTAACAAAAGCTAGAATCTATTTAAAAATTAATGGAATGTCCAATCAAACCGTTTTTAAAATTTTATAAAACCAAAATTTAGAAAAAATAATAAAAAATAAAAGTAAAATATATATGTCTAATGAAATTTTGTTAATTATAATATATAAATTATGATTTTTGATTTCTTATCTATATACTACGTCAAACCTCTTTACCTTTTTACAAAAATCTAAAGCTTATTTGTAAATTTTGGATTCGTCTAACATAGAACAGAGATGAAAAAAATTAATGCTCTTAAAATCATTTATTTACAAAATTACATTATAGATATATACAGTGCTGCGCTTGAGTGTTAGGGGCCTAAGGGAAATGACAAAAAAAAAATTTCTATTTTGCTATAATTATTCTAAAAAAATATAAGTTGTAAATCATATACAAATATTATTTTATAAGATATTAGAAGATTACTAATGCTTTTTTCAACTACAAAAAATAACAAAAAAAAATACATATTGACCAATATACTAAATAAAAATACAAAAAATTAGGAGCTCTAAAACTTGCTTAATATTAAGGGAGCCTATGGCAAATGCCTTATTTTTTCTTCATTAAGCACAGCTCTGGATATTTGTATAGTGATTTGCTTAAGTGTCGAGTTCACAGCGAATTTCACAGTGTTTCGCTTACGTGTCATCGTCAGAATGAGTTTCAGCTACAAAAAGACATTTTAACCCATTTAGCTATTACGTGTCATTTTTTGATTGGTTCTTATGTGATGATGTGTTAACATAATTTAAAACAAACCGCTCTAAATTATATGCTTAATTTCACTGTCAAATCAAACTGTTTCTAAAATTTTGTAAAACTGAAATTTAAACAAAAACAAATCTAACAAAAAGGTAAAAAATAAAAAAGAATCTATATATCTAACTAATGGAATGTCGTTAAAAAAAAGGAAATCATCTCTAACTAATGGAATGTCACTTAATTGTATAGTGATTTGCTTAGGTGTTGGCTTTACAGCGAGTTTCAAAATGTTTTGCTTACGTGTCATCTCCAGAATGAGTTTCAGTTGTAAAAAAAAATCTTTTAACCCCATTTTTAATTACATGTCATTTTTTAATTTGTTCTTATCTGATGATGTGTTAAAATAACTTAAAACAAATCGCTCTAAATTCTTGTTGTTTAATGTTTCATTTCATTGTCAATCAAACCGTTTCTAAACTTTTATAAAACCAAAATTTAGTAAAAATTTAACAAAAAAGAAAAATCAATAAATAGTCTAATGGAATGACGGTATTTATGATGTCTAGATTAGGGTTTTCGACCTCAAATATGTTAGTATAAATATGTACGAATTCTTTTAAATTCTCTCACATCCTTCTAAATTGTTTAACCTCTTCTTTTTTCTTCGAATAAGTTCATACAATAGTTTAAAAAACTATGTCTAAAATACATAGAACAATGATCAAAATCAAATAAGTTCGTATGGTACTTCAATAAACTACGTCTAAGATACATAGAACACTAATCAAAAGATTTCAAAACTATTTAAACTAAATTATTTGGATACTAATATGTTTTTATCTATTATCTTCTACACTGTTTTCACGATAATGTCTTCAAACACTAAAATTCAAGAAAATATAACAACCAAATATACTCAATAATAATGAATAATAAAACATGAGTCCAAACTACTATTAGATTTACAAACAATCAAATGAAAAATTATATCAACGCTCAACGCGCGCAAGGCACGAAAAAGTTCACTAGTTTTAAACTAATTAAATGGCGACCGACATTAAATTACATCTACGTCAACAACACAGAACCAAGGGTTTTTGAGAAAACAGACTAAGAAAACTAAAACCCAAACAACAGTTTATTGAATTATTGGATCACTAAACACACCAACGGCCACAAATGAGCTATAGCGTATACTGAAACAAAAACAATGGACAATCCAACACAAAATCGATAATTTAAGTAAAATTAATTTAAACCGATAAAAAAAGTATCAATGTTTTTTTTTGGCGAGAGGCAGTAGAATAATTGACTACCCTGAAACTCAAAATGCGAGATTGAAAGCAAAAATCACTTCTCTTATTATATGTATGATTAATTTGTTATTGATTTACCTTTTTATCGTCAAATTATTTAAAATGGAAAAAAAAATCAACCAAAGATTTTTCATATTAAATTTTTTAATTTACCAATCCAACCAGCAGTATCCATACCTAATCAGTTATACCGAATCAAAACCAAAAAAACCACTTCTCTTATTATATGTATGATTAATTTGTTATTGATTTACCTTTTTATCGTCAAATTATTTTAAATGGAAAAAAATCAACCAAAGATTTTTCATATTAAATTTTTTTATTTACCAATCCAACCAGCAGTATCCATACCTAATCAGTTATACCGAATCAAAACCAATAAAATCAATAAAATCGAATCAAATATCGAATAACACACTAAATTATCATTTTAAATACTTGAGAATTACTAAACACTATTTGTAAAAAAAAAAATAACATCACAGTTTCATTTTCAAGTTGTCTTGTGTGTGAGTCAAAAATCGCACAACCAAAATTTGTTAAGAAAAATTTTAAGGGATCGAAAATCTCTAGGACTTTTCTCGACAGAACTCAAAATCAAAAGAAAGTTTTTTTTTTTTTTGCTGGGGAAGTGTTTAACTCTTATTGTTCTAGAATTGCAAAAGTTACGTTGACGTACATCAACTATTTATACAAGTTCTATCAACTATTTATACATCAATTGTGGTTTGATTTCTTATCTCTCCGCGCAGCTGCCACGTCACTCCTATTCCTAGGGTAAACACCTTGTTTCCGTAAATGGGCTTCGGCTCGATCCATTTACACTTCTCGTCCTCCTGTTCGGCCCATCAGACTGTCACTGAGCTCGGCCCATCTTGACCTTTCGCGGCCAATGGTGGCTTGAAGCTGAGACCCGGCTCGGTTCGGTTGTTTCATGACATGGCTCGCCCGAACCACTACCTCAGTTTGGTTCGGTTTTGTTATTGTGGACAACTCCTTTGTCGGATCCTCTTGTGACAAATGGGCTTATCAAAGCCCAATCTTGATATTTAGCCATTTTTCAGGGGTCAAACTTAATGGGTTGAAATCCGACCCCAACAATTAGCCTCCAGCTCGTCAGTTCTGGATGCAAGATTGTCGAGGTATAAAGTTTTGAAACTGAGTTTACCTGCTGGAAAATGAGAGAAGTATGCCGAGGCGCTCGACCTGCTGGGCTGTCCATCCGACTGAGCCATTCGTTCTGCCGAGCTGTTCATCCTGTCGAGCCGTTGTGTTACAAACTTAATTGAAACGATCCCTAGCAGCATTTGTCTCGGCAAAATGACTACCAAGTGATCCGATACCAAACTGAAAAAGACGAGTTTAACTCCAGGATCGGGGTGAGCTTTTAGAAACTTCGCCTCAGAGTAATCATTGAAGTGTTTTGCATGACACCAAGACATGTTTAAGAGATAACGCCGAAGCGGTAAGATTTGAGGTGCGTGAGGGGAGCTTAGATGTTGGTTCGTTGAGGAAACACTCATGTCAATCCGAAGCGGAAAACGTCAGCTCGGTTCTGTTGAGGCTAAGTGCGTTCGCTCGTTCTTTTAGAACCGAGCCGAGCCAAACGTTTGTTGATTTCTCTTTCCAAGCCTGTCTTCTTGGAGAATACCCCGAGGCATATTTTTCTGTTCTGTGATGAGGCTCGCCAAGCCGAGTTTACTAGAGTGGCATTCTTCGTGCTTCCGGCTCGGGATTCCGTTGAATTTGTGCTTTATTTTCACGTCGGTACGTAATCAGTTTGCTGATTGAAAGATGTGATGTTTTATAACCGTTACTGGTTTGGAGGCCCGTGTAGATTTGCCGATTCTTGAGGTTTTATGGATCTCACGCGCCTAAGTGGAACCCACATGCACCGAACCTTTTATATGTTCGAGCTATCCCTTCTTCATTCCTCACAATTCACTTCTCTAAAAATTCACCAACGGTAGAAACTTTCTCCTCTCCTCTTTTTACTTTATTTTTTATTTATCTCCGGATAGGGTCCCTCCATCCGTCCGTCGTGCCGTTCGGAAGATTCTGGCGAGCCTTTGAATTTTCCGATCCAGCTTCAAAGATTTCAATCTGTTCTTGAGGGTTTTCGTTCGTTATCGAAGATTTCGATCTGTTTTTGGATCCAGATCCGGATCAGATCTTTCATTTCGTCCTTTTCGTCTTCCAGTTTTCTTTTTTTGCTTCCGTCATGTCTTCCAAGCCGAGCAGTTGTGTCGATCCGGAGAATAACTTTTCCCGAAGCGAAGGAGGTGACGAGGCTAGTTCGGGTAGCCTCCAAAGCGAGAACGAGGTCTCCTCGTCTCAGGTGGAGACCGAGGCGATCGGTTCAGATCCTCAAAGTCGTTTGAGGATTCGTCACCTTCACCAGTTGCCGAGGCAAAACTTGTCGAAGAAAACTTAATGGCATGAAATCTGACCCTAACATCTTGTATTACCTTGTATTCCTCTACAGAAAGTACAACTACGATCGACTGCCAGAGATATTTGTTGTGGAATAGAATCAGGTTCATTCTTCCTCTGCTTTATACTTCTCTGGGTTCAATGACTGCATAATGGGACAATGAAAGTTCAAATTTTTTAGTTATATATTTGGGAATTGAACTCAATTTATGTATACTAGATTCTAGAATTGAATTTGATTTATGCTAATGGATTCTTTTGTAAAATTGCTGTAGAATTTGTGTCATGGCTGATATCAAAGAAACAAAGCATCCTGTACTGCAACTTTATCAAAACTCGAGCCCAGAACCGATGGAAAAAGAGCTTGTAGACGTAGGAAGTCAGATATGGTGTGAAAGCCAAGTGCATCAAGTTTTTTTAGAAGATGAAAACCAGTATCTGCAACCTGAGAGGATGTTTTTAGTCCCATTTTGTGATAACGCAACCAAGCTGTGAACAATGTGTTATATCCACAAAGAATTGAAGAATTTGTAGTCTAAAGCTTTTACCCGACAAGCTGAGTTGGTTTATAGAACATTCCTAGTTCAAGCATTTTTGGTTTATGCATAAAGCATTGTATGCTAACCGCACAAAAGATGATGGGTATCTAGATGCTCCTTCTTCGGACAGCAGTGATAACACCGTATTTTGACCACATTTATGGATCGTTTTTTTAAATGCTTTTCTTATGATTTTTTTGTTCTCTTAAGTGTTTTTATTATGGTTTTCTAGTATTTGTAGTTTCAAGACTTTTTTCAGGAAACTTAGGTAAAAGCTTTGCAAATTGAATAAAAGACTAAATATTTAGCTCAGAGTCAAACCGTCAAAAGTTCACCCTCAAATGAAGAATTTCTCACCGTCCGATCCAGCTCAAATTTGGAGACCTTAAAGATGGATCAGCTAGCTTTCCAGCAAATTTGACAGCAGGACAATCCAATGTTTCAATCAAAAGTTACGCAAAGAGCAAGATGTCTATTCAAGAAGCAGGCCAGCCTTCCAGACTGCGGCCAGCACTTGGTTTCCCGCGGTCGCACATATCCTGACCGCGGAAAATCAACGCTCAGACCCAAGAAGCCCATTTTCAAGCCCATTCGACTTCTCTCTTTAGAAATACTCGTTTTAAGAAACTTAGGCTGTGTGCCATATGTTTCAGTCGTTCTTTATAGTTTTTAGTTTGTTTTAGGTTTAAGAAGATAGAGATCTATCTCTTGAACCCTCTTTGTTTCTTCTTCAATATTGATTTCAATACAGCTTTTCAATACAATGTTTTTGTTTTTTTTTAATCATGTCTGAGTAGTTTACTTGTTGGGTTTAAGGAAATTTGTGATGGGGATCTACTATGTTCAATGAGGATTGCATAAGCTATTAAGCCGAATCCTAGAACTTTTTCTTCTAAACTTATTTTTAATGCATGGGAATATCGTCATGAAATATAATCTGATTTAGGTTCTTAGTGTTACGAGAGTTTTCATTAGGGGCCAGATCTAGTTTGAAAAGAGCAATTCTGCCATAGAAGACGAAAACTACATGTGAGTGAGTTGTGAATGTAGATGAGTCTAGTGCAAGATTGCATACATCTGTGGCCGGGTCAGAATTGAAAGCTACTGCTTAGGGTCTTGGACTACAGTTGGTTATGATCATGAGAGTGACGTAGTCATACCTTCGTGCTCGAATTCTAAAAGTTTTAACTAGGATCTTTTATATTACTTTTTAGCAATGTTTTAAATCGTTCATACTCCAGAAAGTATCCCTGACAACCCAACGCCTTGTTTTTATAAGTTTTACACTGATTTTTACTCAAGCTTTTTAGATTAAGTCTTCTTTATTTTTCCAGCCGATTTTCTTAGGTCTTAGCATTAGGTAATTTTTAGTTTCAATTGATTTTTCATTTTCCCGTTAAGTAGGGCATTTACGTTTTTAGTGACATCCAAAACCCCTTTAAATATCGATTCGTTCTAGACTTCTTGTGGATTCGATCCCTATGTACTATAAACGATTAGCTTTGCACTTGCGGCTTTCATTGATTCTTTTATGGTAAAACTTGTTCCCTCACACCCGTACACATCAGGCAGAGATTAATAAGAAGAAAAATTTTTGGTTTGTTGTTAATGACGTTTCCATCCACTATTCTCTCAAGAACAAACACTTTTATTTGGATTAGGCTGTTGGGATTATCCAAATGACTATGAGAGTATGGGTAGTGATGCGTTTAAGTCGAAACATTTTGGAAAAGCTGAAGTCCCTTCATATGCTGCTGTTGAACAGAAGCTCGAGAAGTTGTTACCAGCAGGAACCAAGGAGAAGCAGGATTTGGCAGTAAGATGTCCCCGCGGTCACATTCAACTGACCTGTGGCCAAGCTATGTTCAACCCCAGTTCCGGAGTTCTGATCACAGCCAACCATCCCCTCCCCGTGGTCGCGTGAGTTTTGACCGCAGTCATGGGTCGTTCATGATAACACCTGATTTTGACCATTTTTATGGATCACTTTTAATATCTTATGCATGTGTTTTCACTCAGTTTTAAGGGGTTTATGAGTATTTTCCATGTTTATAGTTTTAAAAGACTTCAGGAAACTTTGATTCTTGGAGTGCATTTTGGAGCAAAAGTAAATTTTTGGATAAATTCAGACCGTCAGAATTTTGGCAACCAAATAAAACCTTATCACCGTTTTATCATCCCCATATTTGGATACATTATAGAAGAGACAACCAGCTTTCCAAAAGACTTGGAATCATTGAAAACCAATGGTTAGATCTTCAGATATCATCAATGCACTTAAGGCTGATCAACACAGTCCGGAAAGGGACACAGTCCGTAAAACACCTCCCCACCGCAGCTCAGGAGTTTTCACCCGCGGTGGACCTCTATCCGAGCCTCATAAGCCCAACTAAAACCCAAGACACTTTCTACACTCATTTTACAAGCCCTAGACGCCCAGAAGAGGAGAAACACTATAAATACTCATTTTTAGGTCTTTTGTAACCAAGCCTCTTTTCATTTATTTGAGAGAGAACTTCATCTTTGATTTAGGTTTTATTTTTATGCACTTGTAGAAGATTTTCATCACCATACACAATCTTCAATCAGAGAAGTTTTTTTGTAACTTTGTTTCTTTACTTTATTTATTTTTCATTCTTAAACCAATGATGATGTCAAGCTCAGTCATGTCTGAGTAGTTGCCTTGTTGGGTGAAGGGACCATCAAAAGGGATCCCATGTTCGAATGAAATCTAGGTTTTTAGGTTAAAAAATTTCAAGTTGTTAAATGATTCTCCCATTCATCCCAATCTCAAAGCGGTTCTCTGGATTGATCACCCAGAGTCCGATCCAAGGTTAAATCCGAGCCATGAGAGTGTTGTATCTGGTTTACCTGAACTGGATCTTATGGACATACCCGTCGTAGGAGATGAAAGCTACCTACGGAGGTTACGTAAGCCGAGATGGATATCAGTCTGAAATGCATGATCTTATTCCGACATGAGAGCGAGAGTTAATTGCTGAGTTTAAGTGATTAGATGATTAGGATCATGCCACCCGCTGCCGAGCCCTTTTTGGTTCCCGACTTGTTTTTCCGATTTCTCGTAAGCCGAAGCTTAAAAATCCCGATTCATCCCGAGATTAAACCGGAAATTCTCAGAAAAACATTTCCGTGCCAAAAACACGAAGGTAAGTCTTTAAAAACCTTTTAAATAATTTTTTCTTAGGAAAAACACCTTTTTAAAAGAAAAAGAGGATTTCACAGATCGAAAGGCACCTTTTCATCATCTTCTCCAACAAGCTTGGAGATTTTGAGAGAAGACCAGATTTCAAACTTGACAAATCCCTTTCAAATTTTTGATTATGTATCACTTTTTTTCAAAGAAGATTCCAAATCTATCATCACATCACACTCTCATCAAGGTATGGATCCAAATTCCTCACTTTTCAAATGAACTCAAAATTTAGGTTTTCTTAGAATCAGTGAAAATTTACCTTAAGATGATAAGCAATTGTCTTTGAGCAAAAGACTAGACTTCTAGGAAGTTTAATTGAATGATTTAACACCTAGACTCTATAGATTTGTGATTTTTGAAATCTGAGATTTGAACACTTGAAAAAATCGAATTTGAAAAACTGTTTGGTTTAGCATTAGAAAATCTGGATTAGTGGGCTACTGTTGATAGATAATATGATTAAATTGCATATGAATGAGTATTTACATCATCTTATTTTAGAAATCTCATATGTAGAACATCATTATCCCAAAATCGATCAAAAACTCCCAGATTTTGCCATGTTCAATGCAATTACAGTTTGTTTGTAGTTTGAATGTGGTTGTGATAGCTGAATGAACATCTTAGCTCATAAAAATCAATTCAAAATGCAGCTTCATCATTTTTGTCTCGAGAATTCTGTTTTTGCAGGTCATGGAACTTTCCCGAGCACTCGCACAAAAGCATTGCCCTCATGCAAAGAATCCTCACTCCCAAGAGATATATGATGCCTTGAACGAGACGCAGCTGAGCGATAATGAGACCTTCTCCACTTTCATATCTACGCAGAGGAGAATATTTTCAGGACAGATCGAGAAGGCCCCCACTCGAAGATCAGTACCTTGGAGAGCCAAGTCTTCCTCTAGACTGAATGTGAAGTTTGTTGGTCAGGCCAACTACTTGGAGAACCTTGAAAAGCTGAAGATCAAACCAACTCCAACAATCGATTACTCTCGAGATGCTTGGGATCAGATCATTCATGGAACAGAGTTTCCCAACTTATGAGAGCCACACCAGAGAGTTCCTAGCATCAGTGACATTTTGCTACAAGAAGAGAGCTACTCCTAGAGCTCTAGATGGCATACTTTCTTTCTATATTGGAGGCGATCTCTATTCTCTTACCATTTTAGAGATGTGTGAAGCCTTGAAGCTGCCATACTGTGATGAGATTGATTTGGAGAAAGATCTAGATAAGGATCTATGGAGATTGATGGGTCATGGAGTATATGACAATGGAAGATACAAAGCTTCACTTCTCTCTCACTCTGCAGTTCGATATGTGCATAAGTTGTTGGCACACACTATGTTTTCCAGAGCTAACCAGGCAAATGTGCTCAAACCTGAGCTGGTGACACTTCAGCTACCGTTCACAGATCATCCAAGGTTCCCTTGTTGTGCTTGCATCATTGGCAAGAACCTAGTAAAGGTTAAGCATGAGATGATTTCTTCAGAGTTCCAAGACTTCTCACCAGCCTTTGGGAGCATCATTACATCGCTTATGATTGCAACAGGAGTGGACTTTTCAGCTGAGACCCCTCTTAAGGAAGATTGATTCGATTTATCCAAGTTTTCTAGAGACATGACTATTTTCAGAGCCAAGATGGATCCCATTGGATTTCCTTACAAGTTCTGTACCAGTACATCTGCGTACAAAGTTCTTTTACCATCGAATTCAGTGCCCTGAATCCGAGATGGAGCAGACCTAGGATGGAGACCAGAGACTCACGACTTCTTGCCATCTGTTCCACTCTTCCCTTTGACTATGAAGCAATTTCTGGCTACAAAAGCTAAGAGATAGATAGCTGCAAACAGCAGGAGACTTCAGCCTGCACCATCATCATCTCGAGCCAGCACCCCTCACACTAGAGCATCCACTAGGAGTGAAGCAGACTTTGCAGCCTTGAAGAAGAAGCTTGACCAGCAGGAGAGGATCAACAGGCGCATGAAGAAGTTCATGGAGAAGAACCACAAGTTTGATGATGATTCCTCTGCCACAGAGTCAGACAGCAGCCGCGAGACATAGGCTCTTATCCATCACCTCGCCATACCCACGGTTCTATCATCATTTTTTTTCTTTTATTTTAAACTCTTTTGCTTTTATTTACCATCTTCTCACCAACTTTTACACATTTGGGACAGTGTGGTTTAAGTCTGGGAGAGGATGTCTATCTGTACTGATTTATTTTATTTATTTCTTATCTTTTTCTGTAATTTGTAAAATTTTATTAAAATTTTATTGTTTTTCAGGAATGTTTGACACAAAAATGTGATGAGTAAGACCCATGTGTCTAGACTCTACATGATAGTTTCTTTTTGTGGTTAGTACTAGACTAGGCGGTAGCTAGAGTACTTGCACTTCGAACTCCCACCAGATGATTTCTATTCATGAAGACTCTTTCTGACAGGATATACTAGCTCATTTTAATTTTCTCATCAATGGTTTTAGGAAGGCATCATGATATAAATCTATGACATCTTTACCTTATTTTACCACTATTTGTTGTCCTAGATGACCAGTTCATCTTTAGCTGGTACCACACCCATAACCTAAACCTATATGTTTGAACCTCATGCATTCCCTTTTAAGTTTTTATCGGCAGATATGTGAAAAAAATGCCGGAGAGGGAGGATCAACATAGTTTTCAGTCACTCAATCGAAAGACTGAAACAAATTGAGAAAGAGGAATATCAAGAATCCTATCAAGCTTAATGGTTCCACAAAAAGAGGTGAATTTTGTGCTCCCTATGAATCTACATCTAAAGGCGGCTTTCCCTTTCAAACAAAAAAAATCAAAAAAGAGAAAAAAATGAAAGGAAAGGAAACCAAAAGCCTAAAAGAGTTTAGGATAGCCAAAATTATTTGAAGCAAATGTTACAAGTATTCATCTATGGAGTTATGGCTTACAAACCTAGACAAAAATCTAAGTCTGGGAGAGTCATGAGGAGAACCTGAAGAAAAGAGATCAGAAATCTTAAGAAAAGAAGAATGTGACTGGAAACTGTGGACATTCAACAGCTCCATCCTCTTTTGCTGTTTTGCATAATATCTTGTCTCTCCAGAAAAAGGTAACCCTAAACCACCATGAACTTCACCCCTAAAAAGAAATTTCGATGTTCCAGTGGTTCTCATCAAAAGGAATTCAGCAAAGAAATCAATGTCTAAGTGTGTAGATTTCGCATGACGGATCAACAAACTAGTTATGCTTGTATTTTGGTGAGAACTTTCTAGACTATAACTGATTGGAGCATAATGATTAAATTTAGTTAGATAACTGATTGGAGCATAATGATTGACTTTAGTTAGAAGCATGGTCTCTGAGATTTTGTTAATTCCTGCGATTTTCAAACCTCTTTTCTGGAATTAGATCTTTTGTTTTGTTTGAGGACAAACAAGTTTAAGTCTGGGAAGTTGATAACACCTGATTTTGACCATTTTTATGGATCACTTTCAATATCTTATGCAAGTTTTTCACTCAGTTTTAAGGGTTTTATAAGTATTTTCCATGTTTTGGAGTTTTAAAAAACTTTTCAGAAAACTTGGATTTTTGGAATGCATTTTGGAGCAAAAGTATGTTTTTAGATAAATTCAGGCCATCAGAATGATCCATTGCTAAAAAAAAAAGCTAGAGGAGGTCAAAACTCTCTCAGACACTTTCCCCGAGAATTTCCAAAAATGCCTGAGTTTTACCTTTCTCCCCTTCCCACCTTCCTCTGTTTACCAGAAATAACGAACTCCCCTCTCTAACCACTGGTCCACGCCGGTCTCCGCCGCGCGTCGGCTGCTCCAACACGCCAAAGAGTCAGGCTTTCATGCCTTTCGATGTCAACTCTCTGCAACAAAGTTAAATCATCTAGCATGGCTAAGATCTGGAGATTTCTACAACACTTAGTTCTCACTTCAAACAAAAGCATATGCTCTCTCTAGCTTAAGCTAAGACTCCTCTCAAAAGTAAAAGACTCGCTGAAGCCTGAGTACAGAGTAATTTTACCTCTCAAATACCGATTATCAACTTTCAATCTTTGCACAACTCCCTTGATGATGGCGTCGCATCTTCTCTTCTCCATGGAACAATCCTGAAGACCCTTAGAAGTAAAGCTGAAGATTTCTCCCTCTCTTGGGAAGTACGGTCTACTGAAGATTGAAGCCTGAAAATCTCTAGCTCTGTGCTAAGTTCTAGCTTTGTGATAAGTTCTATATCAATTGCTCTTGAAAAGTCCTCGCTCACAACCTTTCTACAACTCTAAACCGAAACCATCCTCTAATGGAACGTTCCAACAAGGTCGCTAACCTCCCTCTTCCAGAAGAAGATGATGAAATCATAGATCTACCCCATGTAGATAACTCCCAGCTTATTGCTCGGTTCAGCTGGAGTCTGGTGGGGCCTATGTTCAACCATGAGATCCGCAGCACTGAAGCCATCATCGCCTTTATGCCGCGACCAAACATCTGGGATGTGGAGGGTCGTGTGCACGGTATTGACCTCGGTAACTCCAGATTCCAATTTGACTTTGACTCGGAGGTTGATCTGCAAAAGGTTTTAAACAAAAGGCCTTGTCATTTCAATAAATGGTCCTTCTCTCTGGAAAGATGGATACCTCATGTAGGTGATTCATTTCCAAGTAACATGGTCTTCTGGATTAGAGTCTCTGGGATTCCAACCCACTTCTGGCTGGAAGACAACTTCAGAACCATTGGAAGCAGTCTCGGTGATGTCAATGCTGTCGATGAACATGCTGCAAGAGTTCGGGTCTCTGTTAACGCAGATGCTCCTTTAAAATTCACTACCCGAGCTCGTCTTCAATCTGGGGAGGTGGTGAAAGTCGATCTAAAGTATGAAAAACCTGAACGATGGTGCTTGACCTGTAGACACATATCTCACGATGAGAAAACTTGCCCTTACCTATCTGAGGATCAAAGGAGAGAAAAGAGGTTGGAGAGAGAAGCAGAGAGGAACTCTGCTCAAGCTGCCCGTGAGGAACAGATTCGGGAAAGAGATATCCTCTTCATGCGACATCAAGCCGGACAAATCTCTGTCCCTCTTCGCGAAAGAAATCCTCTCCCTCCTATTCATGATGACACCCCAAGAACTCAGCTGCAACCTAATGAAGAAAGGAATGAGTCTCACAGAGAAAGAAATGACTCTCGATCAACAGAGAACAGAAGACTTGAGGATAAAAGAAACTCTAGTGTCTGGAATAGGATTGAGCAAAACCCAGGATATCAATCTGAAGCCAGACGATACGAAAGACGTGAAGATGATATCACTCCTGGACACGCTGAGCCTCCTCACACCTCTGACCTCTCTTATCGGAAGAGACGTTACGAAGATTCGTTTGCTGCGAGCAAAGGGAGATTGGAAAAAAATAAGGCAAAGGAGAAATACCCTCCAAGAGATTACAGTTCTGGTAAACCACCTCGAGCAAAGTTCTCCTCCAATGCCAAAACATTCCTCAGATTCTCAACGAACTCTATCTGACCCTTCCCTCCATAACTCGAACCGAGCTAAGCAAGGAAACCTGTCCCCCGAGCACCAGAAATCTCGTCCTTTTCGGCTATCTCTCTTAAGCAAGTCTTCTGGTCTTGGAAAAGGAAAAGAGATGGAGATAGGTGAATCATCGGAAGCCGGAAGTTCAGCAAAAAAATCCCTTCAATTTGACCATGTTGGCCCTGATAAAGCTGTCTCTCACATCTCGCAAGAGGAATCTAACCAGGATAAGATCTTACCGTTCCTACCGCCGAACCATAAGAGTTGGTATGAGCAGACTCTTGAGGAAGAGGAGAATGATGCTGAGCAAATTGGTGAAGAAAGACCCCCAAGTCTCCCCACAGGTGCTCCCTTGATGGAAACTGGAATTGCTGACTTGGAAATCTCAGGAGATTATCTTTTCTCTGAAGCAGAGAAAATGGATGTGGATAATCCGGTGACTGCCGAGGATTTCGAAATGAACGACACTATTGACGGTATAGCAGAGGAGGATGAGTGGATGGATGATACTGATCTATATGAAGAGGGGGAATTAGATGAACTCCTAAAGGATGACGATTTGCTAGGAGAAGATCTGGGTGAAGGAATGGATGAGGGACTCGAAACCAAAGAGCAGGAAGGGCTCGTTTTGGAGCAAGAAGGGATAGCTGAAGAGTTTTCCGCGAAACCAGCCGCATCTTGGTGGAGAAGCCCGATAAAAGCCGACTCGGACCGGGATTTAGACGCCGGCACCGGAAAATCTGGTCGGGGTAATGGAAAAAAGAAAGCCGTTCCGAAATCGCCGGCGGTGCTGGGAATTTCTCTGAAGAAAAGGAAAATGCTGGGCCGTAACTCGCCAAAAGGGAAGGGAAAGGGGAAGAAGGCTGATTTGGGCCCAAGCCCAAATAAAGATCAAAGTGAGAAGGCCAAAGGGGATAAAACTTCCAAAGCCCAAAAGCCTAAACATTCATCTTCTTCTGGTACAGGTGGAGCCTAGAAGCCTGCACAACAACCAAAATGAACGTTATTGGATGGAATTGTCAGGGGGCGGGAGCCGACCGGACAAAGGAACATCTAGAAGAATTGCACTTTTGTTTTTCTCCTCGCTTTTTATTTTTATCGGAAACCAAGAACAACCGTTTTTTTATGCAAGATATGCAAATGTATTTTGGCTATGACCATGTTTGTACCTTGGAACCGAAAGGTCGTAGCGGTGGTCTAGCTCTTTTTTATATGGATGAACCGTCGGTTTTTATTACTTATTCGGATGAGCATTTGATCGACGTGGAAACAACTCTAGACGGACATAAAATTGTTATGACCTTTGTGTATGGTGATCCGGTTGTAAAAAACCAAGAACGTGTCTGGGAGCGTCTCACTCGGATGAGCATCTCAAGAAAAAATGCCTGGTTTATGATAGGGGATTTTAATGATATCACCGGAAACCATGAAAAACGGGGAGGAAGAAGGAGACTTGAATATACTTTTATACCCTTTCGAACTATGTTAGATAACTGTGGCATGCTAGAGTTCCCATTCAAGGGAAATTCATTCTCATGGGTCGGTAAAAGACGCTCGGGTAAAGTCAAGTGCCGTCTAGATAGAGCTGTTGGGAATGAGGAATGGCAAGCTCTCTTTTCCCACTCTTCAGTGGAGTACCTGAAATTATGGGGTTCGGACCATCGTCCGGTTCTAGCCATGATACGAGTGGATAATCAACGGAAGAAAAAATCATTTAGGTTTGATAAACGATGGATGGGAAAACCTGGGTTCAGAGAAGCGGTTATCTCTGGATGGGGCTCTTTGGATGGAACCTCACGTCGAGGTTTCCATCAAAAAGTAGCTGACTGTCGTAAGAGCATCTCCATTTGGAAGAAATCTCTCCCAACAAATTCGGAAAAAATGATCCAGGACCTAAAGAATCAACTTGATGCAGCACAAGATGATGAAAACACAACGACTGAAGAAATAGAAGAAATCAGGAGGAAACTCTGTACAGCATTCCGAGAGGAAGAAATCTATTTGCAAAAAAAAAGTCGCGAGAGATGGCACAAGGATGGCGATAAGAACACAAAATTCTTCCATGCCCTTACTAAACAAAGAAGAAGCCGGAACTGAATCATTTCCTTAAAAGATAATAATGGGAAATGGGTGGAGAACGCGAAAGGTATTGAACGTGTGGCTACCCAATATTTCCAAGACTTATTTACCTCGTCACAACCTTCGGATCCAGGAAATACACTCCTGTATATCACCGAGAAAGTTAGTGATACTTCGAACCAGCTTCTGCTTTTGGAGCCCTCGGAAGCAGAAATTAAGGAAGCCCTTTTTGATATTAACCCTGACAAAGCTCCCGGTCCTGACGAGATGACGAGTAAATTCTATCAAAAATTCTGGCAAGATTTCCGCCACGACATAGTTAAATTGGTGAAAGATTTTTTCATCTCGGGATCCTTTGACCCTAGACTGAATTAGACTAATATATGTCTTATTCCAAAAAAAGAAAAGCCAAGAGCAATGACGGAATTCCGCCCGATTAGTCTATGTAATGTAAGCTATAAGATTATCTCTAAGCTTATGTGTAAAAAACTAAAGAGAACATTACCAAACATGATTTCGGAAACACAATCAGCCTTCATGGCTAGACGGCTTATTACAGATAACATTCTGCTGGCACAAGAGAATTTTCATGCCTTACGCACCAGCCCCGTTTGTAGAGAAAACTTCATGGCCATAAAGACAGACATGAGTAAAGCTTATGACCGGGTAGAGTGGAGTTTCCTCGAAGCCCTTATGCTCAAGCTAGGCTTCTCCGAGAGATGGGTCAGACTTTTGATGTTCTGTATTTCCTCGGTCTCTTACCAAGTCCTTATAAATGGCGAACCAAAAGGAAAAATTCTTCCTTCGAGAGGATTACGGCAAGGAGACCCTCTATCTCCTTTCCTCTTTATTCTGTGTACTGAGGCACTTATTTCACTTCTCCACGGAGCAAAGAAGGAAGAGCGTATTTCTGGGCTGAAAGTAGCTCAAGCGAGTCCTCCGGTTTCCCATCTTCTGTTTGCTGATGATAGTTTGTTCTTTTGTAAAGCAGACATCCAGCAGGGAGCCGAGATTTTTAGGATTATTAATACATATGGATCGGCCTCGGGACAACAACTTAACTTGGGAAAATCATGTATCATGTTTGGGAATAGAGTAGACCTGTACTTAAAACAAGGCATCAAGTCTGCCATAGGAATATCCTCAGAGGGAGGCATGGGCATGTACCTTGGTCTTCCAGAACAAATTTGTGGATCGAAAATAAAAGTTTTCTCTTATGTCCATGACCGTTTGAGTAACCGAGTTAACAACTGGTCTGCAAGACTTCTTTCCAAAGGTGGAAAAGAAATTCAAATAAAATCGGTGGCACAAGCTGTTCCGACATATGTCATGTCATGCTTCTTATTACCACAAGGAGTGACAGACAAATTGCGTAGTGCCATAGCCAATTTTTGGTGGAGTTCAAAGCAGAATAACGGCGGAATACACTGGATTGCCTGGGATAAAATCTGCATTCCCCAGGATATGGGAGGCCTTGGATTTAGAGATCTACAAGATTTTAACTTAGCTCTTTTAGCTAAACAACTATGGCGACTTATTCAGTATCCCTCATCCCTATTGGCTCGGGTTTTAAGAGGCAGATACTACAAGCAATCCGATCCTCTAGAGGATCGAAACGTCTACTCACCATCCTATGGGTGGCGAAGTATAATGGCCGCAAAACCGTTCCTGAAGATGGGCTTGAGGAAGACAATTGGATCGGGACTAAATACGAGAGTTTGGAGCGAATCGTGGATCCCGGACCTTAGAGCTCGGCCGCCAAGAGCCGCCCCGCAGATCGGATTCCGGGACCCAAGAATTTTGGTTTACTCTTTTATCCGTCAGGATACAAAACAATGGGATATCCCCCTACTTAGAGAATTTTTCCAACCTGAGGATGTCTCCCTTATCCTTGGGTTGAGACCTAGCCATACCCGTACTTTAGATGGATATGCTTGGAATCATTCCAAATCAGGACTTTATTCAGTTAAGTCGGGATATGATCTGATTAGAAGGACAAAGCTAGCACAGGAAGCTGGAGCGGTAATGGAACCAAGCATCACGGCCCTTAAACGTCACATTTGGAAAGTTCGTACACCTGGAAAGATGA
This sequence comes from Eutrema salsugineum, assembly GCF_000478725.1. Lineage (NCBI taxonomy): Eukaryota > Viridiplantae > Streptophyta > Magnoliopsida > Brassicales > Brassicaceae > Eutrema > Eutrema salsugineum. Next base: position 8,441,404 of record NW_006256901.1, on the reverse strand, counting down.
AACACTTTATGTGGCAATCTTTATCAGGGTGCGTTGCTACATGCCAGAACCTTACATATCGACATATGGGATCTGACAAACGCTGCCCCCGATGTGGAGATCCTGAGGAATCCATAAATCATCTACTTTTTTTATGTCCCCCGGCCTTACAAGTCTGGGCATTATCGGACTTTCCGTCCCTTCCGGGTTTCTTCCCGAGTACCTCTATTTATCAAAATATGAGCTTTCTCTTTTGGAAAACAAAAGAGATAGGCATGACAGATCCTAAAATGGATGTATATCCTTGGATCCTATGGTTTATTTGGAAAGCAAGGAACGAAAAAATCTTCAATGGGAAAGACATTTCCCCGGAAGACACCTTGATCCATGCAAAGGTGGAAGCAGAAGTTGGAGATTAGCGAACCAACCTGAAGATAGCGATGTTGCTCATGCTGAGGCTTCAGGCCTCCCCTCGGCCCCGATTTCGATACCCGAGGTACCGCAGATCCCGATATGTCAGATTGATGCCTCTTGGATCAGTCACGGACAGATTAGTGGACTTGGTTGGAGTTGTAAGGATGGCAGAGGGAATGAGGTCTCTGGCCTACAAGGATGCCATAGAAGCCTCTCAGCTCTTCACGCCGAGATGGAGTGCCTATTATGGGCTATGGCATGCCTGAGAGAAAGACAGATACACTTGGTGCATTTTCAGACTGACTGTTTGGATCTTGTGAACATGTGTGAATCACCAGCGGATTGGCCGTCTTTTATGACAGAGTTGGAATCCTTCCGTATCCTACGCGAGAGCTTCTCAGAGTTCACCTTATCTTTTATCCCGAGAACTCAAAATGTCCGGGCAGATAGTCTTGCAAAAGGAGCTCGAGGAAGAGGAATTATTTTTTCCCAAATCGATCATACCGAGCCGGTCGAAGGTGGTACACCAACCGCGTCCTTGATTGGCCAAATGTGATTGTAATAGTTGGGTAGATGAAAAAAAAAAAAGAAGATAAATTCAGGCCATCAGAAGTTTGGCAACCAAAGAAGACCTTCTCACATTCTGATCATCCCCATATTTGTAGAAATTATATAGGAGACAACCATATTTCCAACACACTTGGAATCAACGAAATCCAATGGTTAGATCTCCAGATATCATTAATGCACTGAAAGCTGATCAACACAGTCCGGGAAGGAACATGAGTTTTCACCCACGGCTCAGGAGTTCTCACCCGCGGTGGACCTCTATCCGAGCCTCAAAAGCCCAAATTAGGCCCAAGACACTTTCTGCACTCATTTTACAAGCCTTAAATGCCCATAAGAGGAGAAACACTATAAATACTCTTTATTAGGTCTTTTGGTGAACTTCATCTTAGATTTAGGTTTTAATTTTATGCACTTGTAGAAGCTTTTCACCATACAAAATCTTCAATCAGAGAAATTTTTCTGCAACTTTGTTTCTTTACTTTATTGTTTTTTCATTCTTAAACCAATGATGATGTCAAACCCAGCCATGTTTGAGTAGTCACCTTGTTGGATGAAGGGACCATCAAAACGGATCCCATGTTCGAATGACATCTAGGTTTTTAGGTTAAAGGATTTCATGTTTTTAAATGATTCTCCCATTCATCCCAATCTCAAAGCGGTTCTCTGGATTGATCACCCAGAGTCCGATCCAAGGTTGAATCCGAGCCACGAGAGTGTTGTATATGAGTTACTTGAACTGGATCTTATGGATGTCCCCATCGTAGGAGATTGCCATACTCTCATAGTCATTTGGATACTCTCGGAAGTCTAATCCACTTAAGAGTGTATGTTCTCTGAGGGAATAGCAGATGGGAACGCCATTAACAACAAACCAACATTTTGTCATCTTATTTGTCTCTGCAGTTCAAAAAAAGAGCATCCACATACCCTTCATCTTATGTGTTGGGCCGTACATATTGCTTTATGCATGTGTCAAAAATGCTTGAATTGGGGTGCTCTGAAAACCAAGTCAACTCGTCTGATAAAAGCTTGAGAGACTCCAACTTATCCACTACTTTGTTGATATAACACCTTGTTCCCAGCTTGATTGTCTTGTCATACTGAGTGGGACTAAAGAACATCCTCTGAGGTTGAAAAGGCTGATTTCCTTCTCTAAAGAACCTGATGCCTTAGGGATCTGACTTCCTCCGTCCACACCTTCCTTTGTCGATAATTCTGGGTGAGGAGAATAAAGATCCGTTACAGGATGCGAGACCACAATATGATCCATTTCTTCGATAACAGTCATGACACATATTCTAGGATAATTTACAACAGTATCAATTACACTAAATCGAATGAATCCAATTCCAGCATACATTATACACAAAATCCTATTCAATTCTGAAATACATAATCTAAACATTCCTTTCATGAGCGCTCAAAGAAAGTAGAAGACTTTTGAAGAAAATATATGAAAAGAAAGACTTTTAAAAACCACAGACAATTTTTGATCCCATTCCATGAGAATATTTTCTATGTTCTCTTTTATTATTCCTCTCAATAATTTTATTATTTTGTTGTATATAAATAAAGTTATGCATCTTTCTGGTATGATCTCCAATCAGTTTATTCATCTGGACTTGTATACAATTACTAACAATCAGCGTCGGCCTCATTTCAGGTAATGTATAAGGGTAGTGCTGATATTTTGATAAAGGTGTACTAGTTTAACAACTTTCTGTAGAACGAGATACCCTATTTGAAATTAATTTTTCATTTTAAACTATTCTAAACTATTTTCTCAAAAAGCGGAGTCGAGAACGCTGACCAGTTGGAATGATAACATCGAAATATTAATTATGTACAGAGAGTCTTTTAGAGGGTCCAGAAAAAAAAAAATGGTAACTTTCACATCCAATTTTGACAAATGCTTCATTCTAATAACATTATGCAAGTTATTACTACATCTAGGTTCGTAAAAAGAACCTTATTTTTCTTTATTGATATGTTTTACTATGATAAAATGGTAACACAGTCAACTATAAACGTTGCTCTAGAAAACATATGAAAAATAGTATATTTCAGTTTATTCGCCCAAAACATGCTTGATCCAAACCCCAAACAAAATATTATACCGTAAATTAGCTAATATGACTATTTCACAACTACGCAGATCTCATCAATTGAAGTTGCATGCAGAAGTAGTGATAATGCAGGTCAAAGTTGAGTTTTTTTGTATATCATTTTACTGTACATTCTTAAGTTTGTTATATTTAGAAAAATATCTAAAAGTAAAAAAAAAAATAGTGAGGAGAAATATCATGTTATTAATAAATAAAATCAGAGGGTGAGAGAAAACGAAGTTTAGAACCCTCTTGTTTGGTTAAATAAACATACAAAAATGGAACCATAAAAAAAACAAACCAAAACAAATTTAGAAAGTTATCAAGAGGATGTGTTTAAACATCATCATACATCATTTAAAAGTGTTTAAATCCTAAGAAAAGGGTATAACTCATACCGAAGATTACAGTTCGTACCAATAACTCTTGCTCCTTGTTTACCATCGCAGCACTTGGGAAGCTCTCTGATACTCCTTTCCAAACAACCCGTACAATCCGCTATGTCTTTTGCACACTGTACCATTCTATATAACTTATTCGTCCCAAGATTCTCTTCTCCTGCAGCATAATATAAGAGGTTGAGGCCGTCCACATCAGGTTTATCGGCCTTCAGAGTTAGATTGTAGAGGAAAGCACTCATCTTCTTGTTGAACAACTTTGTATCTCCCCTCACGTTGTTTGGGTTGTACATAGAGAAAGTGTTCTCGTAACTCAACTTCCTTGGCGTTGGGTCATTGATCATACTAACATCGAGAAAACATTGGTCGTACCATATTATTCCTCCTTTGTTTCTTGTCATATACATATCCATATATGTTTTTAATCATTTTAAATGTATATTTGGTTTTTTCCTAATTATATATAAATTTCAATTTAAAGATAAATTTAGTTTTTTCCTAATCATGTTCTTAATTATAAATTACTTTTTTGTATGATTAAAAGAAAGTATATATATGGAGTGTGATTTTTAGTATGTTAGCCATCTATACTATTAAAAGTGATACACATTTGGACTCTACAGACAATATTTTAATCATTGCATTTAAACACTACATATGTTTTTTTTTTAATTCTGTTTTAATGCAATTCTGTTTTTGTACTCATTCTATTTTTTAAATATATATTATATTATAATTTATAATTAATTCCGAAAATTTTAATATTAATTTAGATTTTTAAAAATTTTCCTCAAATATAGGTAATATATTTATCAAAAATTCAAAAATTATTTTTAATGTCTTTTTACAAAAAAAATAGTAAATATTTATCTTTATACAAAATTTTCAAATAAAATTATGTTCATAAACCAAAATTTTCAAAAATCCTATTAGAACTGTTCATGACTACTACATAATTCTAATAGGATTTTTGGTTTCTTTTAATTATATCTATCTTAGCTTTAATGTAGTGTTATTCATAGCATTACAATACAATTTATACGTAAATATCTGAAAGCTAATAAGAAAGTTAGGGACATTACCCCGGCCACGGCGGTGGTAGCATATGAACGGCATTTGGACCCATAGGAGTCACCGCGACATTGAAATATGACGGTAACAGAATTGGGAGCCTTGCCATGAGTTATGTGTGAGAAACCGTCCCGAAAAGTCCCAGTTGTGATGTCACGCGTGACAACATTAAAGTTATTCTCGTACTTACTTCCAGGCATATATTTCCCTTGATTGATGCGACATTTGTGGTGGAGATACGTATTGGTAAGGTTCAAGGATGAAACACTGCGTATGAGCAGGAGTTGTATTGCCAATATAGGAACGGAAACTATGCGTTTTGGTCGCGAATATGAAAAATACATTTTTTTTATTATTCTTTTTTCAAGAAAGGAATGAGTTTGAGTTGTTTATATAGGAGATTGGAAGGATTTTAGCTGAGTATCTCATTTGGTTAACCTTATACAAAATTCCAGTGATCAGTTTGTTCTCTGAAAGAACTGTTTTTTTTTTTCTATAACAGACAGGAGAGAGAAAAGAAACGGGTAAATTTCGGCGAGCGATGAGGAGATCCAAAGAAAAAGTCAAAATTTTAAGTATTTTAGAAAATAGAATCACACTGATTGCTGATACAAACTTTGTCGTGCACCATTATATCATTCGTGGACTCCCTCTGAAAAAGGGTTAACATTCCTTGGCAGTTAAGCTCAATAAAGAAATTTCATTTTTCTATAATTTCGCTAAAAAATCCACTTACAAGCCGCCTAGATGCTGAACATTATCTTGCCAAACCATTTTTCTTAGTTAGCTGAGTTTGTGTGGCTTGCCAAAAATTTATTTGAACTTTTACTTTACCTAGTAAGGTATCTAAATTTTGAGTATTCATGTGCCTAAAATTGTTTGTCGTCTAAGTTGGTTTGATCTATTAACATAGAATAGTAACAATATATTCGAGATTTCGCGACCTGGATCTTTTCTTCTATTTGATTGGTATTGGAAAAAAGAAATGAAAATTCCTCAGACTAATCTTTAAAGTTGATAAAATGACAAACATAGCCTAAAATATTGAAAATTCCTCAAACTAGTTTTACTAGACTAAAACCTTATAAAATTGGTCTTATACCATTTTATCGAAATATTGAATACTATTACGAGAATGCTATTATGATTAATAAATATTTTTTTTTTGATTATTAATAAAATCAAAAAATTATTCTAATGTTTTATGTTATTACAAAATTGCCATTTTGATTTTTTTTTATCTAAAAATTTTTTTTTTGGGAAAAACTTTTTTTTTTTGAAAAAATTTCGAATTTATTTTTTTTTGGAAAAAACTACATTTTAAACGAAAAAAACTAAAATTTTTTTTTTTAAAAAAATACAAAATAAAAAAAAAGAGAAAATCCTAAATTCATCTTGTTTTCTCTCTCTCTAACGGCGCTGCTATTCTTCTTCCTCTTCTTTCTCTTCTCTTAACCTTCCATTCCTCTCTTGCTCTCCTCTTTTTCTTTTTTTTTTGTTAAATTTTGTTGCATGAATAGTTATCCTCAATGAATTTCAAAGCATCAATGTTTCAGATAGAGAAAAAGAGGCATAGCCCTACCGACTTTTTGTACCAAGGCGCCTCCAATGTTTCCAAGCTCGAAGATCTAAATCTTCCCATGGCTTCTACAATTCGTTCTATTATTACGTGAGTTTTCTTTCTTAAATTTCGAATTCTTTTATTTTATTTTTCTAGATCTGGGTTTTTGGATCTAGTATCAATGATAAACTAAGGGGATGTGGTGGTTGGCGGTGACAAGAAAACTTAATTTTTTGCTGTTGTTGCAGATAACTTGTTTAATATGTGGTTCTCTTCGACGGAACAAGATTCCGGTGAAAGAAAAAGATTTTCCGGTGGATGGTAGATTTTTGTTGTTGTAAAGTTTGTAACATGTAATGGTAGACTTATTTTAAAAATAATAAGTGGTTTAATAAATTTATTAGTTATTTGACGGTAGATTTATTTGATAAAACGATATGTGGTTTGGTAGATTTATTAGTTATTTGATGGTAAATTATTTTAAAAATGATATGTGGTTTGGTAGATTTATTAATTATTTGACAGTAGATTTATTTGATAGAACGATATGTGGTATGTTAGATTTATTAGTTATCTGATGGTATATTATTTAAAAACGATATGTGGTTTAATAGATTTATTAGTTATTTGATGGTAAATTTATTTTAAAATGCAATGTGGTTTGGTAGTTTTTATTAGTTACTTGATGGTATATTTATTTGTTAATGACTGTACAATTATCGTTTTATATGATGGTAGAATTGTTAGTTATTTGATGGTGGATTTATTTGATGTACAGTTATTGTTTTTATGTGAGGTTTTGGTAGATATTATTAGTCATCTGATGGTAGACTTATTTGAAAAACAATGTGGTTTGGTAGATTTATTTGTCATTTGATGGTAACTTATTTGAAAAACGATATGTGGTTTGGTAGTTTTATTAGTTTTTTTATGGTAAATTTATCAGTCATATATATTTGAATTTTATATATGAATGATGGCATTTGTTTGTTCTTCTCTGACAGGTTATGAGCTTTGCGATGGCGAACAATCTCCGATGGGATATCCGGCATCGATCTGACGTGTTCCACTATGAATTGTAGATTTGCATTTGGTAGATTTGTTTTGAAATTATGGTAGAATTATTATTGAATTGATGGTATATTTATATTTGAATTTGTACAAATGATAATTAGATTTTAGATGATGATATCTTTGTTTTCAAATTATATTTGTCGCAAAACATTGATCCAAACATTTCATCTTTTTACCACATTTGCTAGTAATGTTATTATTCAATTCAAATTATTTTCTTTATTTTCACCATGATGCATATCCTAAGTGAATGAACTTTAACCAAAACACATGACTAAAGTCATTTGACATTGTGATATTCAAGGGTTTATGTAAATAGAGTTAAATATAATAAAATATTCACAAATAAAAATCAAAAGATCATAAGTTAAGAGATGGTTATTACAGACTAAAACAAAAAGGACATAAGATAAATGTTTAAGTACTGAACTAATATGACATATATGTTCAAGGTTAATATGAAAAGCAATGTTATCTTAGAAGAAAGATATGGCGATCATAGAAAAAAGATTGCAAGAAATTTTTGACTGTTGATTGTGGCGTCTATACCATAGAGACCAATAATCATCTGTGATCAAATCACAGTTTATCGGCATAATCTCAGCAAACTCGTGCAAAAAAAACGACAATGGTAACAAAACCAACTCAAATATAACCATGGAACAAGTCTACCATACATACATAACATGTTTAACATACGACACCCCAAAACAAGTCTACCACACCTCTGGTGTTTTTGTAGATTGCTGAATACTTTTAGGGCAAATAAGTAATTTCAATTGAAAAAGTCAAATGTCTACCAAAAACAATGTAACTAAATCTACCACAAGCAATGTAAATAACTCTACCATAAGAAAAAGTTTACCATCAAGCATCAAATATGTCTACCAGATCGAAGTTATCTGAGTAAATACCAAAGTTATTTAATCTACCACATGAAACTCAATAGAAGTCTACCATACATGCAATAACTCTACTAATTGATTGAAAATCTATTACAATAACAAAAAAATTTACCAACATTTTCTAAGTCTACCTCATGTAACAGTAAATCTATCACTCAACAGAATAAAATCACCAAATTTTTACTTGAATTTAAATCTACCACAGTACTTATAAATCTACCACAAGAGCGATAAATCTACCCACAAGATATAACTCTACTAATTTCATTAATAATCTACCACAAAAAGGGATAAATCTACCGTCACATTATGATAAATTTTTGTAAATAAATCTACCACCAAAGAAAATAAGTCTACCAATTCGGGTATTAAATCTACCCATTGTCAACAAATCTACCGACAAAGTCAACTATGCGAGTAAGTCAACGATTTCTTTAACAAGTCTACCAACACATTTGACAAATGTGCCATACATAACAACAAATCTACCGAAACTTAACAAATCTACCTCTCATTGTCAAAACTCTACCAAGAAAAGTCTACCAACATTTTACAAATCTACCAACTCTCGAATAAATCTACCATCGTCCTAACAAC
>NW_006256901.1:8430172-8432630 GCF_000478725.1 Eutrema salsugineum | reverse complement strand
CTACGTTAAGCCTGGTAGACTTATCATTTTTTAAGCGCTACTTATTGCCTATGTGGCACAAAAAAGTAATGACATTTTCGTAATTAGGTTTTTTTAATCAAAGGCGAAAAGAGTATTTGGGTATGCTAGGTTAGTTTTGTAATAAATATAAAAGTATGTCAAACAAATAATAAATATACATTTTAAGGTTAGTACAATAATCCTCCCAAAAAAAGAATGAAGTAACAAACTTTTAATTCGAGTGATTTAATTCTGTAATAATATCATTGTTCAACAAATCGGCTAAGGCGGCAGATTCCATGGCCGTAAGGCACTTGACTGCCTGGACACCACGATTATGTCAAATTCTAAATCGGTATCCTACAAAAAAATATCAGTTCTTCATTATTTCAAATTCAAAATCACTAGAAACTTAATAGATTTATTAAATTTTACTACAATATAACAGAAATGGTTAAATTCATGAATAACAAGAAAGGCTACGGCTAGGGTTTTACAGAGAAAAAACTTATTCGAAAGGAAGCCAGAGATGTGTCACCGGTGGTGGAGAGTGGTGTTGCCGGTGGAAAAAGACGAGATCTTGAAGTAAAGTTTGAATTTTTTTTTTCTGAGTTGCTTAACTCTAAAGACAAAAAAGAAAGAGAAAAATAGATGTTTAAAGATGAAAACATTGATAAAGCATAGCACAGTCAAAGCAATTGTGAGAACTGAAAAAATACGACTGCTATGGTAACCAACTGTTAACTTGGTTTATAATAGACGATGGGATAATGGGTAATTTCATACATATGATAATAGTGCATATCTGGGCTCAAAAAATTATCCTGTCACCTAATTTTCTTTTAAGATAAGACAGTTTATTTTTGCGTTCTTTATGGCTTTATTATTATTATTACATCTCTCTTCGAAAAGATAGTTATTTTTTGCTTTTTTCTTTTTCTTCTTCTCTATCTTCAAATCCTTTATTGGTCTTCACTTTTTTCTTCATTTCATCAATTTTTTACCAACAAAAAATAAAAATTCTTAGATTAGTTATTCATCAGTAAGTATTTAAAATATTGGACAAAATTCGCAAAAGAGGAATGCATATCTATTTAGTAACGAACATACACATGCATATCTATATAACAGCATATACATGTACCATTTAAATGCGCACATGTGTATCATACACAGGTGGATATATAGTCATATGTTCTTTCTATGCATATATTGTACGCGTATACGCAACTATATAGACATATATGTGTTCAATCTATATATTTGCAACAGTATTTAAGTAAAATATTGTAAAATAAATATCAATCTAAAGAAATATTGTATAATGCAAAATAATTGTGATTCTTATAAAAGAAAATAAATAAACAAACATATGTGGAATGTAGAAAAGAAAAATAATCGAAATAATTTAATTGTTATTGATAATAATAAAGAATTATATTCAAATTATTTTATAGCCAATAAAGTTATAAAAATGTGCCTTAACTCCAAAATTCTTTATCTTATAAACAAAATTTTGTCCCAAATTGTAAGTAACTCATATCAAAGTTAAGGTATATTGTTCGATGTAAATTGAATTGTTTGATTGTTACCGTTGGAATAAATTCGATCATTCTTACGTGGATAGACTATGTGAATGCATATGGTATCCATGGTGTTTTTGTAGGTATGACCCCCTTGGGCCAAATTAGGTTTCATTCTTGGCCTACATCCCAAACAACTTAAGCATATAGCACTGAGCATTGGATCCAATGCATCTAATAGATTGGGTACGTAAGGCCACCTGTTCTTGGGTTTGACAGTGTAGGCCAGAGTGTCAGAGACGAGGAGGCCAGAAACTGAGTGGTCAGGAGGAGGAGAGGTTACCATTCCTTATGTCCCGACCAAAGAAGCTCAGTGATCTGGAGAAGTTGGGATCTAGTAAAAGGTAATCCACACAGGTAAAAACAGTCCCGACATTCCGGTCCAGATATCAAAGGATCCAGACCAGGTATGAGTTCTTTTAGGCGAGAACACTATTCAAATTTCTCTCCATTCAAAAATTAGATATGCACGTATCTATGTTGTTACCCATATCTCTGAAAACACACGAGATCATCATTTAATGCACAATGCTTACATGTGTCAGGTAATAGCAATCACGCGTGAAGCACATAGAAAGACACTTGAAAGCAAAAAAAAAAAAGACGCACCCGGTCTCGTATCTGGATGGAAACGATAAGGAAAATGGGTGAGAGCGTCAAATGCGTGATATAATCGTCAAATTTGCTCCATGACCCAGTCAGACCCATAACCGATCCACCAAATCGATGACCCAGGATTCCACCCAATATATTAATCTGGATCAGGTAAAATTTCATACCCAACCTTTTCCAACAAAAAAAGGTTTAATTTTTTACTTCTTTTCCTTTATAATATTTCTTTAGATACTCATAACTCAAAGGATTTACTCTCTCTC
>NW_006256901.1:8339595-8429794 GCF_000478725.1 Eutrema salsugineum | reverse complement strand
GAGGGATTGCTGTCCGTAACCTAAATGTTAGGGTAAATTAGCAAACAACCCTAACATTCTCGAAATAACCAGAACAACATTGCTTTTTTTAAAAACCCCATTTTACCCTTGAGACGCTTTGATGACAAAAAAACGTATTTACGAAAATGCCATTACTTTTTTTTTTCCCACGTCAGCAGTACAAATCACGCGTCGAGAATTAAGTCTACCATCCTTTATAATAGATTTAAATTTTCTGATAGATTTATGTAAAAATTGGTAGACATAATTTTTCGATGATAGATTTTTCCCGATGTTGGTAGACTTGTTAAATGTTGGTAGACTTATGTTGATAGACTTATTTTAATCGTTTGGTAGAGTTAATTTTGTTGATAAACATATTTGATTGTTGATAGACTTGCTTGTCTTCAAAGTAGATTTATTTTCGTGTTGGTAGATTTAGTGAGTCTAAGTTGACTTTTCGAAGTTCTATTGACCAGAATTGGTAGACTTGTTACATCTAATGATAGACTTGTTTATCCTGAAGATAGACTTATATGAGAAGATATTATATCTACTACAGTGTTATTTTTTTCGTTATGATAGTGTTGTTTTATTCATGGTAGACTTACTTAAAAATAGTAGACTTATTATGGAGAAGTAGACTTATTTTCAGTTAGGTAGACTTAAAATTCAGTAAGAGGTTTAGATGTGTGATAGATATATTTGAGTAAGTAATAGATATATTTGATATCGATAGACATATTGGCCAAAAATAGATATATTTCACCCTTATAATAGACATATCCTTCTTTTGGGAACATCGATGTTGGTAGACTTATTGAAATGTTGATAGACATATTGAAAATTGATAGAGATCTATACTTTACAGAAGGGTAGACTTAATAATGTGAAATGACAACTTTGTCCAGCAGTTATTATCGAATTTGTTGTCCCAATCACCGCATCCAACTATACTAGGGTAGACGCCGCCATCCTCTCTTTGCCTCTTTTGCTGTTTTTTTCTTTGTACTTCATCCTCTATCATGTCTTCTTCATGCATGGTCGAGATTTTTTTAGTATGTGGGAAGTGAGAATTCGCTAAAACTCGATATTTGTTTTTGGTTGATAAGAGCAAAGGATGTCGAGTTGTAACTGTTGATCGGGAAATCGAGTATGGAGATTTTTGACAAGTCGTCTACGAAGATCTGGGTTCAGATCAGCGCTGTTTTGATATTCAATTCAGCTATATGTGAATAGCAAAACTCAAAAATCTCATACGTGATACAAGTCTATCATATACAACAATACAAGTCTATCATATACAACGATACAAGTCTACCATATCTAAACCTATCCGAATAGCAAAACTCAAAAATCCCATATGTGATACAAGTCTATCATATACAACGATACAAGTACACATCATCGCCAATAGCCTCCTTCAACTTCCTGAATTCAGTCAGGTGGGCGCCATAATTGAAGCTATGCTCCTGCAAAGGTGACTTTCTTGGCTGAAACATTCTTGGTGGATAATCATTTGAATCACTGGAAGAAGCCATCTGTGGAAATAAGAGATTTTTAAAAAAGTCTGTGATACATTACCAAACAAGTCTATCATATACACCAACAAATCTATCATACATACAATATATATCACAAACAACTCTACCATATAATTAAAGTAAACAAGGCAACTTAAAACCAAAATAAAACAACTCTACCATTCGGTTTTCACAAACGTGAAACAAATCTACCATTGGGTTTTAACATACATGAAACATGAAACAACTCTATCATTCATTTATATCAACGAACCTCAAAAATTAGAAACGAACCTATCCGAATAGCAAAACTCAAAAATCCCATATGTGATACAAGTCTATCATATACAACGATACAAATCTATCAAATATAATATATATCATATACTGCAAAAACAAGTCTACCAAACCCATCACTTAACAAAAATAGATATATCGACTAAGTTTATAAAAACTCACCTGTAACCCTTCGACAATCCACCGTCGGAACCACCGCCGAACACCTGTTTCCTGCAACACCCAAAAAAATAGGGTTACAGATTTCCTCACCGCCGTAGGTCCGTTCCCGCCTGTATGATGTCGCTGACAGCCGCAAAGACGGAGAACAGTGACGGAGGCAAAGACCGCGAAAAAAATAACGAAATATAAATGAAAACAAAAAAAACGACTTACCAGAGATGACAAAAGCATTGGTAAGAACGACGGAGGATAGAAGACAAACTAAAACACCGAGGATCTGTAGATTCTTCGTCATCGTCGGAGAAGAAGGAGGAGCAAAGAGTCGAAATCGCCTCTAGGGTTTTTTCGGGGAGGGAAATAAACTGAAATAACGGTTTATTTTTCATCCCTCAATTAAATCCTATTTTCCAAATTTTGATTTTTTTGTATTTTTGATATATTTATGTATATATATAGGTCTCATATATTATACATTTATGTATATATTTATGTATCAATTAAATCCTATTTTTCAAATTTTGATTTTTTTTTGTATTTTGATATATTTATGTATATATATTATATATTAATGTATATAGGTCTCATGTATATTGTATATCTGTGTATAATTATGTATTTACGAAATTTAAAAAAAATCAACAAAAACAGTTTTTTTTATGTAAAGGACTTTAGTGTCTTTTTTCTGCTGGTAAAGTTAGTGTAACAAAAATGTAACGAACTAGGTTATGATCATTTTGTAAAGTCATTCTAGTCAATATTCTCTTTTCTCTATTTCCACTTCAAAGAGCTCACCAATTAAAGGTCTGTATAGACTCACCCCATTTTTAAGAGCTCATGACCCAAACTTTCTATCTGTTTTCTGATCTGATCTTTATATTCTTTATTCGTTTTATTTTATAGGAGACTTGCCCTTCCTTAAACAGTTACACTTACGTTGAGGTTGAGTCTTTAATATGATCAAGATTTTTGAGTCTTTAATATGGTCAAGATTTTGACAAATTTACAATCGTTTTTCTTTATTCGAACAACTGAATTTCATTCATAGGAGAAAGATCATACATCATACAAAGATACAATCCGGGGTGCCATCGAAACTAGTTTCATCCCTTCAACGGGACAACTATTTACAGTCGATTTTATTTTGATAACTTTTTTTCCTTGTGAAATATAACTGAAATAACACAAAAGAACAGAGGGTTATTTATAGAATTTAATGCTTTTGCGAAGTAGGCATTGCAAGAGATACGGAAGTTGGAATATCCTTCCACTGCTGTGTCACAGTCTTGATCTGAGTGAAAAAGTCTACTCCTGCTTTGCCTGCAACAATTCCATTTGGGTATAAGCAAATAGAAAAACTGAATAAATCTTATATCTTATAAGTTGTGACAAACTCTTTACCGTAGAAGTTTAGATCTCCTGCAAATGAGGCTTTATTCCCAGTGAATGAGAAGAACGGTAATGGAACCGGGATCGGAACATTAATACCAATCTGAGTAAGATTCGCAACAATCAACTATGTCAAAATGTAAACAAAACAAAAAATAAAGTTTGTGTTTTATAGGTTCAAAGTTAGTTTTTTATACCTGTCCGGCTTCTATTTCCATTTGGAACTTTCTAGCCGCTGCGCCTGATGTAGTGAAAATAGCAGCACCGTTTCCGTATCTGTTGAAGGCGGAAATAGCAGATTGTTAAAAAAGATGAGATGGATTATATTAGTAAATGTGAATGAGATTAAAAAAAAAAGAGTGTTTACTTGTTTCTATTTATTATGTCTATGGCCTCGTCAAAGCTGTTTGCCTGTACATGAATATGTCATTAAGGCATCAGAGCGCGTAAATCACACAAACATGGGAAGGATAAAAAACCGAATAACTGTTTGAAATAAAAGTAGATGTTTTTCCAATCTAACCTCCATGCATACAAGAACAGGGCCAAATATTTCCTCCTGCAACGTGCCAAAAGAAATGTAAGTTTCACTTAGAAAACAGTCATTTGCTTATAATACCAGAATAATACCTTGTAACACTCCATGTCGGGTGTAACGCCAGATAAAATGGTAGGACCAATAAAATTCCCTTTCTCGTATCCTGGAACCTGTTTGTTACGAGCAAAGATATATAAACTTCTCCGGCCAGTAGAACGTTGGTTTCAAAGATTACAGAAAGATCATTAATGCAACAATATCACTCCATCATAGCTAGATCAAGAGATTTCAGTGATCCGTGATTACAATTTCATAAGAATGTGGCGAATAGTGTTATATTAAAGACGTGTGAGTCTGTTGCAATAGCAGTATTTATAGATATTCGGAAAATACCACAATATTTCTTCCGTCAAGCAGTAATTTAGCACCATCGTCCACACCAGATTGAATCAAGCGGCATATCCGTTCTTTGGCCTAGCCATATAAAATTTAGCAAATCTATTAAACAATAGACCAAATGCAAAACTAAATGTGATTGTGACACACATAAGTTTAGCAGTAGTCATGACTTGTAGCAGAGGTTTGAGCGCCAAAATACCTCTTTACTAATCACAGGACCTAGGTCTGCATCTTGTTCTGTCCCACATGTGACTTTAAGGGCTTTCGCTCGCTCGATGAGTTTATCCTCCCTAGTTAGTATTAAACAAGTTGAAGCTCATTGTTCGATACTATCAAATGAAATTCAACGAGCCTCGCACAGAACAACAACTAGTCAATCTAAACTACTAATAGAAAGAAGTGTTGTCGCAGACAATCTTATTTATGGTTTATGCACCTTAAAGGTTGTGGATCTCGGAAACCACACGAGGAAAAAGATTACAGTCAAGCGATCATGAATATTTGATATTCCAGAAGGTTACACCCTAAAGACTTGGAGTAGTTTGAATATGGAGAAAAGAAAGTTAACAATACCATGATTTTGAATTGCCAACAAAGACCACAGTACTCAGTGCCATGCATCTCTGTCCAGCGGCACCAAACCCAGCAGCAAGTAGCGCATTTAAAGTAGCATCGACGTTGGCATCAGGCAAGACAACACCATGATTTTTCGCCCCCATATTTGACTGAGCAGATATTTTTTAAGTAAATTGACAAAGAGTCGTTTTGACATGCTAAGGAAGATTTTTACAGGAGATCAAATGCAAGATGTTACCTGAATACGTTTTCCTTTCGCTGCTGCTCTTGCATATATATGCATTCCAGCCTTTAACAAAACAATTTATTTCAGAAAACACAGTTAAAACAAAAAAATTGAGCCCAGAAGACGAGCAAAATCTGTAAAGGAGAATAGTATGTTAAAGTCTTATCAGACGGCTGAACTAGTTACACAGAAAACCGGCTAGATGAAAATTTCGTAAATGTTAATTCATCATAACTAGGTGAAACGCAAAACCCAAGTCGCAGGCTATAAAAGAGTAACAACAAAATATATACTTACAGTGTTCGACCCAACAAAAGAAACAGCCCTTATATCGTCATCATCACAGATAGCATTCACAGTATCCTGTCATGTGAAGGATGCATTATTACAGAAGACAAAGAATGTGAAGGTAATAGTGCGGAATCTTTACTGTTTAAATTTTCGGATAGTTTGAGGGGAATGTAATTTGCAAACATATTATCTCCCAAGGAAAAGCCATTCTTCAGCAATCAAATCCTTACGAATAGGAAATTTTGGTAAGAGCGAAAATTATAAACATGACCTACATTGGTGCCGTGAACGATATTGAGAACCCCATCAGGTAACCCAGCTTCCATTGCCAACTCTGCAAGTATTACAGAAGCACCTGGAGAAAGCAAGTAACATTAATAACCGGTTTCACAGATAACGTACAACTTTTCTTTTCATTGCGATAGTGGTCAACATTAAACCCATATTGCAGGTGGTAAAGTATAACATTTTGAAAATGTGATATAGCTAAGAGCATTCAGCTCATTACATTGGCCTTGGTAGTAAGATGTATGTACACTGACATCAACGACATGTTAAGACATGATGAGAAAGTCTAAATATCTTGTACTACGCACATAACACTTAAAAACCTCACACGGAGCGTCCTTTAGTTACTGAAATAGTTTCAAGGAATAAGGGTAAAAGAAATGAGTAGTTTACCGGGATCCTTCTCTGATGGCTTAAGAACAAACGTATTTCCACATGTCACTGCAACGGGAAACATCTGCAATAACAAACACAGAATAAATACACAGACTTCACAGAAAATGATCACCAAGACTTAAGGATATACATACGTATTATACAGCGAACATTTAACGAAGCCACTAATATCTGCAAAATGGCTTAAGCAATGTTACCCATAAAGGAATCATTGCTGGAAAGTTGAAGGGACAAATGCCAGCACAAACACCTAATGGCTCCCTAAGACTATATGTATCAACTCCATTAGACACATTGGGAACATATTCACCCATCTGTAATGTAGCCATTCCACAAGCATGCTCCACAACCTCTGCGTAACACCAAAAAAGGTAATCAGTATAGTTCTGCTCTGCTTGTCAATCATATAATCGAAACCAACAATAAAACTAACCTAGTCCACGGAAGATATCGCCATGTGCATCCTTTAAGGTCTTCCCTTGCTCAGTCGTGATGTTCATTGCAAGTTTATCCTAAATTATGATCAAATTTTTTCGGTCAAAGATATGTTTCAAGAGCAAAACAAGCTCAGCCAATTACAGTAGTTACCATGTTTTTGCGTATAAGCTCTTGAAACTTTAGCATAACACGTTGACGAGTGGTAATCGGCGTGTTTCTCCATGAAGGATATGCTTGCTTCGCAGCAGATACTGCCGCCTTAAACTCTTCGTTAGTTGTCAATGGAACTTGAGAAACAACCTCTTGTGTAGCCTAAAGCAAAATCAAAACTTTTCGTAACAAAACCATCCAAAAGTCTAGAATACAAAATGTATAGGCGAAGATTAATAAGAGAGCTTACAGGGTTTATAACATCGAGATATGATGAAGCTTGAGAATCAACAAAAGACCCTCCAATAAGATTTTGCACTTTCTGAAACGGAATTACATCAATTCAAAAATTTTAAGAACAATATCATTCCGAACAACTGATTCCTAAAATCTGAGGCGATTGTGAAATCTCGTCAATAAACTCACCGGAGGTTTTGTTTGATGAGTAGATGGCTCCGGCGACATTGATAACCAACAGCTTCTAATACCGAGAAATTGAGGTCTCAAAGTCCTGAGATTGTTCTTCCCTGCAAACGCCAAAAGACTAGCATCGATCGTATCGAAAGTCTACAGATTTAGAAAACGAGTAGACAAAGAGAATCCAGATTTCTTGCCTTGCTGGATAGAAATTCGGAGCAACATCGTTTTGATTTGTTTGTTGATTTTGGTGTCGTCTGAGTTTCTTCCCTTTTATGCAAGTTTTGGATTTGAGTGCTGAGTGAGTGCTGACTCGAAGTTAGATATACGATCATGCTCATCTTTAATTGCAACGTGATTCGATATAGACCGTTAGATCAAAAAATATGCAATATTCTTTAGTTTGACAGTAAGACGAGATTTTTTTTTTTCCTTTTTGTATTACATACTTTAGAAACATTTTGTTTCAGGAAGAAATGAGGAGATTGTGAGAAATGTTGTGCATATATATTGTCATTTGCTTTTATTTACACTCCTTTGACCATTTATTTTCATATTAAGAAAAGATTATATCTTTATCAACTTATTATACATGATAGTTGTAATGAAGAGAAAACTAGAGAAATTCGATATTTATTAAATAAAACTGAGTGAGTTTTGCAAGAGTTTAATGTTGGACCAAAATTTTATAAGTCAATATGACTTATTAAATTTTGAGTGTGAAAAGAAATAAGCTACATGAAAATATTGGTTTTATAATAAAATAGGAAATATTATTCGTTCCACATTAAAAGTTTGGGAAATTTTGGAATAGTATGTATATGAATAAAGATATAACTTAGTTCAAAGTGTATGTGTGAAAGATAAAGAAGAAGGTCTTCTTCTCTCATCTCTATCTTTCAGGGAGAGAGCTTTTTCTTCCGATTTCCTATTAGTTTTTTTGTTGTTTTATAATCTAATCGGATCAATACTTTCCGTTTATCGGATCAATAAATTCTGGTTATCGGATTTCTCCTTCCGTTTTAATCGGATAATAACTTCCAATTTTGGTCGGAATTCTTCCGGCTAAGTCCGGATTATCGATCTCTTTGCTGGCTGTTCTTTTCTCTTGTCGGAATAGCTGATATGCTTTTAAGTGTTGTTGCAGATTTCTAACTTGCTTGGAGTAATTTCTTCATCGTTTCACCTCTTGCCTGAATCAGGGCAAAGATGACCACAGTTCAGATCAGTAAATTGGATCTGTACAGCGATGAAGCTTCCTTGAAGTTTGGGATTTGTGTATAAAGCTTAGAAGCTGTTCTTATTTCCTGCAGCTTTTTTACTCCGACAACAATTATCCAGCTTTAGAGATCATTAGCAAAGGTACAACATCAATTGCAACAAAGAACAGAGTAGCTGGCGGCAAAGCTTCCCGCGGCGGAGAAGACAACATGAAATTTTACCGGCGGTGAGAATTTTCTGAAGACGTTAACTGTACTGAGTCGGTGACGTGGGCGGCGAAGCACACGAAGCATTTTCTTAAGCTTCCACGTTTTGTTTACACGTGTCTTTTATGCATAATGTTTATCTTTGTTGTATTCATGAGGTTTATTGGGCCAAATCTTGTTGTATCAAGCTATGCCCAGTTGGGCTTTTAATGAAAACGTTTGCCGATAAAAAAAAAAAGAAGAAGGAGGTCCATGCGCGCGCTGCCGCCGCTATTCAACTAAAAATTCAATTAAAAATTCAATTAAAAATTCAACTAAAAATTCAACTAAAAATTCTGCTGTGTATTTAACTCAGTCAAATTGATATTTATATATGCTTTGGTTATCCCCACAAAGAGACCAAATCTTCCAACGATCCTTCGATATCCACACACGTTCTCTGCTAGCTCTATCCAAGATTTTCTCCGAGTCTGCAGTGGCATATTCCTTCCTCCGCTATATATACTACTCCTCTCCATTAATTTTTTTCTCTCTAGCTCATTTCTTTTTTCTCTAAAGAAAAACTTCGCAACAATCTCTTTTTTTTCGTAAGCCTACTTCGAGAGTATAGTAAGAATATTAGTTCGTTTAGATCCATATTTCTTTAGTTCTTGTGAAAACAGATAAAGTTGTTTGTATCCTGCAAGTCTTAAAATCTAGAATCTCGATACACTATGGTGATTCAAAGAGTTAAGAAAAGAGATATCATCTCGCTTCTACTCGTGGTTCTCTTACCTTAACATTTACAGTGAAACCTCTATAAATTAATACTCTATAAATTAATAATCACTATAAAATAATAAATTTTGCAGGAACCAAGTCGGGTCAATGTAAAAATTCATCAAATTTGATAAGATAATAATTTTTTTTAAGTCCTTATGTAAATATATGATCCCAACAAAAAACATAAATTAATAATTGTATAAATTTATGCAAATATATGTAATATACTATACTAAAATATGATTAATGTATTTTATGGTCTATAAATTTTTTATAGATAAATTAATATCACGATAAATTAATAAATTTTTATGGTCCCAACATTATTAATTATAGAGGTTTTATCTATTCTAATATTTAATCGCTTTTAAGTTTAGATTTTATGTTTCTACATTCTTAAATCTTTGATATGTTCTTGTTAAACAAACATTAAACGAATTGGATACGAGGATTTATGTTTTTTTTTTCTCCGTCTCAAATTGTTTACCCACCTGCGATTGAACTCTCAGTGGAGGTCCGAATTTACAACGCACAATCATGATGTCTCTCCGATAGCGATTTGAGTTGTGACTCATTTAATATAGTATACATATTATATTAGAAATTATATAATTTAATTTCGTTTCTTATCTGCAGATTATGTTTCTTTTAAGAAATAGAAACAAAATTCAAGCGTCTTCACCATGACTACTGTTGCTGAGACTACCTCCATTGGGGCCAGAGATATGGCTGCTAACGTCTCCTCTGTTGTGACCTGTACTGTACAGATCCAGTTTGGATCTCTCCCAGCTGTGACTGTTGTTATCCTTGCTCCGATCTCTGCTACTGTTCAAACTGCGGTCACTCGACAGTATCAATCGGTTCAAATTCCAGCTGTGAATACAGCATGCGTCCTTCCCGACAAGTTCGATGGGACCAACTATAAGATGTGGCAAAAGAAGATTTGCTTCTATCATTACCTGTGAAGAGAGACTTTTCCTCCCAGCGGATAATGATGATGTTTATGCGCTTGCAAGCCATGCTAGCTTAAGCACACATAGATTTTCTGTGCAAATGATGCATCTAGAGTCGTTTAGCTGATGAACTGTTCAACATGTATAGCAATGTTGAAACGTCTAAACAACTCTGGGATTCTCTAGACAAGAAGTATCACACAGAAGATGATGGATCTCAGAAATACGCTGTGGCAAAATTTTAAGATTACAAAATGGTGGACTCGCAACTGATAATGAAGTAATTTGGAGAGCTATAGACTCTCCTATATGAAATTCATGTTGAGGGTATGAGGCTGTGTAGACAGTATAAGGCTGTGTGAAACCTATCAGGTTGCATGCATCATTGAGAAGCTCCTGCCTAACTAGACGGTCTTCAAAAAATACCTGAATATGAAGAAGAAGTGGATGAGTCTTGAAGACTTAACCATAAAGCTCCGTATGAAGTCAACAAACTGGAAAGCCATTAGAGTAGGTGTTGAAATTCGCGAATCCAATCTGAATGTGGTGGAACACCAAAACAAAGGGTGCCAAAACAAAAGACACCGAGACAATAGGAAAGGCAAAATCCTGCCACAGAACTCACAGAAGTTCAAAAATATGAAATCTGGTGGTGAGAGCTCGCAGAAGTTCACTAGAACGTGTCACAAGTGTGGCAAGACAGGCCATAAGTCCTTCGAGTGCTGCAACAAAAAGGCTCCAAAGAAAAATTAAGGTAAAAACGAAGCCGATCCCGCTGAACCAGACATGTGTGCAGTTGTCACTGAGGCTAACGTCGCTGAAATCCACCCCAAGACTTGGTGGTTAGATACTGGTGCAACCAGGCACAATTGCTTGACAGGTCAATGTTCTCTGAATACACAGAACAAGAATGACGAAAAACTCTTCATGGGATACTCGGCCACCTCAAAGATCCAAGGTTATGGAAAGGTTGTTCTAAAGCTTACCTCTAGATGTGAGCTCAACGTGAAGAACGTGGTCCACGTGCCGGACATGCGGAAGAATCTGATCTTTAGATCTATCCTAAGTAAGCATGGATTTACCGTTAAAGTTTGATGCTAAAAAAATCAAGGGTTACTTCTAGCTTCACGTTTTAAATTATACCCCTAAATATTTGCAAGTGCACAGATATGCGTTGTAGTATTTAGGGGTTGAACCACTAAGATTTTGAGCTTTCAGTACGAATCAATCAAAGACTTAAGACTAATAGAACAAACAAATGGGGGTTTTGGGTTTCGATGTTACTAAATCTAAAGGCTAAATGAAATAAACGGTTGTAACAATAGGAACTAAGCACTGGGTCAAAGGGGTTTTCACAGGGGTTCATGAACTGATTTAATGACAAACAAAACGATAAAGGTAATCAAATAGTGAGGATTCCAAACTCAAATAGGCGCAGGTATGACTAGCCAACTCTCGTCACACTAATCAACTAATCACTCAACTCGGCAATTAAATCTTGTTCTCATGCCGTGGTTAAGTTCATGCATTATTAAAAGAATTCATCCATGCTTACAAGTCTCTATAAGTAGCTTCTGTCTCCTATAGTGACTTGCTCGTATCACTTCTAGGTCAGGTAATCCGATACAACACTCTCACGGCTCCAATTACCTAAGATCAGTTTCTTAGTGGCAAGCAACAAAAACATCATAGAGAACAAGAATGAATGAAGGACTCCTAGAAGATTATGAACCCTAAATCTAAGATGAAATTCTCTTTGAAAAATCCCTTAAAAACCCAACTGGGGAAGTACTCAGGCATAGCTGAGTTCAACATCACAAAAGTGTTTAGAACTGTAGAGAATTGAAAATAAACAAAGGTAAGAAACGAAGAAGAGGATGAAGAAGGAGGGCCGATGGTGCCCCTCTTGGTGGCTCCTCTTCACGTGCGATGGCTCTCTCTAGGAATCTTGACAAAAATACGGCACACCCTCCTAAAAAAATTAGAAGAGGTATATATAGTGTCTTGAGTCTTCAGGAACGTCTAGGGTTTACAGGAATAATGACAGTAATGACATGGGCTTTAAAATGGGCTTCCGAGTCTCGAAAATAGGCTCTCCGCGGTCTATAATGTCGCACCCACGGTGGATGATGCTTTGGCAGCGGGTCAGCTTCTGGTTGTGTTGATTCGCCTTAAGTGCATTACCATATCTGGAGATCTAACCATTGGTTTGTTTCGATTCCAACTTCATTGGAAATCTGGTTGTCTCCTCTATCTCGTGTAAAAATTTGGAGATGATCAGACGGTAGGAATTAAGGTCTCCATTTGTTGCCAAAATTCTGACGGTATAAAATTATCCAAAGTTGTACTTTTGCTTCCAAGTGCATCGCTTTTGTCTGAATATCCTGAAAATATTTTGAAACTCTAAAACATGGAAATCACTTAAAAACCATTTAAAACCAAGTTAAAACACCTGAATAAGATCTTAGAATCATCCATAAAAGTGATCAAAATTCGGTGTTATCAACTCCCCCAGACTTAAACCTTTGTTTGCCCCCAAACAAAAATCAAAGTCTGAAAAGAATCTTAAAATCCCAGGAACTAAACAGTATCTCAGTGACCGTCCTTCTAAACGATAACCAACACAATGCATCCATTGGATCTAGTCTAGAAAATTCTCACCAAAATGCAAACATAACTAATCTGTTAATTCGTTGTGAAAATCTACACACTTAGACTTATCTTCCAGTCAACTGGCTCTTAACATTCATTTGCAAGTTCGAGTGGTTCTCATCAAAAAAAAATGTAACAAGGTAATCAAGGTTAGGTAATCAAAATGGCTTTTTAGGGGTAAGGTTCTTAGTGTTTAGGGTTACTTTTTTTCTGGAGAGACAGGATATTATGCAAAAAAGCAAGAGAGGATGGAGTTGTTGAATGTCCACAGTTTCCAGTCACATTCTTCTTGCCTTAAAATTTCTGATCTCCTTTCTTCAGGTTCTCCTCATGACTCCCCCAGAATTAGATCTTTGTCTATGTTGTAAAACCATAGCTCCATAGATGAATACTTGTAGTCTTTGCTCAAATAATTTTGGATATCCTAGACTCTTTTAGGCTTTTGGTTTCCTCTCCTTTTCTTTCAGTTTTTTTTTAAACCGCCTTTAGATGTAGAGTCTTAGGGAGCACAAAATTAACCTTTATAAATGAGCTTTCTGAGGCACCCTTTAGCTTGATAGGATTCCTGATACTCCTTTTTCCTCAATTTCCTTCAGTCTTTCTCTTAAGTCACTGAAAACCATTTCGTTCCTCCCTCTCCGGCGTTTTTGCACATATTTGCCGATACAAACTAAGGAGAGAGTGCATGAGGTTTGAAAGTAAAGGTTTGGGTTAAGGTTTTGGTACCACCTAAAGAAGAACTAGCCATGTAGGACAGCAAAGAGTAGTAACAATAAGGTAAAGATGTCCTAGATGTATCTCATGATGCCTTCCTAAAACTAATGATGAGAAAAATAGATGCACTATAAGAAAATAATGATATTGCAATTAAGAATTTTGTTGCAATATGCCAAGATATTGTTGCAAAAATAGAATTTGCAATAAAATTACTACATATTTTATAATGTTGCTGTTTGCGTGTTGCAAATTTATATTTGTTGCACATACATCGCAAATTTTGCAATTAATTGATTACTTGCTATATTTGTTGTATTTATGCAACAGTATTTTCACGGCAAAATTGATTGCATAATTGCAACATATCTTGCAATTCTTAATCATTGCAAATTATTGCTACGACTCTTGTTGCAAATCTTTTTATTTTTCAATATATATTTTCAAAACAGAAATTTGCTATTTGTTTTCATTTTCTATAATTATTTAACACAAGCATTATTAGATTGTGATGATTTATTAATATTAAACATTATAACTATTTTAAAAAAATAAAAGCTGGAACAATAAAAAAAACTAAATATATTAGTTAACAGAAGATCGTAACATTTAACAAATCATAAATATATAGACAAAAATATAGCTAAAACATGTAAGTAATTACTCTGTTTTTGCTTTTTACACTAGCTTATTATAGACAAGAACAAAACATTTCGGTCGATAGTTTCCAACTCTTAACATTTTGAATCCTTTCTTTGTTTTATGCATTGCTTTGAAAAATCTCTTCTAATTATGCTGTTTTAAGTGATGTGAATCTTCAAATCAATGAAGTATTTCATCTCGTTCCTCTAGAAAGTAGAAAGTTGACCGTAAATTCCTTCATTTATCTGAAATTTTTTAAGGAAAACCAAAGTTAATATTGAACGAAAAAGCAAAACAAACCCACAACTAAATCAAATGATCTATATTCAATATAATCAAGCTAATATATGAACACGAAAAATTAGAAATTAAAGGTAGATATCGTTTTTCTTTCCTTGATTTGCTGGATACTTGAACTGCAGAGATTACACAATTATAGAAGTAAAAGTCATTATATATAAACAACAAAATGAGAGAAAATCTATTTGTTGTAAAAATGAGATCCCAATATCCTATTTCAAGATTTGGAGTTATCCTAAAAAATGACCTCCAAAAAGTTAATTGGGTCAGTATTTCATTTTTTTTTATTATATTGATTTTTTAACTAAACCCAAAACAACATAAATTTTGGTTGTAAACAACATATTCATTTACGTAAACTGTATGAACCAAATTTGACCTTCTAATTTATTAAAAAGCTTATAATTATCATCTTGATGAGATAAAGAAAACGTTTCATATTTATTTTATAATAAGTTTTCTTTTAACTATTTTTTAATTTATCTGTGCATCAAAGAATTTTTAAATTTTTATAAATAGTAAAGACTAAAAAAAGTAATTGAAACAAAATAACTGAACCATACTAAAAATTATCAAATCTAAAGCGAATATAGTTTTTGTAGTATTTTGAACGATAGAGAAATTTCATTACCAATTCAACTGAAATAGAATTCAAATCTAGTTTGGATTCTTTTACAAAAATCGGAAACTCAATTATTATTCTAAATGCGTAAATTTTTATTAAGTCAAGTAAAATTCAGTTTTTATTATAGAAATTAAATGTTGTAGAATAACTATCAAATTATTGCAAATATAGTGACAAAAGTGTCACAAGGTTTGTCACGTATTTATACTATTATTTTCTTGCAAAAAAGTCATGATTCAGTATTGCTGCATTTTTCTTACAAATCAGTAATGAAAATTTGCAACAAAAACTTTCGTAGTGGTTCTGCAAGAAATTAGTAGGAAAATTACAACATGTAATTATCATTGCAAAAATGTTGCAAAATTTGTTACAAAATTTCAACTAAAGCTATCGTTGCAAAATTTATGTTGCAATATCAAACTTTTCTTGTAGTGATGTCAATATTAAGTTCAAGTGCAATGAGCTAGTAAATCCTGTCAGAAAGAATCTCCATGGATAAAAATCCTCTGGTGGGAGTTCGTAGTGCAGGCATTCTGACTACGACCTAGTCTATCTCTAAACCACAAAGGAGCTAACATGAGGAGATAACATAGGAGCACATAGGTCGAAATACTCATAGAGCTGTTTCTAATGTTCCTGTTTTGAAATCCTTTTGAAACAAAAGATCTTTTATGGAAAACGTTTTTATGTAAAACAATCTCAAAACAAACCAAATTTCGTTAGTAAGGGATGAACATCCTCCCGCAGACTTAAATCACATTGCCCCCAGTGCGAAAAATCTATGAGAGGATGGGATAATGATGGATTAAAATTTGGAATGTTTATGTGTACTTACCTGGCGATGTGCCACAGCTTTTGATTTGGCTTCTGGTTCATGATTCATGTTCATCTCTTATTCGTTTTTCGCCTAAAAACCTGAAATAAAAGAAAACAAAAACAAAGCAAAAAAATAAAAAATGCAAGTCAAAGAGAATATATAAAATACCAAGTGGGTTGCCTCCCACTAAGCGCTTGCTTAAAGTCTTTAGCTTGACTTTGTTGATGCTTTAGCCTGGTGGATCCGTCAAGAGCATTTCTTCTCTTTCTTCTTCTTCTGCGAGGTATGGTTTAACACGCTGTCAATTAACGAAAAATGTATCTCCTTTCTTACCCCAAAGAACAATTGCTCCATAAGGTTTGACTTCTTTTATTGTAAAAGGTCCAGACCATCTTGATTGCAGCTTTCCTGGAAAAAGCTTAAGGCGAGAATGGAAAAGAAGAACCTTGTCATTGGGAGCAACAGATCGATGTATGATCTTTTTTTCGTGATATGCCTTTGTTTTCTCCTTGTATATCTTGGAGTTCTCGCAGGCATTATGCCTGATTTCTTCTAACTCATGAATTTGAAGCATTCTTCTTTCTCCAGCTGCCTTAAAGTTCATGTTCATCTCCTTAACAGTCCATTGTGCTTTGTAATCGAGCTCTACAGGAAGGTGACATGCTTTCCCGTAAACAAGATTGAACAGAGTGGTCCCTAAAGGAGTTTTTAATGCTGTCTGATAGGCCCAAAGTAAATTGTCGAGTTTTTCAAGCCAATCCTTGCGATTTACGCCAGTTGTCTTTCGCAGAATCAACTTGATCTCTCTATTAGAGATTTCTACTTGTCCACTTGTCTGAGGGTGATATAGGGATGCAACTTTATGCGTGACCCCATTCTTTTTCAGCAGATTTTTGAAAACTCTGTTGATGAAATGGGATCCTCCATAGCTAATTACAATCCAAAGAATTCTAAAACGAGGAAAGATGATTGATTTAAACAACTTTATAACCACTTTCACATCATTAGTAGGGCTGACAACTGCTTCTACCCACTTAGAGACGTAATCAATGGCTACTAAGATGTATTGGTTTCCAAAAGAAGTTGGGAAAGGTCCCCATACATCAAAGATATCGACTTCGACAATGAAGTTTTGAGGCATCTCATTCCTCTTACTTATATTGCCCATTCGTTGGCATGAATTACAACTTGCGATGTAGGCGTGAGTGTCCTTGAACATAGCCGGCCACCAAGAACCTGCTTGAAGGACTTTGGAGACTGTTTTATAGGTTGCAAAATGTCCTGCATATGCTGAATTATGACATCCAAACAATATTCCTTCCATTTCTTCTTCGGCAATACATCTTCTGAATAAACCATCTACACATTTTTTTTTATAGAGATAAGGTTCATCCCAGAATTAGTGTCGAACTTCCCTCAAGAATTTCTTTTTCTATAGCCGAAAATTGTGGGGGTTCTATGTCTGCAGCTAAGTAGTTCACTATGTGCCTAAACCATGGGGTATCAAAAGCATATGACCGTCGTATAGGAAGTCGATATGGTTTTTCTTGCACGGTAATAGGTATAGTGTCTATAACGTAGACATTTTCTTCTGGCAAACTATCATTCAGAGGAGTTTTTCTTCCACTCGAATTCTAGAAAGATGATCTGCTACTCCATTGTCTGCTCCTTTCCGATCTCAAATTTCAATATCAAACTCTTGCAGTAGGAGTATCCATCTGATCAGCCTTGATTTGGCATCTTTCTTAGAGATGTGATACTTTATTCCAGCATGGTCGGTGTGAACAATGACTTTAGATGCGATAAGATAAGATCGAAACTTTTCAAATGCAAAAACGACAGCTAAGAGTTCCTTCTCTGTAGTAACATAGTTGCACTGAGCTTGAACCAAAGTTCTACTTGCATAGTAGATTGCGTGGAGTTTCTTTTCTTTTTGCTGACCAAGCACAGCTTCAACTGCAAAATCACTTGCATCACATATGATTTCGAAAGGCTGTTCCCAATCAGGTGGTTGAACAACTGGAGCATAAACAAGAGCGTTTTTGATCTTATGAAACGCTGCTAAGCATTCATCACCAAACTTGAAGTTTGCTTTTTTGCATAACAGACGTGTTAGAGGTCTAGCAATTTCAGAAAAGTCTTTTATAAATCACCTATAAAATCTGGCATGTCCTAAGAAACTTTGGATACCTTTCACATTAGTGGGAGGTTGTAAGCTAGTCATGACTTCAATTTTTGCTTTGTCAACTTCAATGCTTTTCCCCAAAATTTTATGTCCAAGCACAATTCTATCTGAACCATGAAGTGACATTTTTCCCAATTCAGGACAAGATGCTTGTCTTCACAACGCTTCAGAACTTTTCCTAAGTTTTCCGAACATTTTTTAAAAGAGGATCCATAGACAGATAAATCATCCATGAAGACCTCCATGAAGTCTTTGATAAAATCGGTGATAAAGTGATAAAGGTAATCAACTACGTATGTTCTAGAACTCGAGGCACGGAAGTATGAATAGCCTACTTTCGTAGCACTAAACAACTATCTCTCGCCACCCTGATCAGTAGGTTTCCACTCTGATCCTGGAAGGGAGAAGATGCAATAGCAGAACAAGACTCATCAACATTCACAACTCAACTACAGGTAGGTTTCCACTCCTATAGAATATTGCTCGTTTCACCCTAGTTCAGACAATCAATGAAAGCTTTCGCAACATATCATATCAGATCGGCTTCTAAGTGGCCAGCAAAGAATCACGCAGTAAAATCAAAGGCAAACGAAGAACATCTAGAAGATTAATAATCCTAAATCTATCAATTCATAAGCAAAGACACACGAAATTCCCATTGAAAAATCCCTTTAAACCCAACTGGGTAACTACTCAAACATATTGTAAACAATCATCACAGAGTATTGAAAGTTGCAGGAAATTAAAGAAAACAGGGAAGAAGAACGAAGAACATAATCGCAGATGGAGGCGCGATGGTCACTCCTGCGGCAGCTCCTCTTCGAAGACGGCGGCTCCTTCTCTCTAGGGTTACACGAAATCTTTCTCTTTTTGTCTAAATTTCGGTCTCCTCTCTCTAGGAATGACCTAAAGGGGGTATTTATAGCTTCTGGGGTGGTTCTGGACACTTATGGCTTCAAAAATAACGAAAGGAATTGATCTGGGCTTTAATTAAGTCGTCTGGAAAGTGAACGACTAATGTCCGCGGTCGCGGTGCTTCTACCCGTGGGGAAATAGGTGTTGGCAGCGGTCCCGGCTCGTGGCTCTCTTCCGGAACTGCATTTTCTGTCATTCTTGCATCGGGAGTATCTGGAGATCTAACCGTTGGATTGTATCCAAACCAAATGCCTTAGAAAGCTGGTTGGATCCTCTATGTTGTCTCGAATTTTGGGGGTGATCAGACGGTGAGAAGATTTTCATCGCTTGTCATACTTCTGACGGTCTGCATTTATCTAAAATTGCTCATTTGTTCCAAATTGCATATCTTTTACCCAAGTTTCCTGTAAAGTCTTTTGAAACTCTAAAACATTAAAAACACTTTAAAAACATTGAAAACAGAGTTAAAACACCTGCATAAGACATAATTATGATCCATAAAAGTGGTCAAAATATGGTGTTATCAACTCCCCCAGGTTTACCTTTTTGTTTGTCCTCAAACAAACTCAAGTCAGGAAAGAAATTTTTTTGAAATTCTCAGGAACTAAACAATATCTCAGTTACCGTCCTTCTAAACCATAACTAATCGTGAAACATCTATTTGGATCTAGTCTAGAAATTCTCACCAAAATAAAAGTAAAACTAGTCCGTTAATCCGTCATGCGAAAATCTACACACTTAGATATAACTTCCAGTCAACTAGCTCTCTACATTCATTAAGTGTATAGTGAATTCTCATTAAAGACATTATTCAGGGTAGACGGCGTTTGGTATTAAGGCTATTTAAGTGGTGGAGTTTAGGTGTTTAGGGTTACCTAAAGAATCTGGAGGATGCAAGATATTATGCAAAACCGCAAGAGAGAGAAGGAACTGTTGATGACCGCAGATTTTCAGTCACTTCTCCTTTACCAAATGTTGTTGCATAATCTTCCTCCTTTGTTGTAAACAGGTGTTCCCCCAGACTTAGATCTTTTCTGAGAATCATAAAGATAATCTCTAAAACTCCATAAAATCAAACTCTAGCTTGCCTCAAGGATAAAATTCGATCCTCGTAGTCTCTCTAAGGTTTTAAATTTCCTTTTCTTTCTATTTTTTTCTTTTCTTTTTCGGGGGTTTTTTATTTATTTTTTATTTATTTATTTTTTTTGAAAAGGGACG
This sequence comes from Eutrema salsugineum, assembly GCF_000478725.1. Lineage (NCBI taxonomy): Eukaryota > Viridiplantae > Streptophyta > Magnoliopsida > Brassicales > Brassicaceae > Eutrema > Eutrema salsugineum. The sequence continues at coordinate 8,409,497 of NW_006256901.1, read as the reverse complement.
AAATTGTACCAGGATTTTGAAGTTTTTCCAAGGCAAACTGAGTTTTCTCCTTTTGTTGAATTGTTCAAATAAAATCGCAGGTCTTCTTCAGAGACTGAAAACCGCGTTGATCCTCTTTCTCTCTGACGTTTTTGCACATATCTGCATATAAGACAATGAAAAACAAGAATACATGTGGTTTGAAAGAGGTTAGGTTTGGTGGGGAACTGGCTAAAGATAAACTAGCCAATCAGGATCAACAAAGAGTGGTAAAAGGATAAAGGAGTCCTGAATGTATGATTCGTTTCCCTGATCTAATGTTCCAATGAGAAAATTAAGTCAGAATTAAGTCCAGATAAAATGAGCTAGTATATCCTGTCAGAAAGAATCTCCATGAATAGAAGTCCTGTAGTGGGATTTCGTAATGCAAGTATTCGAGCTACCGCCTAGTCTAGGCCTAGATCACAAAAGAGCAAAAAAACGAGGAAATAGCGTAGAAGCACACTGGTCTAAATCATCATAGTTTGTTTATTGTGTTCCTGGTCTGAAAACTGTTTTGAAAAATATTTTGAAAACGATTTTTGAAAATTTTTTTGAAAAATTTGACGGGAAAAATTTTATGTAAACATTTTCAAAAACTTATTGAAAAATTTTATGTGTCCAAAACAAACTCAAAACAAATCAAATTTCATTAGTAACGGATGAACATCCTCCCCCAGACTTATTTCACATTGTCTTCAGTGTGATAAATCTTGGAAAGAATGGTAAAGAAAATAGAAAAGTTGAAATGTTTAAGAGTACTTATCGTACTGGAGAGTGCTGCTCGTCTTTTGTATTTGTTATTCCTTAGTGAAAACATGAAATTAAATAAAACAGAAACATAGCAATGAAAATAGAAAATAAAGGTCAAAGGGAAATAAATAAAATACCAAGTGGGTTGCCTCCCACTAAGCGCTTGTTTCAAGTCGTTAGCTTGACATTGTTGCTCGATTAGACTTAACCGGGGTCGTGACACTCCTTGGTCTCATCATTGGCCAATGATGGATCAATCAAAAACATCACTTCTCTTCCGTCTTCTCTTTCTTCAGCCAGATATGGTTTTACACGCTGTCCATTCACTGTAAAAAAGTTGCCGGTTTTGTCCCATAGGACAATGGCTCCGTATGGCTTGACTTCCTTTATCGTGAAGGGTCCTGACCATCTTGAACGTAATTTTCCTGGAAAAAGGTTAAGACGGGAATTGAAAAAAAGAACCTTATCGTTAGCAGCAAAAGTTCTAGGAATAATCTTCTTATCATGATATGCTTTAGTCTTCTCCTTGTAGATCTTCGAGTTTTCGTAAGCATTAACTCGTGAAGTTGAAGTAGTCTTCTTTCTCCAGCTGTTTTCAGGTTCATATTCATCTCCTTAACAGTCCATTGCGCTTTATACTCAAGTTCTACTGGAAGGTGACATGCTTTTCCGTAAACTAGATTGAATGGTGTTGTTCCCAATGGTGTCTTGAATGCTGTTCGGTATGCCCATAATGCGTCGTCAAGCTTTGTAGACCAATCCCTGCGATGAACTGCAGTTGTTTTCTGCAAAATCGACTTGATTTCTCTGTTTGAGATCTCTACTTGACCGCTGGTTTGGGGATGGTATGGAGAAGCAACTTTATGTGTAACTCCATTCTTTCTAAGAAAATTCTCGAAAACTCTGTTGATGAAATGCGATCCTCCGTCGCTTATCACAATTCTAGGAACTCCAAAACGTGGGAATATAACAGATTTAAACAGCTTCATGACGACCTTTGCATCATTGGTGGGACTAGCAACTGCTTTAACCCATTTAGAGACGTAGTCTACTGCTACTAAGATGTATTGGTTTCCAAAAGAAGTAGGAAATGGTCCCATAAAATCTATTCCCCAGACATAAAAAATTTCGACTTCGAGAATAAAATTTTGAGGCATCTCATTCCTTTTGCTTATGTTACCCATCCTTTATACTCTTCGTCTGTCTTCTCTCTATACCAAGAGGTGGACTCTCTGACTTCTTTAATCTCCTGTTTTGATTCAGCAATATCACTTGAGTTTTGTATGATGTCATACCCTTGTTTTGTCTGCTCTGTTGCGACTTGGTGGATCATCTCAGCTAGTGTTTGTGAGTCCTTGTGGTTTTGCTCTTCCAAAACTCGAACATGATTGGCCATATCATCGAGTTTTTTGTTGAACTCTTCAGAGATTGAATCAATTTTCTTAGGCAGGGTGTTCTCGGTGAGAATCTGCTGATCAAGGAACTGGTTTATCATTCCTTCGAGGCGTCCCAAACGTCTGCTGATCCTCAAGTTGTCCTCTTGCTGACTAGGGTTCTGAAGTGGAGGATTATAGGTGTGTGGCTCGAAGTAGGTTGGAGGTGGACCATAAGGATCTTCCCGGCGTCGAAAAGTCTCTCTGCGCCGGTGGTAAGGGTGGTTTTGCTGGCTGTATCGATCCATGTAGCTAAGATTTCGGACTTGGTGTTCTTCTCTGCGTCTCGTGGCTTGAGGAGTGTTATAGAAACCTTCCTCATAGTATATATTTCGATTTATAGGATCCATATCTTCTGAAATGAAAACAAAATAACCGAAAAATGGAAAGTTGCAGAAAAGGGGGTTCTAGAGTCGATTTACTAACCTTTCTCGGGGTTTTGCAGAAAAGAAAACGCGTGCCTTTCCCGGCAACGGTGCCAAAAACTTGATGTGGTCTGGGTGTGGGTGTCGAAGGTTGTCAAGTTTTACCCTAATTGAAATCAATAGCCGCAAGTGCACAGCTGATCGATTGTAGTACTTAGGGATCGAATCCACAGGGAAGGAGGATCTTTTCCTGCAAAAAGCCTTTGAAATAAGTATAAAGTAAGGAAGTCTAGAACCAAAACGGTTTTTTGGGGGTTTGGTAGTGTGTTTAAAATGTAAAAACAAAATATTAAAAGAGAATACAGGAATTAAATTGCGTAATAACTAAACTTAACGTAAATGACTAAAAAAATGTAAAAAACGGATATCTAATTGCTTAAATGAAAATGAACTAAAAAGGAAAGACAATATTGAACTAAAGCTGAAAGAAAATCGGTGTAAATCAATGGGAAAGAAGGCGTTGGGCTTCAGGGAAGTTTTCTCAGGGGTACGAACGATTCAAAACATTGCTAGAGAGTAAATTGGTAAGATCTTAGCTTAAACTTTTCGAACTGGAGTCACAGACGTATGAATACGCCACTGTCGTGATCATAGACAACTATCTCTCTCAACCCTGACCAGTAGGTTTCCACTCTGGCCCTGGAAGAGAAGAGATGCATTATGTTTAAGATTCGTCCTAATTCACAAATCGCCCATAGGTAGGTTTCCACTCCTATGTTTGTTTTGCTCTCCCAAACTAGATCTGATACCTGATGAACACTTTCGTGTCACCAAGCATCTGGATCAGATTGTAGTTCATGACGCTACTCTCATGCAGTAAAAACGAATTCAGAAGAAAAAGTTCTAAGATTCGGCTCAAAAGCTCATGGAATCCTCATCGAACATATAAATCCCCATCGAAAATCCCTTAATCCCAATAATAAAACTACTCAGACATAATGAACGAAATCAAAAACATAGTATTAATAAGTAGAAGAGAAACCGAAATTGATAAAGAAAGAACAAGGGTTCAAGAGAACAAATCTCTCTCTCCCTAAAAGCTAAAGCAAAAACAATAAAAGTATGAAGTAAATATTTCGGTGGTGAAGAGATCTTTCTTCGATTAGGGTTCCTAAAACATGTATTTATAGTGCTCTGGACGTCACTTAGAGTTTCTTTAAATGAGGGAATCATTGTGGGCTTCAGAAATGGGCTTTTGGGCTTGGAGTTGGCTTGCCGCGGTCGGGAGTGCTGTGACCGCGGGGAATGAGTGGTTTGCCGCGGTCGGGATGCTCCTGACCGCGGGAAATTGCTTGTTGGCCGCGGGTGGAAGTGCTTGCCGGCTGGTTTACGGGACATCTTGCTCTTCGCGTATCTTTTGATTGAACCGTTGGATTTCCAAGCTGTAAAGTGCACTGGAAAGCTGATACTTCCATCTTTAAGGTCTCCAAATTTGAGCTGGATCAGACGGTGAGAAGGCCTTCAATCAGGGGTGAACTTCTGACGGTTTGATTCTGAGCTGAAATCTGGTTTTCTATCCATTTTGTTAAGCTTTTCCCTAAGTTTCCTGAAAAGAGTCTTAAAACTACAAATACTAGAAAAACGTGATAAAAATACTTAAAAGCAATTAAAAACATAGAAAAAATATTTCAAAACGATCCATAAAAGTGGTCAAAATACGGTGTTATCAGTGCAGCATTGGCATTGGTAGGGGTAGTATCTATTGCATAGATGTTTTCTTCTGGCAAACTATCATTTAATGGCAATCTTTTTTCAACTCGAATTCGTGAAAGATGGTCTGCAACTCCATTATCTGCGCCTTTCCGATCTCGAATTTCGATGTCAAATTCTTGCAGTAGGAGGATCCATCTTATCAACCTCGATTTAATGTCTTTCTTAGACATTAAATACTTGATTGCAGCATGATCAGTATGAACTATAACATTAGATTCTACGAGATAAGAACGGAATTTCTCAAATACAAATACGACAGCTAGAAGTTCCTTTTCTGTTGTTGCATAGTTGCATTGAGCTTCGTCTAGTGTTCTGCTTTTGTAGTAGATTACGTGCAGTTTCTTATCTTTTCGTTGGCCAAGCACTGCTCCGACTGCATAGTCACTTGCATCACACATGATATCGAATTGGAGTTCCCAATCAGGTGCTTGCACGACTGGAGCGGAGACAAGGGCTTCTTTGATCTTATGAAACATGGCTAAGCATTCATCATCGAACTCGAAGTTTGTTTTCTTGCAAAGCAAGCGCGTAAGAGGTCTAGCTATTTGAGAGAAATCTTTAATGAAGCGCCTATAGAATCCTGCGTGTCCTAAGAAACTACGGATGCCTTTTACATTTTTGGGTGGTTGTAGGCTTGTCATGACTTCAATTTTAGCCTTGTCAACTTCAATTCCTTTTCCCGAAATTCTGTGCCCAAGCACGATTCCGTCTCGTACCATGAAGTGACATTTTTCCCAATTTAATACTAAGTACTTATCTTTACATCTTTGCAGAACTTTACCAAGGTTGCCTAGGTATTTTTCAAAAGAAGATCCATAGACAGAGAAATCGTCCATGAATACTTCCATGAAATCTTCAATAAAGTCTGTGAAGGTCGACATCATGCATCGCTGGAAGGTAGCAGGTGCATTACACAATCCAAAAGGCATACGTCGGTAAGCGAACGTGCCATATGGACAAGTAAATGTCGTTTTTTCTTGATCCTCCAGTCGAATAGGAATTTGGAAAAATCTAGAGTATCCATCAAGGAAGCAATAGTAAGGGTGATTAGCTAACCTTTCTAGCATTTGATCTATGAAGGGAAGTGGAAAATGATCTTTCCTAGTTGCTGTGTTCAGTTTCCAGTAATCAATGCACATACGATGTCCACTTACTGTTCTTGTAGCGATCATTTCATCCTTATCATTTTTAATGACTGTAACTCCTCCTTTCTTTGGAACAACATGAAATGGGCTAACCCAAGTGCTATCTGAGATAGGACAGATTATTCCAGCTTCTAAAAGCTTCATAATCTCCTTCTTGACAACATTCATGAGATTAGGGTTCAGTCTCCTTTGACTTTCGATTGAGTTTTTAGCATTATCCTCTAGATTAATCTTGTGCATACAAAGATCTGGAGAGATTCCAGGTATGTCATCAAGTGAATATCCTAAGGCTTTTCTATGCTTTCTCAGCTCAGTCAACAGCATTGTGGTTTTTTTTTCTGTCAAACCAGAGTTTATAATGACAGGATAAGTAGAATTTGGTCCAAGGAAAGCGTACTTAAGTCCAACAGGAAGAGGTTTAAGCTCGACTTTAGGGGCTTTAAGCTCACTCCAAGGATCATTAATTGATGCGGCAATGTCTTTAGGATGTGTAGGAATGTTTGTTTGGTCTTTAAGATCTAGATAGTTTAGAGGTTTCCTATAAGTTTTGGACTTATCAAGCATACGAGCACATTCATTCAAAATTTCTTCAAGGAAATTGCGTTCGTCTTTTGTGGGTGAAAGTGTGACACTTAAAGGGTCATCTAGAAGTAGATCTTCATAGAATTCCTCAATAATTCCGTCTAACTCATCAATCCAACAAATTTTGCCATCCAAAGTCGGTTTATCGAAACTTTTGTTCATATCAAACTGCATAACTAGACCGGCTAGATGAAGGTCGATTTTTCCTTTTGGGACATTGATTATGGCTCCAGCTGTAGATAGGAATGGTCGTCCAAGAATAAGTGGATCCTTAGGTTCTCTTTCTAGTTCTAGAACTACGAAATCAGTTGGTGATGCGTGTCAACTGCGTGAGAGAACAAGTTTTACCCTTAACAAAAACAAATGAAAGCCGCAAGTGCACAACTAATCAGTTGTAGTATTTAGGGATCGAATCCACAGAGATTTGTGTGCCTGGTATTCTTCTACGATTTCTAACTTTATGTCTAGACTAGATTGGTTTTAGAGGTTGGTTGTTTGTCACGGATTAAACTAAAACAAAAAAAGCAAATAAATCTATCCTAAGGAACAAGTAGAAAAATCGAATGGAAAGCAAATAAAGCAAGCAAAATATCAAACTAAAGCAATTGAAATGCAGATCTAAATAAGCAAGTAAAAATTGAATGGTTTGTAAACTATGGCTAAAAACGCTGAGCTTTCGGGAACTCTACAGGGATCATAATCGGTTTTAACACTAGGGATGATAGATTGGGATTGACGGATTTCGAAATATAGGGTTCTAGAGCTAGAGTACGGCGGTATGACTACGTCACTGTCGTGATCATAACCAACTGTTTTTCGCAACCCTGACCAGTAGGTTTCCACTCTGGCCCTGGAAGAGAGAGAACGCAAGAGCTGCACAAGACTCGTCAGTACTCACGATCTTGCCGCAGGTAGGTTTCCACTCCTACGAAAAAATCGTCTGTTTCATTCTAGGTCTGATACTTAATGAACACTTTCGCAACACTAACTATCTAGATCAGATACTAGGTAATCAATCAAGCATACATGCAATAAGAATGAGAATAAATAGAGAACAAAGTTAAATTCCCAGATCTATAAACATAGATGTCTTAATCGATTATGAGAGCCCTTTTTGGGAACCCTAAGCCCAACTCGGGATCTACTCAGACATGGCTGAGGTCGACATCATCATTGGTTTTAATAAAAGTAATCAAAAACATTAAAGAAAAGAGATGAAAGAAAGCTTCTCTATTGAAGAACTCAGACTTGAACAATCTTCTATAAAAATCGCATAAAACGGCTAAAGGAAATGGGTTTCTGTAAAAGTATGAAGGGTGTCTCTAAAAACGACCTAAATGACAAGTATTTATAGTCTTCAATACTCCATGGTCTCTAGGGTTCTGGAATTGAGGCTGAGAAATGACTTTGGGCTTCAGAAATATGGGCTTTAATTCGGAGTTGGCCGGCCGCGGTCGGGAGTAACGTGACCGCAGGAAATAGGTGGTTGGCCGCGGTCGGGAAGCTTGTGACCGCGGGAAATAGGCTGGTGGCCGCGGTCGCGTGACTTGCTGGCCGTGTTTGAGTGTCTCCGGGGCAAATGGAATATCTTGAGATCCAACCGTTGGTATGTCTCCAAACCAAGTGCAATTGAAAGCTGGTTGATTCTTCTATAAGTTGTCCAATTTTGAGGGTGATTAGACGGTGAGAAGGTCTTCGTCTCTCCATGAGAGTTCTGACGGTCTGCATTTATCCAAAAGAGTATTTTTGTTCTAATTTGTGCCTCTTTATCCCAAATTAACTGAAAAGTCTATTAAAATCCGAAAACATAGAAATCCTTTGAAAACCTTTGAAAATGGAGTAAAAATATCTGTAAAAGACATTAAAATGATCCATAAAAATGGTCAAAATCCGGTGTTATCAACTCCCCCAGACTTAGTCTTTTGTTTGTCCTCAAACAAAACAAAGGCCAAATCTCGGTGAGAGGTTTGAAAACGCAGGAACTAAACAAAATCTCAGAGACCAAACTTCTAGACCAATATCAATCATTATGCATCAATCGGGAATAGCCTAGAAAATTCTCACTAGCAATACGGGCATAACTAGTCCGTTAATCCGTCATGCAGAAATCTACTGCACTAAGATCTAACTTCTAGTCAACTAGCTCTTAACATTCATTAAAAATCTCGGTGGTTCTCATCAAAGAAAATATAAGCAAGGCAATCTAGGCTAGGTGTCAAAAGGGTTATTCTAGGGGTAAGGCTTAAAGTGTTTATGGGTTACCTGAGGATCTGGAGGATGCAAGATATTATGCAAAACCGCTAGAGAGAGTGAAGCTGTTGGTATCCACAATTTTCAGTCACTTTCTTCTTGCCATAGATTCATGGTCTTCTTCCTCAGGTTCTCTCCTAACTCCCCCAGACTTAGATTTTTGAAAATCTTTCAAAACCATAGCTCTTTAAACGGATAGTGGTTGCTTCTTGCTCCAAAAATTTCGACAATCCAAGACTCATTAGGTTTTTTGTTTCCCTCTCTCTTTTATTCATTTTTTTTTTGAAGGAGGGAGCACCTTTAGAGTCATAGAGAGTACGAAATTACCAATTAAAATTGGTCTTGTAAAGCTTAATAAGGTTTTTGATACTCTTCCTTCTCAACTCCATTCAGTCTTCCTTGTGAGTGACTGAAAACTGCGTCGTTGCTCTTCTCTCCGATGTTTTTGCACATATCTGCTGATATAAACTAAAGAGAGAATGCATGAGGATTGAAAACAAGGGTTTTGGGTTTTGGGACGATGCCTGCCTAAAATCAATGATGAGAAAATTAGATATCAATATTAAGGTCAAATAAAATGAGCTAGTATATCCTGTCCGAAAGAATCTCCATGAATAGAAGTCCTCTGGTGGGAGTTCGTAGTGCAAGTACTCTAGCTACCGCCTAATCTAGTGCTAACCACAAATGAGCTATCATGCGTAGTGTAGAAGCGTGCATGTCTAAATCATCATAGTTTTGTGTCAAACATTCCTGAAAGATACTTAAGGTCGAATAGGTTACATATTAAAATTTAAAAAGTATTTGAAATTTGAAAGCAAAAGCAATAAAATGATTAGTACGGATAGACATCCTCCCCCAGACTTAAATCACACTGTCCCCAATGTGAAAAAGCTGATGAGAAGATGGTAAATAAAAGGGAAAATAAAATAAGATAAAAGAAAAGAAAATGATGATAGAACCGTGATGGCTGTTAAATGACAGTGAAGTGCTGATCAATCACTCATCCTCCGATGTGTCTGCTTCAAACTGGTGCTGCTCCTGTAGGAAGGTGACAACGCGCTCAAATCGTCATCCTTGTCTCTCAACTCTGCGCTCCAGGTCAGAATGTGTGTGTGATGATGTCGATGATGAGGTGTGGCCGGTCGAAACAGATGGCTGAAAGTGAGCACAGGCCGCAGCTGCATCGTGCTTTGCCTTGGCCACTATGTATTGGCCGATGGTGAATGGTAGACGAGGCACAGATGGCAGAAACTCATCGGGTTCCGGAGTCCACCGCGGACGTCCTCCGTTACACAATCTCGAGACTGATGCTGAAGTTAAGCAGACTCGGTGCTCCTCGGTGCCAGTACAATACTTATAACCAAACATGTCTGGATCGAAAGCGGTACGAGAGATAGTGTGATCGCGAGAGAGATAGAGTTAGGTCATACCAGACGTCGGGAAATGGATCATCAGATGAGAATTCAAATCCTACAGCCTGTAGTATCGCTGTAATAGCACTCCCGTAAGCTGGAGTAGCGTCCCCGCAACCATGTAGATTATGCTTTACCTTCACCATGTTCTGTGTTATGATCTAGGCAAATCAGGCAAGTCATGGGTCGTCCATAAATGGCATATGAAGTGTAATGAGTTCGGTCTTCAAAACACATCCCATGTTGGCTCTAGAGAAAATCGTATGTGCTAAGAGTTTGTGCAAAACTCTCACTGCAGGATGAGTAAAAATGGCTGACTTGGATCTCCCGCTATCATAGACGCTATGACCCATCTCTCTCCATAAGTCAAAATCGGGTTCTTCTCCAAGGTGAATGCCATCAGTGTATGGAAGCTTAAGAGCTTCACAAAGCGCAGAACTGGTGAGTGAGTAAGTCTGTCCACGGATAGAGAATGACAAGATGCTGTCAGATGCTCTAGGGTTCCTCCTCTTCATGTGGTGGAGGGTGACCGTTGCTAAGAACTCGCGGACTAGCTCGGGATAAGTTGGAAGGTTCAGCTCCATGTAGGGTCTCAACTTAAGTGCATCGATGTACCAGATTACATCTTCTCTAATTCCAAGCATCTCGAGTGTATGATAATCAATGCAAGGCGTCGGTTTGATGTTCAGCTTCTTGAAACGTCTTGCATAGTCCACTCTCGAGTTGATCTCTTTCCCAATGTATCGGATCTGTGGTAGCTTGGGAATGGCTCGTGTTTCTCTTGAGTGCTGGAGCAGTCTCATCACGTAGTTTCTTCTTCTTGGTCTGGCTTGGTTCAGCATATACTCTCCAAGAGTAACATCATCGGGAATGTCCTCAGAGCTGTCACCAGTGCGACGGTTTCTTCGGGATCTGTTTTGTTCCATTTTTCCTACAAGACGAGATGATTCTTGGAAAAAGAGTGAATATGGATGCTGATTTTAACACATTAACGATCAGTTATACTAATCCTAGTATCAAGAGATTAGTTAAATCCACAAGCAAGCATAATTGACATTGAATCAAAGAAATCGAGTAGTTCATGACCAGATTTGGATTTTTGATGTTCTCAACATAGAAATCTTCTAAAAATCGGTTTTAATGAGCAATTTCCATGTCAAATCTATAGGTTACCTAATTCTAATCACTAATCACAGAAGACTTAATCAAATTTACCAATTTTTTTCTGTTCCAAAATCTATTTTTATATAGCATGTAGAATCCAAATTTCAAAAATCTCAATTCCTCTTAAGCTAGCTGTTAAAATCGATTTTCAGATAACCTAGAAGGATAATCTATTGTTCTTAAGCTATTTCTACCATCAATAAATCAAGATTTGGGCTTTTTAAGAAAACTCTAAATTCCAAAATCAATTAAAAATGGCGAGTGTGAGCTTCATACCTTGCTGGAAAGAGAGATTTGATGACAGATTTGAAATCAGCTTTGAAAAAGAGTGAGGTTTGGGCCAAGAATCTCTTAAAAAGCTTAAGAATTGAAAAAGATGTTCTATCTCCTAAATCTCCAAATCTTTAGGAAGAGAAGAGATAAAGAAGTTTTTGATCCAAAAAGTGTGTTTCCTTTCTTTAAAAAGTGTTTTTGTAGCAAAAACGGGAAATTTACGGGAATTCAAAAACTTACGGAAACTTACCTTTCTTGTCATGTACGCAAAGGGGGGGGGGAGGTTTAAAACTTATGGAAAACCTTAACGGGCTTTACCAGGAAAGCTCCAGGAATCACCGGGAAATCACCGGGAATCGCCAGGTAACACCAAGAAACACCAGGTAACACCAGGAATCACTAGGAATCACCAGGTAACACCGGGAATCACTAGGAAACACCAGGTAACACCGAGAATCACCGGGAATCACCGAGAATCACCGGGAAACACCAGGTAACACCAGGAATCACCAGGAACTTTTTGAAAATAAGCGGAAGTCCGAAATCCCGTCTCAACGACCAACGGCCGTGGTCAGGAGACGCGCGACCGGGGTGATTATAGGCTCGGCCGCGGTCACATTCACGGTGCCGCGGTCGATGATGCTTTGGCCGCGGGTCGGTTGGTCGCGAACGCGACCCTTTTTCCTGCGGCCTTCGTCCAACTTTCAGGTTTCTGCCAGGCCAAGCAGCTAAAAACCTCTCATTCTTTCTCGGTTTTTCTAATTTTTTTGATTTTTTGTGCTTTTGTTTTATAAAAATAGCTGAAACTTAAAAGAAAAAGAAAACATAAATTGTAAAAAGAAAACTAAAAGAAAGAGTACCTAAATGGGTTGCCTCCCATTAAGCGCTTTTGTTTTAAGTCGTTTAGCTCGACGTAGGCATGAAAAGTCAGGCTGATTTTAATGGCACTCCACTTAATGTGCCTTTATCATTTCCGATCGCTGGAGGTTTAACTTATTCTCCTTGAGGAGCCATCTTTTTTCCTTTACTCTTCTTTCGAACCTTAACGTTGTTTAAAACCCTTTTTGTGTTCTCGATCAGCTCCTGGATTTGGTCCTCACTAGTCTCTGTCGCATCTGGTGGAATGATGATCTTGATCTTCGCAAAAGCTCTAGGCTTCTCCTTTTCTTTTTCTTTTGGCCGGTTTTTTCTTTGCTTGGAAAATCATCTAGTATAGTCGGGTAAAGCCTTCTGCAATCTACATTGAGGAAGACATCATGCCGGTTTGCGTGATTGATTACTGCTCCTACGGTAGCTAGAAATGGTCTCCCGAATATGAGTGCTCTCTCATTGTCTTGATCCATTTCCAGGACTTGGAAATCTGCTGGAACAATCTTGTCTCCTACTAGAACTTGTAGATCATGAATCGCCCCTTCAGTATCCTTTTGAGATGAATCTCCAAAGATAACCTTGACCGTCGATGTCTTTAAGGTTTTTACGCCCATTTTTTGGCCAATGTCTTTGACATGATGTTGACATTGGCTCCGGATTTGCACAGAGAGTCTGTGAATTTGATTCCTGAAATGAAACATTGGAAAACAAAACGTCCCGGATTGTCGGCGTTTGTAAGCCTTTGAAACGGTGAATGTTGAGGTACCTTGAATGGTGGTTGCTTGGAATCGACATTCTTGTAAAGTGGTACAAAGATTGGGTTTTCTTCATCCTTTCCATCGGTTCTGGCTTCTTCTTCGGGCAGTGTGGTTATGGCATTGCAAAATCTCTTGGGGTTATCCTTAACTCTTCCGGGAAGAGCTCCACTTTGCCTCTTCATAGAGTCGGCTGTTTGGGCAACTTGTACGTCTAGCTTTTTGACGTGCGAAGATAAAGCTTCAAACTTCCCGTTCAGGTCATTGTACATGCAGTCAACCTTCACGTTCTTGTCTTTAGATGATTTCTCGTTTGTCATAACAAGCTGTTGGATGGACTGTTCAAGTCTTCCGATTTACGAAGCTAGCTGGTTCATTGTGACTCCTTGCTGTTGTACAAATTGATTGTTAAAACCCGTACCTTGATAGTTATATGGCTGTCGCGGTTGATAGGCTCCTGTCCCTCCGAAGTTTCCACCTTGGAACTTGTTTTGGAATTTATTTTTGCTGTGGTGGGTGGTACTGATCTTGAGGATTCTCCACGTTTGGATTGCGGTAAGAGAGATTGTTGTAATTTGCATTCCGGAAGTTGTTGTTGAAGCCATTGTTGAAGCGATTTGGATATGGTGCTTGTGCTCCTACATAGTTCACCTTTTCTTCTTGAAAGGCTGGATTAATGTGATCGATATCACTAGGTCCTTCATCCTCTGCACCATTGTTGGTCTCACAAGCATGGATTGGGCGATTGTTGCTTTTCAAAAGCTGGCTCATCATGTTCTTCAACTCGGTTATCTCCTTGTTGTCTTCTCCGGTTTGCTTCGTCGACCGATCGTATTCAGGAAAATCATTGCTATTGGCTTTAACCAAATTCTCGATGAGGGCTCTTCCTTGTGCTATCATCTTTTGTCCAAAATCTCCATTGCTAGCTATATCAAGCAAAAGTTTGTATTTTGGTTGCAAACCTCGGTAACACGTGCTCAGCAGGCTTGATCCGGGAAACCCATGGTGTGGGCAATCACGTTCATACTCCTTAAAACGTTCCCAGGCTTCATAGAACGGTTCAGTCGGTCCTTGCTGAAAACTTGAGATCTTGGTTCTCAACAAGTTCGACCTTGACATAGTATAAAAGTGGTTCAGGAAAGCAATTTTACATTCTTCCCAATTTCTAATTGATCCTGCAGGCAAATATTTCAACCAACGGTGAGCTTTGTCTGCTAATATAAAAGGGAACAACTTACACTTTAAATAGTCTGCTGGAACTTGGTTTGTTCTCATCATGCTGCAGATTTCTTCAAAGAGCTCGATTTGGTCCATTGGATGTTCAGAAGGAACTCCATGGAACTGGTTTTGTTTCACCAATGAGATGATTTGAGGCTTGACTTCAAACTCATTCCAGTTCGGAAATGGAACTTGAAGTGCGGATCGGTTCTGAAAATTTTGAGTAGGTCCATCGAAATCAGCTACGCGATGGTTCCTAGCTTGTCTTCGGTGTTGATATGCTTGCTGAACAGGGCGGTTAACGCGTCCATTTGGCTGCATCTCCTGGTGGTCACCATCAGCTGCATTGATAGGTGCATCAAGGTCTTCACGTTCTTCTCTCTCGTGGTTTTGATGGTTTCTTGGAGGAACTTCATCCTCTTCTCCAACTTGTTGAGGATGATTACCTCCTCTGTGATCGTTCTCTTCATTTTCTCCAAGTTCGGACCCGTCGTGGTCCATGTTTAAAGCAATTGAAATGCAGATCTAAATAAGCAAGTAAAAATCGATTGGTTTGTAAACTATGGCTAAAAAAGCTGAGCTTTCGGGAACTCTACAGGGATCATAATCGGATTTAACACTAGGGATGATAGATTGGGATTGACGGATATCGAAATATAGGGTTCTAGAGCTAGAGTAAGGCGGTATGACTACGTCACTGTCGTGATCATAACCAACTGTTTCTCGCAACCCTGACCAGTAGGTTTCCACTCTGGCCCTGGAAGGGAGAGAACGCAAGAGCTGCACAAGACTCGTCAGTACTCACGATCTCGCCGCAGGTAGGTTTCCACTCCTACGGAAAAATTGCCTGTTTCATTCTAGGTCTGATACTTAATGAAAACTTTCGCAACACTAACTATCTAGATCAGGTACTAGGTGATCAATCAAGCATACATGCAATAAGAACGAGAATAAACAGAGAACAAAGTTAAAATCCCAGATCTATAAACCTAGATATCTTAATCGATTATGAGAGCCCCTTTCGGGAACCCTAATTCCAACTTCGGGATCTACTCAGACATGGATGAGGTCGACATCATCATTGGTTTTAATAAAAGTAATCATAAACTGTAAAGAAAAGAGATGAAAGAAAGCTTCTCTATTGAAGAACTCATACTTGAACAATTTTCTAAAAAAAACGCATAAAACGGCTAAAGGAAAAGGGTTTTTGTAAAAGTATGAAGGTTGTCTCTAAAAACGACATAAATGACAAGTATTTATAATCTTCAATACTCCATGGTCTCTAGGGTTTCGAAATTGAGGCTGAGAAATGACTTTGAGCTTCAGAAATATGGCTTTAATTCGGAGTTTGCCGGCCGCGTGACTTGCTGGCCGTGTTCGAGTGTCTCCAGAACAAATGGAATATCTTGAGATCCAACCGTTGGAATGTCTCCAAACCAAGTGCAATTGAAAGCTGGTTGATTCTTCTATAAGTTGTCCAATTTTGAGGGTGAGCAGACGGTGAGAAGGTCTTCGTCTCTCTATGAGAGTTCTGACGGTCTGCATTTATCCAAAAGAGTCTTTTTGTTCCAATTTGTGCCTCTTTATCCCAAATTACCTGAAAAGTCTTTTAAAATCCGAAAACATAGAAATTCTTTGAAAACCTTTGAAAATAGAGTAAAAACACATGTAAAAGACATTAAAGTGATCCATAAAAATGGTCAAAATCCGGTGTTATCAGTTGGTATGGAACATTTTTCGATTTCTATGGGAACATCTATTAAGACACCTACGGGTTGTCTAACGGAACGATCAGCTAATACCAAAGAAATTTTAGTGGGCTGGAAAGTGTGGTGTCCTAAACGTTTTACTACTGAAAGGGGCATCATGTTTCTGCTAGATCCTAAATTACAGAGTGCATGCTCAAAAGCTCTATTGTTGATAGTGCATGAAAGTACGAAGCTTCCAAGATCGTTTTTCTTTTCAGGGATTCGGCTTTTCAGGATAGAACTACATTCATGGGTTATCATCATAACGCCTTCTTCAAGAGTTAAATTATTTGTTAGAATACCCTTCATGTATTTTCTTAAAGCGGGAATCATAGCACAAGCTTCTACGAAAGGTAATCTCACATTTAATTGATCAATTAACTCTTTCAGCTTAGCTTTTTCTTTCTCTTTCTTAGGGGCTCTTAAGGTTCTAGGATATGGAGGTTTAGGTTTGTAAACACGAGTTGGTGGAGGTGGAATCGGGTATTCTCCGAGGATTTCCCGGGATGAATCTTGTCTTACTTCTTCTCCATCCTTTTCTCCTACCACTTCTTTTTCAATATCTACTATCGTGATTCTTTCTCTTTCTTTTTCCTTTTCCTTACCCTTTTCCTCATCTTCGGGATCTTTAGGAAATTCAGGCTCTTTGTAAGCTAATCCACTCCTAAGTGTGATAGCTTTCACATGATCAGAGGGATCTGCATCACTTGAGCTTTCGAAAGAGTTTTCACTTGGCTCCTCCTCGGAATTATCTATGTTTTTAGAATTAGTTTTGATCATCAGGCTAAGGAAGGTGGAAAATTTATCATTGAAATCTCCTTGCATTGTTTTTAGTTCAGATCTAAGATCACTAATTTCTACAGACCTAGATTTTTCAAGCTCTAGAATTCTTTTGTTTAGATTTTTCAGCTTCAGAAGGGGGAAAACTAGGATAGGGATTGGAATTAGATTGAACAGCCCAGATTGGTTCGGAAGGTGATGTCCAGGCAAGTTCGGAACACGGTTTCCCGCGGTCAAAAGGCTCGTGACCGCGGTGAAATGGCTCTTGGCCGCGGTCAGCATCATCACGACCGCGGTGAAAGCTTTGTTTGCCGCGGTCCGAATGAATGGACCCGCGGTGATCAGAAACAAATGGGAAATCTTGGATTTGATAGACTTCTGCAGTTTTAACCATCTCTTGATCATAAGAATCCATTGGGTTGTCCCAACCATCAAAGTTACACGCATTGTGTGCCTTGTTTGGTTGTTGCAATCCAAGTTGACTCATTATGTGATGGAGACACATCATAACTTCTGAAATCTCTTCTTTCTTCTCAGGAAATGCATAATTACCAAAGGTTGCTTGATTACGGATGCTGCTTGCGAAATTGTTGATGAAAACATGAGCATCTTCTACAGATCTAGTTGAGAAGTCTCCATTACTTGCTGTGTCGAAAGAGTGTCATAACTCTGGAGTAATACCTCGATAGAAGATACCCATCCGGTATTTGTCGGTATATCCATGGTGTGGACAATTTCTTTGGTATTCCCTAAATCTTTCCCAAGTATCTAAAAGATCTTCATCTTCTTTTTGTCTAAAAGTTCTTATCTTGTTCCTTAAGAGATTGGAACGATTTCTAGTATAAAAACGATTTAGAAAAGATGTCCTACACGCTGCCCATGTTTTTTAGTGAAGCAGTTTGCAAAGATTTTAGCCATTTGCTGGCGTTGTCTCTCAAAGAGAATGGGAAAAGACTGCACTTGTGGTAATCCCCATTTGCTGTAATGGTTGCACATAATTCTTCGAACGTCTCGATATGGTCAATCGGGTGTTCAGACATGAAACCATGGAATTGATTTTGTTGAACTAAATGGATATAGGGTACCTTAATTTCGGTTTTGCCATCCTCTGGTAAGGCTGGTTGTATAGCTCTTCGATCTCCCATGAAATTTTCGAGTGAATCAAAACTTCCAATCAGTTCATCATCATCTTCATGTTTTGCCGATCCGACTAGCTCATTGTCATCATAGATCGGTTCTTCAAACTCATCATTAGTCAGGTCATCATCGCTAGGATCACCATCCACACGATATGGTGGATCTAATGGATCATCGCTGGGAACATGTTCCAGGTCTCTCATCGCAGAAAAACCTGAAACAAAATCAAAAGAAAAAGTAAAAGTAAACAAGTGTTCTAATGGATTTATGCTGGGATTCGCAACGAAATAAATCAAAGTCCCCGGTAACGGCGCCAAAAATTTGATTGCGATTGTAAACGCGGGGTTGTTTGTTTTTGTTTTACTAAGCTTCAGGTTTTAAATTTATAACCCCTAAATGTCTGCAAGTGCACATATGTGCACTGTAGTACTTAGGGTATCGATCCACAGAGACTTAGTTGTTTCAGTACGAATTCACGGCAATGCTTAAATCAGACTAGAACTAAATAGTTTTGGGTTTTGGTTGTCATGAAATCTAAATCAGAAAGCTAAACAAGTAAAAGCAAATAAAAAAAACGAAAGCAAGTGCAAGCAAGTAAAAAGCGCTTTAACAAGAGGCGAATGGAAGCAAGGAACAGGCGAATGAAAAGCAAATAAAATTGAAGATTGTAAGCAATGGAAAACAAAGGTTGGGACACAAGGGGTTTTGCAGGGATTCATGGACTAACCTATGTTGATTTTAAACAAGTGATAAAGGTAATCAACTACGTATGTTCTAGAACTCGAGGCA
The DNA here is from genome assembly GCF_000478725.1 of Eutrema salsugineum. Taxonomy (NCBI): domain Eukaryota; kingdom Viridiplantae; phylum Streptophyta; class Magnoliopsida; order Brassicales; family Brassicaceae; genus Eutrema; species Eutrema salsugineum. The sequence goes on along the minus strand of NW_006256901.1, from coordinate 8,391,032 downwards.
CAGAAGTATGAATAGCCTACTTTCGCAGCACTAAACGACTATCTCTTGCCACCCTGATCAGTAGGTTTCCACTCTGATCCTGGAAGGGAGAAGATACAATAGCAGAACAAGACTCATCAACATTCACAACTCAATTACAGGTAGGTTTCCACTCCTATCGAATTATTGCTCGTTTCACTATAGTTCAGACAATCAATGAAAGCTTTCGCAACATATCATATCAGATCGGCTTCTAAGTGGCCAGCAAAGAATCACGCAGTAGAATCAAAGGCAAACGAAGAACATCTGGAAGATTAATAATCCTAAATCTATCAATTCATAAGCAAAGACACACGAAATTCCCTTTGAAAAATCCCTTTAAACCCAACTGGGTAACTACTCAAACATATTGTAAACAATCATCACAGAGTATTGAAAGTTGCAGGAAATTAAAGATGGAGGCGCGATGGTCACACCTGCAGCGGCTCCTCTTTGAAGACGGCGGCTCCTTCTCTCTAGGGTTACACGAAACCCCTCTCTTTTTGTCTAAATTTCGGCCCCTCTCTCTAGGAATGACCTAAAGGAGGTATGTATAGCTTCTGGGGTGGTTCTGGACACTTAGGGCTTCAAAAATAACGAAAGGAATTGATCTAGGCTTTAATTAAGTCGTCTGTAAAGTGAACGACCAATGTCCACAGTCGCGGTGCTTCTACCCGCGGGAAATAGGTGTTGGCCGCGTTCCAGGCTCGTGACTCTCTTCCGGAACTGCATTTTCTGTCATTCTTACCATTGGGAGTATCTGAAGATCTAACCGTTGGATTTTCTCCAAACCAAGTGCATTAGAAAGCTGGTTGGATCCTCTATGTTGTCTCAAATTGGGGGTGATCAGTCGGTGAGAAGGTCTTCATCGCTTGTCATACTTCTGACGGTCTGCATTTATCCAAAATTGCTCATTTGTTCCAAATTGCATATCTTTTGCCCAAGTTTTCTGTAAAGTCTTCTTGAAACTCTAAAACATTGAAAACACTTTAAAAACATTGAAAACAGAGTTAAAAACACATGCATAAGACATAATTATGATCAATAAAAGTGGTCAAAATACGGGGTTATCATTAGGCAAAAGTTCCGTATGGTCAGGTGAATGTCATGTTTTTTTGATCCTCTGGCCTAATAGGAATTTGGAAAAATCTAGAATAACCGTCTAGAAAGCAGTAGTATTCATGATTTGCCAATCTTTCTAGCATTTGATCAATGAATGGTAAAGGAAAATTATATTTCCGAGTTGCTGCATTCAGTTTCCGGTAATTAATGCACATTCGATGTCTGGTTATTGTTCTTGTAGCAATCATCTCATCCTTATCATTTTTTACAACAGTTACTCCTCCCTTCTTTGGAACAACATGCACAGGGCTAACCCAAGTGCTGTCCGAGATAGGAAATATGATTCATGCTTCCAAAAGTTTCATGATTTTAATTTTTCACTACTTCCATGAGGTTTGGATTTAATCTCCTTTGACTTTCAATCGAAGTTTTGGCATTGTTGTCAAGATTTATCTTGTGCATACAAAGATCTAGAGAGATACTCAATATGTCATCAAGAGAATAACCTATTGCTTTCCTATGCTTCCTTAACTCATTCAACAACATAGTAGTTTCATCTCTACTTAGACCAGAATTTACGATGACAGGGTAAGTTGAATTTAATCCAAGAAAAGTATACTTGAGTCCATTAGGAAGAGGTTTAAGCTTGACTTTTTGGGCCTTGAGCTCGCTCCATGGGTCGCTAACAGCTACCAAGGTATCTTTTGGAGGAGTAGGGATGTGAGTTTCCTCATTCAGGTCGAGGTAGTTCATGAGCTTCGCGTAATCCTCGGCTTTATAAAGCATTTGCGCACACCCTTTCGAAACTTCTTTGAGGAGGTGATAACACCGTATTTGTACCCATTTTCACCATTGATTACAAATGCTTTTTCAAAAGTTTAAATCAGTTTTAGGAAATTTTATTATGATTTCTCTATATTTGTAGATTCAAGATTCTTTTCAGGAAACTTAGGGAAAAAGATGGCAAAATGGAAGAAATCCACATTTTTAGCTCAGAGTCAGACCGTCAGAAGTTCTGCTTCAAATGAAGACTTTCTCACTGTCTGATCCAGCTCAAATTTGGAGACATTCAAGAGGAGACAAGAGGAGACAACTGTGACACCGTATTTGTACCCATTTTCATCATTGATTTCAAATGTTTTTTCAAAGGTTTTAATCATTTTTAGGAACTTTAATTATGATTTCCATGTGTTTGTAGTTTCAAGGCTCTTTTCAAGAAACTTAGGGAAATTGATGGCAAAATGGAAGAAATCCATTTTTTCAGCTCTGAGTCAGACCGTCAGAAGTTCAGCCTGAAATGAAGACGTTTTCACCCGCGGGAAAACCATGTTTTACCTGCCTTGGAAGACTCTCACCCCCGGTGGACCTTAGGACGAGCCACAAGGCCCAACATCAAAACCCACCCTAAATGAGACATGGAAGAGCCTAGGACATATAAATACATTTCTTAGCAGTCATAAACAGGTGTGTGCTCCTGTAATAAAATTTTGAGCCACCAAACTTTGTTTTTCTAGGGTTAGGCGATGGAGATGGGGATTCTTCCCCTGATCCATTGTTCTTTCTCCTTTCTATTTTACTAACTTTTCTGTTTCATTCTTTTGCATTCATCTATGTCTTTTATCATTCATTGCATCATGTAGATTAGTCCCAGAGAGTCAAGTTGTTTGAGGATTTTCGATAGGTACACATATCGACTAGAATTTCTATAGTTCTAAACCATATTCTGGATCTCATCACTTCTAAGTTGTTTATATTGCATGAGAGTAGATTCATGACCTACTCTCTGAGCCTAGAATCGATCAAAGCCACGAGAGTGTTGTATCAGATCATCCATACCTAGCTTCAGAAGAACATAGTCTCTATAGGAGTCAAGAGCTACCTATAGAGAAGATGTGAGCAGACGAATTCAATGTCGAATGCATGATCTTAATCCTAGCATGAGAGCGAGAGTTAATTATCAGATTTGAGTGATTAGTTGATTAAGATTGCGAGAGTTGGTTAATCATACACATGTCTATTCTAGTTCCATGCAGATCCCAAAAATAGATGAAGATAAATCGCCCGGAGGCTAATTGGAAATGATTTGACAACGATTAGAGTAAACCGGAGAGGTATAAATCGCCACATATGAGTTTAGAGTCTATAGTTTGAGACGGCATCCTTGAGATATTCTTTTAACAATTCATTTCCATTGCATTTTATCTCCCATAAATATTAGATTAGGTTTAGTTTAGGAACCTTAACCAAAAACCAAAACCCCCATGAGTTTATGACTTTGCTTACTTTTCCAGTTTGGTTGTTTCTTGCAGATTAGACATCTTCCATGTAGATCGACACCCTAAGTCCAACAACGTACATATGTGCACTTGCAGACTCTAGGGTTTTATAAATCTAAAATTTCTTTTGCGACCAATGGGCTTGTTAAAAAACGACAACCCTAGACCCGCACCCATCAGTCTCCTACACCAAGTGAGGAAGAAACTAGAAACAACAATGGAAATGGTTCAGTGTCTAAAGACAAGAGTCCAAAAAGAACCAAACCATTCACCCTTGGATTTTCTTCTCGAATCTTAACTGAACCATCTGAACCATTACCATGGAGACTTGCGAACTCCGCACCACCGAGATGAGCCCTATTCGCCACACCTGGTGAACCATCGACCATCTCACCCTTTGCCTCATCAGATTCTACACCAGAACTATGAGAACAGTTGGTTTAACATCATGCTTAATCGATTGGAAGCCAAGCTGAATCAGTGCCTTGCTTTCCAAGCCCTCGTTGAAGCTGCCCTGCGAACAAGGATAGATGCCATCACCATCGACCTTAACAAGAGGTTTGATGACCTCTCTGAACACGTGAAGACACTGTAGGATAAGAGAACCAAAGACAATGAAGTGTTAAATCAGAGAATGGAGTCTGTCGAAGAAGAACAAAGGAAGAACAAGTTCAACATTCGACAAAGTGAAAGGGAGCTGCAAACCCTAACTTTCAAGATTGATGACATGGATAAGGAGCTGAATGAAAGCAAGAACCAGACCTACGACTACACATTAGAGCTGTGGCAAGGCATAGCTAAGGTTGAAAACAAGACGGAAGAGCTTGATGCTACTATAGACAAAGTTGTCTATGCTTTAGATGAAGTAGAAGAGAAAGTTGAAAAAAATTCTAAAGATCATAAGAAGTATGATCTGAACACTGGAACTAATGATATGGATGCCCAAGACGTGCCTGGAAACCACTGGAAACAAGAGAACAACAATGGAGAACAAGAGATTAAAGAAGCAAGCGTGGTGAGCCGGGAGAAGCTGACCGCGGATGCAAGCACTTCACCCGCAGCCAAGACCACTTCCACCATGGCTCAGAGCATTTCAACCGCGTACGAGCCTGATTTTTCAGTTTCTGAAACCTGTTAAACTGAAGACCGACCCCTTGTGACCAGATCTTGGTTGTTTGATCAAGGTGTCTTCTCAATCACTGCACAAGCATCAAAAGAAAAGGAAGAATCCAACACTAATGCATCTTGCAACATGGTTTACACTTGTGACAATGAACTTCAAGAGCAATTCTTAGAAGATGAAGAGTATGGTTTGTTTGTTGAATATCCAAACCCTGGGGACAATTCATCTGATGACAACTCAGAACCAATAACCAAGAGCATATCCAAAGAGAGACTGATCGAATTCAACAAATTTGTGAAGTCCATTCCTCGCAACCATGAATTCGACGACATCTGGAAGCAAGGCTGCCTTCAAGTTTTATTCAGATACAGCAAGGAGACTAAGGAGAACATCTATACATATTTCAGAAGAGCCAGGTATCTATCTTTTTCTAGATCATCACCTGATTCAGCTGTTTACAGAATCCATCTCAAAGATCCCCAAGAAGCAAGTGACTACACAAACAAGATCAGCGAAGAGGCACTTGAAGAGTTCAATCAAGTAGTTCAGATTCTGCTTAAAGGAATTTCGTTTGCAAAGGCAGTATATATTACATGATCGGCTACTTCTTCTATGATAGCAAAGATTTTATCCAAGAGATGAAAGACTTGTTCCCACACGCCCAAGAAGGTAGACCAGTTCAAACTCTGCACAAAGTTCAAGAAAACGGTCAATTTCTTATCTCTTGTGACATTAGAGGTGAAAGATTCCTCAGTAATCTTTGTGATTCTAGAGCTTGCATTAACATAATGTCCAAAGCTGCTGCTTTGAGACATGGCATTAAGCATATTTCAAGTACCAGGACAAAGATTAGCTTAGCAAATGATTCAAGTGCAACTCCAAGAGGGATAGCCCGAGACATTCCTCTAAGGAATGGAGATTGCATAACATATCTCGATCTATACATAGTGAAGACCAAAGATGACTCATATCCAGTTATCCTTGGATGGCCTTTCTGAGCAACTGCTGGAACCATCATGGATTGGCTCAACCAGAGAGTTTCTATTGCAAATATCGACAAAGAAATCTTCTATGAAGCTACACCACTTAATAGCAAAGGAGGAAAGCATAAAGCTCAGGTATTTGAACCAGAGAACTCAAGAGTGATGAAGAACCTGCAAGAGAGGACAAGAGGATTAAGTATTTTTCTTTTCCAATTCTAGCTAAGGACTATAAACCAAAGCGCTTGTTAGGAGACAACCCATTTAGGTACTAATTTGTTTTTGTTTAACTTTCTTTTTCTATTAAAGTTTGTTTTTGTTCTATTACAGGCCTTAGTATGCCATCAATAAAAAAAGAAAAGGAGCTGACTGCGGCAGAGGATCCTTCAGCCGCGACCAGAAGAAGGTTTTCCGCGGCCACGAAGACTTGGCCCACGGCCAGAAAGAACCCCACCGCGGCCGAGACACCTTGTCCCGCGGTTAGCACCAGTTCAGCCACCCTTGGCCACTTCCACCTCCACCTTGATCAAATGGGGACTGATTTGGATTCCCGGTGTCCAAATTTGATCAAGCACCACTCCACATAAACCACCATCCACCATTCAACATCCTACCACCTCCACAACCACCTCACAATCCATCACCAACACTATGTAAGTTTTCTTTTCCTTGATCTTTTAAATTTTTACATACTCTATTTCGCATCCTTGCCTGATTTATTTCACACTCGGGGCAGTGTGATTTAAGTCTGGGGAAGGATTCCATCCCTTTATAACCACAATTTCTTGCATGAGCCCTTGCATTCTGCATTTTTCTTTAAAATTTTTAATTTTTTTGGTTTTCTTAAAACTTTTCAAAAGTCTTTTGAGTTTCAAAAAAAGTGTTTTCAAAGGTCAAATACATTTTAAGGGAATAATGACAAAATCGATGATGATAACCAACCTGTCCACTTCTACACCATCAGTTCATTAAAAGCTCTTTCAAGGTTTAGTACTAGACTAGGTGGTAGCTAGAGTACCTACACTACAAAATCCCACCAGACGACATCTATTTATGGAGATCTTTTCTGACAGGATATACTAGCTCATTTACTTGGACCTATTCTTGACATCTAATTTTCTCATCAATAGTTTTAAGAAGGCATCATGATATACATCTAGGACATCTTTACCTTATTGTTACCACTCTTTATTGTCCTAGATGGCCAGTTCATCTTTAGCTTGTTCCGTACCCTTAACCCAAACCTATGTTCAAACCTCATGCATTCTCTCTTAAGTTTATGTCGACAGATATGTGCAAAAACGCCGAAGAAGGAGGAACCACAGTTTTCAATCACTCAATAGAAGGACTGAATGAAACCGAGAAGGAAGTGTACCAAGCAACCTCATAAAGCCTCATGATGCCTCAAGAAGCAAATTCTTAAAGGTAATTTTCGTGTTCCCTAAGACTCTAAGTCAAAAGACGGTTTCCCTTTTCCCAAAAAAAAAACAAAAAAAAAAGAAAGAAAGGAAACCAAGAGCCTAAAGAGTCTTAAAGCCAAAATCATTTGAGAAAAGGCAATATGTATTCACTTAAGGAGTTATGGATTCATAACCTGGACAAAAATCCAAGTCTGGGGGAGTTATAAGGAGAACCTGAAGAAAGGAGATCAGAAATCTTGAAGCAAGGAGAATGTGACTGAAAACTGTGGGTATCAACAGATCCAACCTCTCTTGCTGTTTTGCATAATATCATATCTCTCCAGAAAAAGGTAACCCTAAACACATCAAGCCTCACCACTAAAGAGCCTTTTGATACCTAACATTGAATACCTTGTTTAATATCCTTTTGATGAGAATCATTGACACTTTTAATGAATGTTAAGAACTAGTTGACTGGAAGTTAGTTTTAAGTGTGTGGATTTTCACATGACGGATTAACGGATTAGTGATATTTGTATTTTGGTGAGAATTTTCTAGACTTGATATGATTGATGCATTGTCCATAATTAAGGTCTAGGAGTATGGTTGCTGATATTTTTGAGTTCTCTCTCATTTCTGTTGAATGATATTTTTCCAGATTGGATCTTGTTTTGTTTGAGGACAAACAAATTCTAAGTCTGGCAGAGTTGATAACACCGTATTTGTACACATTTTCACCATTGATTTCAGATGCTTTTCCAAAACTTTTAATCTGTTTTAGGAAATTTTATTATGATTTCTCTATATTTGTAGTTTCAATGCTCTTTTCAGGAAACTTATAAAAAAGATGGAAAAAAAGAAATTCCCATTTTAGCTCAGAGTCAGACCGTCAGAAGTTCAGCCTCAAATGAAGACTTTTTTACCATCTGATCCAGCTCAAATTTGGAGACATTCAAGAGGAGGCAATCAGCTTTCCATAGCTATTTACATCAGGAAGATCCAACGGTGCAATCAAACGATACATAGAGAACAAGTTGACCAAATTCACCAGTCGCAGAAGACTCTCACTCGCGGCAAACAAGTGTTTTGCCTGCCCCGGAAGACTCTCACCCCCGGTGGACCATTTCCGAGCCACAAAGCCCAACATCAAACCCATTTTCCATTTCTCTTCAGAGAAGCTTTACATGAGACCTGGAAGACCTTAGGACCTCTAAATAAACTTTTTAACAGCCCTAAACGGGTGTGTGCTCGTGTAATGAGATTTTGAGCCACCAAACTTTTGTTTTTCTAGGGTTAGGCGATGGAAAAGGGGATTCTTCCTTGGATCCATTGTTCTTTCTCCTTTTTATCTAATTAACTTTTGTGTTTTATCTTTTGCATTCTTTTATGTCTTTTATCATTCCTTGCATCATGTAGATCTGTCCTAGAGAGTCAAGTTGTTTGAAGAGTTTTCGATAGGCCTATATGTTCGATTAGGATTTCTAAGTTTCTAAACCATATTCTGGATCTCATCTCTTCTAAGTTGTTCATATTGCATGAGAGTATGTTCATGACCTATTCTCTGAGCCTAGGATCGATGAGAGCCATGAGAGTGCTGTATCAGATCATCCATACCTAGCTTCAGAAGAACATAGTCGCTACAGGAGTCGAGAGTTACTAGTAGAGAATTACTTCAGGCAAAAGTTAATGCATGATCTTAATTCTGGCATGAGAGCGAGAGTTGATGTGTTCGTGTCAACTACGTGAGGGAACAAGTTTTACCCTTAACAAAACAAATGAAAGCCGCAAGTGCACAGCTAATCAGTTATAGTATTTAGGGATCGAATCCACAGAGATTTGTGTGCCTGGTATTCTTCTCTGGTTTTTAACTTTATGTCTAGACTAAATTGGTTTTAAAGGTTGGTTGTTTTTCTTGCGAATTAAACTAAAACAAAAGAAAGCAAATAAATCTATCCTAAAAAGCAGGTAAGAAAATCGAATGGAATGCAATTAGAATAGGCAAATATCGAATGAAAGACTAATAAGGCAAATGAGATCTCGCAGGAAAGGTAAATAAAGCAAGTAAATAATGAACTAAGGAAATTGAAATGCAGGTCTAAGAAAGCAAGTAAAAATCGATGGAATTGTAAACTATGGCTAAAAACGCTGAGCTTTTGGAAACTCTAAGGGATCATAATCGGTTTTAACACTAAGGTAGATAGATTGGGATTGACAGATAACGATATATGGGTTCTAGAGCTAGAGTACGGCGGTATGACTACGTCACTGTCGTGAGCATAACCAACTGTTTCTCGCAACCCTGACCAGTAGGTTTCCACTCTGGCCCTGGAAGGGAGAGAACGCAAGAGCTGCACAAGACTCGTCAATACTCACGATCTCGCCGCAGGTAGGTTTCCACTCCTACGGAAAAATCGCCTGTTTCATTCTAGGGCTGATACTTAATGAAAACTTTCGCAACACTAACTATCTAAATCAGATACTAGGTGATCAATCAAGCATACATGCAATAAGAACAAGAATAAACAGAGAACAGGTCGAAATCCCAGATCTATAAACCTAGATGTCTTAATCGATTATGAGAACCCCTTTCGGAAACCCTAAGCCCAACTCGGGATCTACTCAGACATGGCTGAGTTCGACATCATCATTGGTTTTAATAAAAGTAATGAAAAACAATAAAGAAAAGAGATAAAGAAAGCTTCTCTATTGAAGAACTCGGACTTGAACAATCTTCTACAAAAATCTCATAAAAACGGCTAAAGGAAAAGGGTTTCTGTAAAGTATGAAGGGTTCTCCCTAAAAACGACCTAAATGACATGTATTTATAGTCTCCAATACTCCATGGTCTCTAGGGTTCCGGAATTGAGGCTGAGAATGACTTTGGGCTTCAGATAAGTGGGCTTTAACTCGGAGATTGATTGCCACGGTCGGGAGTACTGTGACCGCGGCAATTGGCTTGTTGGCCGCGGTCAGGAAGCTTCTGACCGCGGCAAATAGCTTGTTGGCCGCGGTCTGGTTAGTTGCTGACCGACTTCGAATGGCTCCGGGGCTAATGTAATATCTTGAGATCCAACCGTTGGAATGTCTCCAAACCAAGTGCATTTGAAAGCTGGTTGATTCTTCTATAAGTTGTCCAATTTTGAGGGTGAGCAGACGGTGAGAAGGTCTTCGTCTCTCCATGAGAGTTCTGACGGTCTGCATTTATCCAAAAGTGTCTTTTTGTTCTATTTTGTGCCTCTTTATCCCAAATTACCTGAAAAGTCTTTTAAAATCCGGAAACATAGAAATCCTTTGAAAACCTTTGAAAATGGAGTAAAAACACCTGTAAAAGATATTAAAATGATCCATAAAAATGGTCAAAATCCGGTGTTATCCACTCCCCCAGATTTAGTCTTTTGTTTGTCCTCAAATAAAACAAAGGCTAAATCTCGGCGAGAGGTTTGAAAACGCAGGAACTAAATAAAATCTCAGAGACCAAACTTCTAGACCAATATCAATCAGTATGCATCAATCGAGAATAGCCTAGAAAATTCTCACTAGCAATACAGGCATAACTAGTCCGTTAATCCGTCATGCAGAAATCTATGCACTAAGATTTAACTTCCAGTCAACTAGCTCTTAACATTCATTAAAAATCTCGGTGGTTCTCGTCAAAGAAAATCTAGGCAAGGCAATCTAGGCTAGGTGTCAAGAAGGATTATTTTGGGGGTATGGCTTAAAGTGTTTAAGGGTTACCTGAAGATCTGGAGGATGCAGGATATTATGCAAAACTGCAAGAGAGAGTGAAGCTGTTGGTATCCACAGTTTTCAGTCACTTTCTTCTTGACATAGATTCATGGTCTTCTTCCTCAGGTTCTCTCCAAACTCCCCCAGACTTAGATTTTTGTAAATCTTTCAAAATAATAGCTCCTTAAACGAATAGTGGTTGCTCATTGCTCCACAAATTTCGACAATCTAAGACTCATTAGGCTTTTTGTTTCCCTTTCTCTTTTCACGTTTTTTTATTTTTTTATTTATTTATTTATTTATTTATTTTTTATTTTTTTAGAGAAAGGGAACATCTTTAGATATAGAGTCTTAGAGAGCACGAATTTACCAGTTAATATCTGTCTTGTAAAGTTTTATTATGTTTCTGATACTCTTCCTTCCCAATTCCATTCAGTATCCTTTGTGAGTGACTGAAAACTGCGTCGCTTCTCTTCTCTCCGACGTTTTTGCACATATCTGCTGATATAAACTAAAGAAAGAATGCATGAGGATTGAAAACAGGGGTTTTGGGTTTAGGGTATGATACCAGATAGTGGTAAAAGTGATGGTAAAAGACGTCCTAGATGTGTATGTCGATGCCTGCCTAAAATCAATGATGGGAAAATTAGATATCAATATTAAGTCCAAATAAAATGAGCTAGTATATTCTGTCAGAAAGAATCTTCATGAATATAAGTCCTCTGGTGGGAGTTCGTAGTGCAAGTACTCTAGCTACCGCCTAGTCTAGTGCTAACCACAAATGAGCTATCATGCATAGTGTAGAAGTGTGCAGGTCTAAATCATCATAGTTTTGCATCAAACATTCCTGAAAAATACTGAATGTCGAATAAGTTACATATTAAAATTTAAAAAGTACTTGAAATTTAAAAGCAAAGCAGGGAAATGATTAGTACGGATAGACATCCTCCCCCAGACTTAGATCACACAGTCTCCAGTGTGAAAAAGTTGGTGAGAAGATGGTGAATAAAAGCAAAATAAAATAAAATAAGATATAAGAAAAGAAAATGATGATAGAACTGTGATGGTAGTGAAGTGCTGATCAATCACTCATCCTCCGAAGTGTCGTCTGCGAACTGGTGCTGCTCCTGTAAGAAGGTGACAACGCGCTCAAAGCGTCGTCCCTGTCTCTCAACTCTGCGATCCAGATCGGAATGAGTGTGTGATGATGTAGATGATGAGGTGTGGCCAGTCGAAATAGATGGCTGAATATGAGCACGGGCCGCAGCTGCATCACGCTTCGCCTTGGCCTCTATGTATTGGCCAATGGTGAATGGTAGACGAGGTACAGATGGCAGAAAATCATCGGATACCGGAGTCCATCGTGGGCGTCCTCCGTTGCACAATCTCGGGATAGACGCTTAAGGTAAGCGGACTCGGTGCTCCTCGGTGCCAGTGCACTACTTGTAACCAAACCTGTCTGGATCGAAAGCGGCACGAGAGATAGTGTGATCGCGAGAGAGATAAAGTAGATCATACCAGACATCGGGAAGTGGATCATCAGATGAGAAATCGAATCCTACAGCCTGTAGTATCGCTGTAATAGCACTCCCGAAAGCTGGAGTAGCATCCTCGCAACCATGTAAATCATGCTTCACCTTTACCATATTCTGCGCTATGATCCATGTGAAGCAGGCAAGTCGTGGATCATCCATAAACGGAATCTGAAGTGCGATGAGCTCAGTCTTCAAAACACTTCCCATGTTGGCTCTAGAGAAGATCGTGTGTGCTAAGAGTTTGTGCACAACTCTCACTGCTGGGTGGCTAAGAAAGGCTGACTTCGATCTCCCACTATCATAGGTTCCATGACCCATCTCTCTCCACAGGTTAAGATCAGGTTCATCTTCAAGGTAAATGCCATCAGTGTATGGAAGCTTAAGAGCTTCACAAACCTCGTAAATGGTGAGTGAATAAGGCTGTCCGCGGATAGAGAATGACAAGATGCCATCTGATGCTATGGGGTTCCTCCTCTTCGTGTGGTGGAGTGTAATAGTCGCTAAAAGCTCACGGAGTAGCTCAGGGTAAGTCGGAAGGTTCAACTCCATGTAGGGTCTCAGCTTAAGTGCATCGATGTACCAGATCACATCCTCTCTGATTCCAAGCATCTCGAGTGTATGATAATCAATGCAAGGCGTGGGTTTGATGTTCAGCTTCTTGAAACGCCTTGCATAGTCCACTCTCGGGTTTGTCTCCCTCCCAATGTATCGAATTTGTGGTGGCTCGGGAGCTGCTCGTGTTTCTCTTGAGTGCTGGAGCAATCTCATCACATAGCTTCTTCTTCTTGGTCTGGCTTGGTTCAGCATGTACTCTCCTAGAGTAGCATCATCGGGAATGCCCTCGGAGCTGCCACCAGTGCGAAGGCTCCTTCGGGATCTGGTTTCGTCCATTTTCTGCAAAATGAAATGATTCTTGGAAAAAGAATGAATATGGATGCTGATTTTAACACATTAAGATCTGTTATACTAATACTAGTATAAAGAGATTAATTAAAACCATGAGCAAGCAAAATTTATATTGAATCAGAGAAATCAAGTAGTTCATGACTAAATTCGGATTTTTGATGTTCTTAACATAGAAATCTTCTAAAAATCGGTTTTGATGAGCAATTTCCATGTAAATTCTAAAGATTACCCAATACTAATCACTAATCACACAAGACTAAATCAAATTCATCAATTTTGCTGTTCCAAATTCGATTTTTATTAAGCATGTAGAATCCAAATTTCAAAAATCTCAATTTCTCTTAAGCTAGGTGCTAAAATCGATTTTTAGATAACCTAAATGGATAATCTATCATTCTTAAGCTATTTCCAACATCAATAAACCAAGATTTTGGGTTTTTAAAGAAAACCCTAAGTTCAAAATCGAGTAAGAATGGTGAGTTTGAGGTTCATACCTTGCTGGAAAGAGAGAATTGATGGCAGAATTGAAATCAGCTTTGAAAAACAGTTAGGTTTGAGCCAAAAATCTCTTAAAAAGCTTAAGAATTGAAAAATGTGTTCTTTCTCCTAAACCTCTAAGTCTTTTGGAAGAGAAGAGAAGAAAGAGTTTTGATCTAAAAAATTTGTTTCTTTTCTTTAAAAAGCGTTTTTGAAGCAAAAACGGAAAATTTTTGGAAATTTTTAAGTTTACGGGAACTTACCTTTTCTTGTTTGCACATTAGGAAAGTTTAAAACTTACGGAGGATCTTTTCGGGTTTTACCGTGAACATTTCGGGAAACACCGGGAATCACCAGGCAACACCGGGAAATACCGAAAAACGGCAGAAATCCGCGGCATCATCTCAACGACCAATGGCCGCGGTCAGGAGACGCGCGACCGCGGTGATTGAGGGCTCGGCCGCGGTCACGTTCACGGTGCCGCGGTCGACGCACCCTTGGCCGCGGGTCGAACGGTCGCGACCGCGGCTCTTTCTCCTGCGGCCTATTGTCCAATCTTCTAGTCTTTGCCGGGCCGAGCGGCTAAAAACCTACATTTTCTTCTTGGTTTTTCTAATTTTCTGATTTTTTTGTGTTTTTGTTTTATAACATACCTAAAACTTAAAAAGAAAAAGAAAGCATAAATTGTAAAAAGGAAAAGAAAACTAAAAGAAAGAGTACCTAAATGGGTTACCTCCCATTAAGCGCTTTTGTTTTAAGTCGTTTAGCTCGACGTAAGCTTGAGGAATCAGGCTGATTTGAATGGCACTCCACTTGATGTGCCTTTATCACTTCCGGTTGCTGGAGGTTTTACTTCTTCTCCTTGAGGAGAAGTCTTCTTACCTTTACTCTTCTTTCGGACTTTAATGTTGTTCAGAACTCTTTTTGTGTTTTCGATCAGCTCCTGGATTTGGTCCTCACTAGTTTCTGTTGCATCTAGTGGAATGATGATCTTGATCTTTGCAAAAGCTTTCGGCTTCTCCTTTTCTTTCTCTTTTGGCCTGTTTCCTTTACTTGGAAATTCATCTAAGATAGTAGGATAGTACCTTTTTCGGTCCACATTGAGGAAAACAGCATGCCGGTTTGCGTGATCGATTACTGCTCCTACTGTAGCTAGGAATGGTCTCCTGAAAATGAGTGCCCTCTCCTTGTCTTTATCCATCTCCAGGACTTGGAAATCTGCTGGAACAATCTTATCTCCCACTAGAACTTGTAGATCATGAATCGCCCCTTCAGTATCTTTTTGAGATGAATCTCCAAAGATAACATTAACCGTCGATGTCCTTAAGGTTTTTATGCCCAATTTTCGGCAAATGTCTTAGACATGATGTTGACATTGGCTCCGGAATCGCACAAGCAGTCTGTAAACTTGATTCCTGAAATGAAACACTGGAAAACAAAACGTCCCGGATCATCGGCTTTGGTAAGCCTTTGAAACGGTGATCGTTCAAGTACCTTAAACGGTGGCTGCTTGGGATCGATATCCTTGTACAGTGGTACAAAGATTGGGGTTTCTTCTTTGTTTCCATCGGTTCCGGCCTCTTCTTCGGGCAATGTGGTTATGGCGTTGCAAAACTTCTTAGGGTTATCTTCAACTCTTCCTGGAAGAACTCCACTTTGCCTCTTCATAGAGTCGGCTGTTTGGGCGACTTGCACATCCAACTTTTTTACGTGCGAAGATAAAGATTCAAACTTACCATTCAGATCATTGTACATGCAGTCCACTTTCACGTTCACGTCTTTAGATGCTTTTTCGTTCGTCATAACGAGCTGTTGGATTGACTGTTCAAGTCTACCGATTTGTGAAGCTAGCTGGTTCGTCGTGACTCCCTGCTGTTGTACAAATTGATTGTTAAAACCCGTACCTTGGTAGTTATATGGCTGTCGCGGTTGATATGGTACTATTCCTCCAAAGTTTCCACCTTGAAACTTGTTTTGGAAGGATTTTTGCTGAGGTGGGTAGTACTGATCTTGAGGATTCTCCACATTTGGATTGCGGTAAGAGAAATTGTTGTAATTTGCATTCCGGAAGTTGTTGTTGAAGTTGTTGTTGGATTGATTGTATGGCACCAGTGCTCCTACGTAGTTTACATCTTCTTCTTGAAATGCTTGATTAATGTGATCGATATCACTAGGTCCTTCCTCTTCTGCGCCATTGTTGGTTTCACAGGCATGGATCGGGCGATTGTTGCTCTTCACAAGCTGGCTCACCATGTTCTTCAACTCGGTTATCTCCTTGTTGTCTGTTCCGGCTTGCTTCATCGATCGATCGTATTCAGGACAGTCATTGCTATTGGCTTGAGCCAAATTTTCGATGAGAGCTCTTCCTTGGGTTATCGTCTTTTGCCCAAAATCTCCATTGCTAGCTGTATCAAGTGAAAGTTTGTATTTTGGTTGCAAACCTCGGTAAAATGTGCTCAGCAGGCTTGATCCATGAAATCCATGGTGAGGGCAGTCACGTTCATATTCCTTAAAACGTTCCCAAGCTTCATAGAAATATCAGTTGGCCCTTGTTGAAAGGTTGAGATCTTCGTTCTCAAATTGTTCGACCTTGACTTAGTGTAGAAGTGGTTTAGGAAAGCAGTTCTACATTCTTCCCAATTGGTAATCGATCCTGCTGGCAAAGACTTCAACCAACAGTGAGCTTTATCTGCTAATGAAAAAGGGAACAACTTACACTTTAAATAGTCAGGTGGAACTTGGTTTGTTCTCATCATGCTGCAAATTTCTTCCAAAAGCTCGATATGGTCCATTGGGTGCTCAGAATGAACTCCATGGAACTGGTTTTGCTTCACCAATGAGATGATTTGAGGCTTAACTCAAACTCATTCCGGTTTGGAAATGGTACTTGAATCGTAGATCGATTCTGAAAATTTTGAGTAGGTGCATCAAAATCAGCTATGCGATGGTTCCTGTCTTGTCTTCGGTGTTGATTTGCTGGCGGAATGGGGCGGTGAATGCGTTCATTCGGCTGCATTGCTGGGTGGTCACCATCGGCTGCATTGATGGGTGGATCAAGGTCTTCACGTCCTTCTCTCTCTCGGTTCTGGTGGTTTCTTGGAAGAACCTCATCCTCCTCTCCATCTTGTCGAGCATGATCACCTTCTAGGTGATCATTCTCTTCGTTTTCTCCATGTTCGGACCCGTCTTAGTCCATATTTAAATTTCGATTAATAGGATCTCAAGGCTGGTCGTCGTTGGTCATTCCTGTGTGAGCCAAAACTCGCACAACCAGAAATTTGTTTAAGGAACACTAAGGGATCGGAAACTTCTAGGGTTTATCGTCAAAAACAGTAAGATCGAAAGAAAGTTTTTCTTGCTGTAAAAGTGTTTAGCTCTTATTGCTTAGGGTTGCAAAAGTTACAGAATGAATTGTATACATCATCTATTTATACTAATTCTCCGAACCGCCTAGCCGAGAATCTCGGGAGAGATTTTCGGAATATTTCCTTATCGCCTCGTGCGGCTCACCGCCTTTGTATTTTGCCTAGGGTTTTTATGGGATCCGTCTCTCAAGGCCTTAGTTCAGCCCATCTGAACTTTTCCACGGCTCGGCCCATCTAACTTCTCCATGGCTCGGCCCACTTGCCATTTTAGTCGAGACATGATCCGGTCCACCTCACCGAGGCGCGGCTCGGCCCAGGCATGTTGGAGAGGGGCTTGGCCCATTTCTCACAATTCAGCTCGGCCCATCTATCTTTCTTCGCGGCTCTCCCTACTGGTCTATCTTCACGCCTCTCCCACTTGGTGATCGCGGCTCTCCCACTTGTCTTGGTGAGAACGGCTCTCCCACTTGTCTTGGTGAGAACGGCTCTCCCACTGGTCTTGGTGATAACGGCTCTCCCACTGGTCTTGGTGAGAACGGCTCTCCCACTTGTCTTTCTTCCATACTTAGTCATTTTGAGATGGTTTTATCTGCTTGGGGTGAAAACCGACCCCAACAATTAGCCCCCCAGCTCGTCAGTTTCGGAGGCGAGAGTGACGAGGTCCATTACTCCTGACCGTAGGATAAACCATCGAGTCAACTATTATGACGTAAGCCCAGATGAGGTGTTTTGGGAATGAAGACGCCGAGGCGTTCCCAAGGAGTGCCGAGGGTGCCGAGGTGTTTCGAAAAGGTACCGAAGATGCCGAGGCAAGTTAAGGACGAGGCGATTTCGTTTAGGAATGATGAGCCGAGGCGATTTTGTTTAGTAATGATGAGCCGAGGCGAGGCGATTTGAGAAGGTTATGCCGAGCCCGAATAAATGGCAAGGTGTTTCGAGAGAAAGTTTGTGCCGAGCCGTTTTGTTAACGACGAGGCGTTTCGAGAGAAAGTTCGTGCCGAGCCGTTTCGTTAACGACGAGGCGTTTCGAGAGAAAAAGTTAATGCCGAGCCGTTTTGTTAACGACGAGGCGTTTCAAGAGAGAGTCCGTGCCGAGCCGTTTTGTTAACGACGAGGCGTTTCAAGAGAGAGTTAATGCCGAGCTGTTTCGTTAACGACGAAGCGTTTCAAGAGAGAGTTAATGCCGAGCCGTTTCGTTAACGACGAGGCGTTTCAAGAGAGAGAGCTAATGCCGAGCCGTTTCGTTAACGACGAGGCGTTTCAAGAGAGAGTTAATGCCGAGCTGTTTTGGCAGAAGTTTTGCCGAGGCGTTCTGGCGTAGGCAACACCGAGCCGCGTTTCAGGGTGTCGGCGAGGCTTTTTTGTTAGTAACGCCGAGCCGTGTTTTGCGGTGCGACGAGGAGTCTACGTTAATGACGCCGAGCCATGTATCAAGGTAGCGACGAGGCGTCTGTGTAAATATTGCCGAGCCGTGTTTCAGGGTAATGACGAGACGTTTTTTCTAAGAAAGTTGACAAGCCGTGTTTTCAAGATAACGACGAGGCGTTTACGTCAGTAATGCCGAGCCGTGTTTCAAGGTAACGACGAGGCGTTTATGTGTCAGTAATGCCGAGTCGTGTTTCAAGGTAACGACGAGGCGTTTATGTGTCAGTAATGTCGAGCCGTGTTTCAAGGTAAGGACGAGGCGTTTATGTGTCAGTAATGCCAAGCCGTGTTTCAAGGTAACGACGAGGCATTTGTTCTAAGAGAGTTGCCGAGCCATTTCGCGTCAACGATAATGACGAGGCGTTGTTATGAAATTGTCGAGCCGTGACGACAAAGCACGGCTCGGTTCACACAGCTTGATGAGATATCCTTGGGAAAGAGTTTAAGCGAGGCGATTTGATAACGGGGATAGGCGAACTGTTTTTCCCGGAGTTTTTTTTTTAAATGACAAGGTGTTTTTGTGAAAACGTCGAGCCGAATAAACGACGAACCGTTTTGCGAAAACTGTGCCGAGCCGAATAAGCGACGAGGCGTTTTGCGAAAACTGTGCCGTTCTTAATGTAAGACGCCCATAGTGCTGCGGTGCGCAGAAAGACTAATACTAAAGCTTTTCCAGAAAATACAATGCCGAGGCGTGTTAGATATTGTCGGGGGAGAGTGTTACGCCGACGCACGTGATCTAGATACGGCTTGTTACTGGATTAAGTCAGGAGATGCCAAACCGAGAAGGTCAAAAGATGCATAGATGACAAGGCAAGACAGTGCCTAGAAGATGAGCCGAGATGATGGCTAGGAGACAAGGCAAGGGGATGCCTAGGCGACGAGGCAGGAGGACGCCTAGCCAACGAGCCGAGATGATGGCTAGGCGATAATGCAAGAGGATGCCTAGCTGCCGAGCCGAGTTAACGGCTAGGTGACAAGGCAAGAGGATGCCTAGGCGACGAGGTAAGATGATGCCTAGGCAACAAGCCAAGATGACACCTAGCCGACGAGCCGAGATGACGGCTAGGCGACAATGCAAGAGGATGCCTAGCTGTCGAGCCGAGTTAACGGCTAGGCGACAAGGCAAGAGGATGCCTAGCTGCCGAGCCGAGTTAACGGCTAGGTGACAAGGCAAGAGGATGCCTAGGCGACGAGGTAAGATGATGCCTAGGCAACAAGCCAAGATGACGCCTAGCCGACAAGCCGAGATGATGGCTAGACGACAATGCAAGAGGATGCCTAGCTGCCGAGCCAAGTTAACGGCTAGGCGACAAGGCAAGAGGATGCCTAGCTGCCGAGCCGAGTTAACGGCTAGGTGACAAGGCAAGAGGATGCCTAGCTGCCGAGCCGAGTTAACAGCTAGGCGACAAGGCAAGAGGATGCCTAGGCGACGAGGTAAGATGATGCCTAGGCGACGAGCTGATGATGGCTAGGCGATGATACAAGATGACGCTTAGGCGACAAGCCGATGACGGCTAGGTGATGATACAAGATGACGCTTAGGCGACAAGCCGATGACAGCTAGGTGATGAAGAAAGAGGATGCCTAGCCGCCGAGCCGAGTTAATGGCTAGGCGACAAGGCAAGAGGATGCCTAGGTGACGAGGTAAGATGATGCCTAGGCGACGAGCCGATGATCCCTAGGCGATGATACAAGATGACACCTAGCCGACGAGGCAAGATGATGCCTAGGCGAAAAAGGCAAGATGATGCCTAGGCGTTAAGCCGAGATAATGCCTAGGCAACGAGCCAAAATAATGCCTAGGCAACGAGCCGAGATAATGCCTAGGCGACAAGGCGAGGTGATGCCTAGGCGATGAGTACAGTAAAATGATGCCCAAGTGACGATCGAAGATAATGCTTAGGCGACGAGGTATTTTCGTTTAGATGACGCCGAGCCGTGTTTAGCGATAACGACAAGGCGATTTTAATTGGCAATGCCGAGCCGTGTTTAATAATAACGACGAGGCGATTTTTATTGGCAATGCCGAGCCGTGTTTAATGATAATCGGCGAGGCGATTTTCATTGGCAATGCCGAGCCGTGTTTAATGATAACGGCGAGTCGTTTTCATTAGATGATGCCGAGCCATGTATAACGACAAGGCGTTTTCATTATATGATGCCGAGCCGTGTATAACGATGAGGCGTTTTGTTTTTTATTAACCAAAGATGATTTCGGGCCGTTCATTGAGATTTATCCATTCTATCACTGAGAGAGGTCCTCATTGAGGTGAGCTGTTTTAGATTGTTTTGAGAAATAATCTCCGACTAACGCCGAAGTATTTTTCAAGTAAGTTATGTGTTTTATAGGCCTTGTTCTCTTTGAGAGACTGATCATTCGTGAGGAAGAGTCGGGCGTTGCAGCCAAAGTGTTTAGCTTGAGCCTGTTTTTTTCTTGCCAAGACGTTAGCCCAGGGTTTCTCATTGATGAGGCAAAAGTTCAAGAGGATATAGTGTTCTCTTTGGAATCTGACTATAGACCGGCGTTCCCGAGAGGGTGAGTGCTTTTTGCCGGGTTTAAGAGTTCACTTCGGTTTTAGAGAAAGTGATGTAGTCTCGACTTATAATCTCGTGTGCGATAGTGAACTGTGGCGACCGATACGTTTTTAGTCTGAAATTTGTATAGCGCGCTTAATTTTTATCCATAGAGGATGTAACTTGCACCCTCGTCCTAGGAAAGGTGGTAAAAAGTCCGTTTAGAGAACTTTGTATTTGTTGTCTCGTTGTGGCCAGCAACGAGACGAGGCGTACGGTGTTTGGATACCAAAGTAGAACTTTGCCGAAGCAATGCAAGATCAATGAAAATAAAGTGCTTTGTAAAACAGGTAAAATGTTTAGCCGACGTAAAAACAAGTGAATAAAAGACTAGCCGAAGTGAAAGCAAGTGAATGAAAACTAGCCGAAGTGAAAGCAAGTGAACGAAAAAATGAAGTGAAATAAATCTAGACATACCTGACTTGACGAGCTAAAAATTTAAGATATGGTGTAAGTATGGTGTATACGTACCTACTCCCCCTCCCTTTTTAGGAGGGGGGACAGCTGAACCCGTCCGAGGACGGGCTGTCTACGTACCCTTTGCAGGGATCAAGCCGTCCCGTAGTTCATGCTGGTCGTGGTGCATCCTTAGTGATAGTATTTTTTCAGATCCGGAGTTAAAATCAAGCTCCGGATTGCTGCTTTCGTCGCTTCGTATTGCTCGTCTAAATTCTTCATTTCTTCCTCATTCACGATAAAGTCTGCTGATCGATGCAGAGCATCCTGAATTGTTTTCAATCTCCCTTCGAAACTCTGATTTGTACCATAGGGATCGTTTTAGGGCTTCAAGGGCGGCCTTGTCACTTATTCTTTCTACTTTGGACATAACAGCTTTGAACCTTGCCATGTAATCCCGAAGCGGTTCGTTAGGTCCTTGAGATAACGTCCATAGACCGGCGTCGGAGGTGCCTCGGTCCATGAACATCGAGTACTGCTTCAAGAACAAGGCAGAGAGCTGCTGGAAGTTGTTGATCGAATTACGTTCTTGCCTTGAGAACCATTCTAGTGCGGCCCCTTTGAGATGCTCTACAAACAGCAGACAATAACCGGCGTCTTTTTCTTGCTTGGTCAGGTTGGCAGAGTTCCTCGTGAAGGCTCGTCCCATTGCTATGCGGAACGCCGTTATATGAGCTTTTGGGTCGGTGGTTCCTTCATAGAAAGGGATCCTAACTTTTCCGGGCCCGGGGATCATAGCCTCTGTGATCCTCGTCGTGAACGGGGTTCTTTTGGTTTCCTCGAGCATTCGATCAATCTCCGGCGCGGCACTTGTCGCATTATGCACTTGAGATTTCATGGCGCGTATCTCTGCCACTGTCCGAGCCATTGAGGCTCGCAACTCTTCGATCTCCAAGGTTTGCGCGCGGGTCATTCTCCTAGGTGGGCGAGGTCGCTCCTGGTCTTCTCTACTCGACTCGTCTTCAAACTCTGCCTGCTCGACCCATTGGAGATTTTCCTCTTCCTCGGTTGGGTCGTTATCGCGAATCGGGTCGGCGACTTCGTCAACTTGAATGCCATTTAGTGCCGAGGCGAGCTCTTCTTGGCTTATTCGCCGAGCCGAGGCGAGCTCTTCTTGGCTTATTCGCCGAGCCGAGCCATTTTGTTGCGAGTTCGTGGTTTTATCATTCTGTTGGGCGTCCACGTCGATCGCGTCATTCTCCTCTTCGCCGGCCCGTCCCCTTGAGTTCCGACGGAGTGGAAGCGGCTCGGTCATGTTAACTCGGGTTTCCGCGGGAGTCTGTTTGCCGAGGAGACGAAACATTGGTGGAGCCAAGGGGTTTCTCGCGCCGCTCCCCAAGGCTTCTGCAGGCGTTGAGAAATCGAAGCGTCTTTGGATTCCATCCATCGGGTCGGAGATTCCGGCTCTCCAAGTTGGGTGTCGTCGCTCGGCCGTCATCGCGTCGAGCCTCTCTGTAATCGCCTCGTTTCTTTTGTCCTGCTTGTCGATCTTCTTCATCAACGCAGTCATCATGTTTCGCATCTCCTCTTGGATTTCGGTCGTCGCCGTCGTTGTGCCTGATGCTGGAACGTCCTTTTCCGCGCCGTTATCGTTGTTGTTGTTGTTGTTGTTATCGTCGAGGGTGTTGCTCGCCATGTTCTTCAGATCTTAAAGTCTTGTCGATTTAGAGTAAGAAAGTTTCAATCTCCCCACAGTCGGCGCCAAATTGTGTGAGCCAAAACTCGCACAACCAGAAATTTATTTAAGGAAAACTAAAGGATCAGAAACTTCTAGGGTTTATCGTCAAAAACAGTAAGATCGAAAGAAAGTTTTTCTTGCTGTAAAAGTGTTTAGCTCTTATTGCTTAGGGTTGCAAAAGTTACAGAATGAATTGTATACATCATCTATTTATACTAATTCTCCAAACCGCCTAGCCGAGAATCTCGGGAGAGATTTTTGGAATATTTCCTGATCGCCTCGTGCGGCTCACCGCCTTTGTATTTCACCTAGGGTTTTTATGGGATCCGTCTCTCAAGGCTTTAGTTCAGCCCATCTGAACTTTTCCACGGCTCGGCCCATCTAACTTCTCCACGGCTCGGCCCACTTGCCATTTTAGTCGAGACATGATCCGGTCCACCTCACCGAGGCGCGGCTCGGCCCAAGCATGTTGGAGAGGGGCTCGGCCTATTTCTTACGATTCGGCTCGGCCCATCTATCTTTCTTCGTGGCTCTCCCTACTGGTTTATCTTCACGGCTCTCCCACTTGGTGATCGCGGCTCTCCCACTTGTCTTGGTGAGAACGGCTCTCCCACTTGTCTTGGTGAGAACGGCTCTCCCACTGGTCTTGGTGAGAACGGCTCTCCCACTTGTCTTTCTTCCATACTTAGTCATTTTTGATATGGTTTTATCTGCTTGGGGTGAAAACCGACCCCAACAATTCCTTGCGTTCATCTAAGTCTTCGAAGTTCTCTTTCGTGTCTGTCTATCTCATCTAGAATTGGAATGTCTCCTGCAGGTCTACGCCTGGTATTCATGCAATTCAGAGAAAAACAAAAGAAGGGAAAGATAGTTCAGAAAAACTTTAAGAAAGAACTAGAGATCAGGTGTTTAGAACAGAAGTTAAAACAAGAAAAATAGCAAAAGGCAGCGAAACAAATCCCCGGCAACGGCGCCAAAAACTTGATGTGTTCGTGTCAACTACGTGAGGGAACAAGTTTTACCCTTAACAAAACAAATGAAAGCCGCAAGTGCACAGCTAATCAGTTATAGTATTTAGGGATCGAATCCACAGAGATTTGTGTGTCTGGTATTCTTCTACGGTTTTTAACTTTATGTTTTGACTAAATTGATTTTAAAGGTTGGTTGTTTTTCTTGCGAATTAAACTAAAACAAAAGAAAGAAAATAAATCTATCCTAAAAAGCAGGTAAGAAAATCGAATGGAATGCAATTAGAATAGGCAAATATCGAATGAAATACTAATAAGGCAAATGAGATATCGCAGGAAAGGTAAATAAAGCAAGTAAATAATGAACTAAGGAAATTGAAATGCAGGTCTAAGAAAGCAAGTAAAAATCGATGGAATTGTATACTATGGCTAAAAACGCTGAGCTTTTGGGAACTCTAAGGGATCATAATCGGTTTTAACACTAAGGTAGATAGACTGGGATTGAAAGATAACGATATATGGGTTCTAGAGCTAGAGTACGGCGGTATGACTACGTCACTGTCGTGAGCATAACCAACTGTTTCTCGCAACCCTGACCAGTAGGTTTCCACTATGGCCCTGGAAGGGAGAGAACGCAAGAGCTGCACAAAACTCGTCAATACTCACGATCTCGCCGCAGGTAGGTTTCCACTCCTACGGAAAAATCGCCTGTTTCATTCTAGGGCTGATACTTAATGAAAACTTTCGCAACACTAACTATCTAAATCAGATACTAGGTGATCAATCAAGCATACATGCAATAAGAACAAGAATAAACAGAGAACAGGTCGAAATCCCAGATCTATAAACCTAGATGTCTTAATCGATTATGAGAGCCCCTTTCGGGAACCCTAAGCCCAACTCGGGATCTACTCAGACATGGCTGAGTTCGACATCATCATTGGTTTTACTAAAAGTAATGAAAAACAGTAAAGAAAAGAGATAAAGAAAGCTTCTCTATTGAAGAACTCGGACTTGAACAATCTTCTACAAAAATCTCATAAAAACGGCTAAAGGAAAAGGGTTTCTGTAAAGTATGAAGGGTTCTCCCTAAAAACGACCTAAATGACATGCATTTCTAGTCTCCAATACTCTATGGTCTCTAGGGTTCCGGAATTGAGGCTGAGAATGACTTTGGGCTTCAGATAAGTGAGCTTTAACTCGGAGATTGATTGCCGCGGTCGGGAGTGCTGTGACCGCGGCAATTGGCTTGTTGGCCGCGGTCGGGAAGCTTCTGACCGACTTCGAATGGCTCCGGGACTAATGAAATATCTTGAGATCCAACCGTTGGAATGTCTCCAAACCAAGTGGATTTGAAAGCTGGTTGATTCTTCTATAAGTTGTCCAATTTTTAGGGTGATCAAACGGTGAGAAGGTCTTCGTCTCTCCATGAGAGTTCTGACGGTCTGCATTTATCCAAAAGAGTCTTTTTGTTCTATTTTGTGCCTCTTTATCCCAAATTACCTGAAAAGTCTTTTAAAATCCAGAAACATAGAAATCCTTTGAAAACCTTTGAAAATGGAGTTAAAACACCTGTAAAAGATATTAAAATGATCCATAAAAATGGTCAAAATCCGGTGTTATCAAGAGTTAATTGACAGATTTGAGTGATTAGTTGATTAAGATTGCGAGAGTTGGTCAATCATACACATGTCTATTCTAGTTATATGCAGATCCCAAAAAAAGATAAAGATAAATCGCCCGGGGGCTAATTGGAAATGCTTTGACATCGATTAGAGTAAGCCGGAGAAGTCTAAATCGCCACCTATGAGTTTAGAGCCAATAGTTTGAGTCGACATCCTTGAGATATTCTTTTAACATTTGATTTGCATTGCATTTTATTTCCCGTAAATATTAGATAAGGTTTAGTTTAGGAACCTTAACCAAAAACCCAAAACCCCCATGAGTTTATGACTTTGCTTACTTTTCCAGTTTGGTTATTTCTTACAGATTAGACATCTTCCATGTAGATCGACACCCTAAGTCCTACAACGTACATCTGTGCACTTGCAGACTCTAGGGTTTTATAAATTTAAAACTTCTTTGCGACCAATGGATTTGTTAAAAAACGACAACCCTAGGCCTGCACCCATCAAGTTTTTGCCGCCGTTGCGGGGAAAGAAATTAGTCGCTGGAGGTCTAAACCCAGGAGGTTGAAGCCACAGAAGACTATATATATGTCGAGTTTCTGCCAAAACACCATAGGAAGTAAACCAAATTCATAAACACCCTAACTGTTTTTTTTGTTGCTTATTTTTTCTTTTGTTTTCCCTAGTTTCATAAGCTTTGTAGCATGGATCATCCGAGAAGAAACCCTAATCCCGAGCAAAGGTTTTGCAACCTGTGTGAGGCTCCCTACGCATGTGAATCACCATCCAGACGTGATCACGATCACCTTGTTTGGCCGAACCATCCGAACCATTTCCATGGAGACTTGCGAACTCCGCACCACCGAGATGAGCCCTATTCGCCACACCTGGTGAACCGTCGACCATATCAGCCTTTGCCTCATCAGATTCTACACCAAAACTATGAGAACAATCGGTTTAACATCATGCTTAATCGATTGGAAGCCAAGCTGAATCACTTCCTTGCTTTCCAAGCCCTCGTTGAAGCCGCCCTGCGAACAAGGATAGATGCCATCACCATCGACTTTAACAAGAGGTTTGATGACCTCTCTGAACACGTGAAGACACTGGAGGATAAGAGAACCAAAGACAATGAAGTGTTAAATCAGAGAATGGAGTCTGTCAAAGAAGAACAAAGGAAGAACCAGTTCAACATTCGACAAAGTGAAAGGGAGCTGCAAACCCTAACTTTCAAGATTGATGACTTGGATAAGGAGCTGAATGAAAGCAAGAACCAGACCTACGACTACACATTGGAGCTGTGGCAAGGCGTATCTAAAGTTGAAAACAAGACGGAAGAGCTTGATGCTACTTTAGACAAAGTTGTCTATGCTTTAGATGAAGTAGAAGAGAAAGTTGAAAAACTTTCTAAAGATCATAAGAAGTATGATCTGAACACTGGAACTAATGATTTGGGTGCCCAAGACGTTCCTGGAAACCACTAGAAACAAGAGAACAACAATGGAGAACAAGAGATTGAAGAAGCAAGCATGGTGAGCCGGGAGAAGCTGACCGCGGATGCAAGCACTTCACCCGCGGCCAAGACCACTTCCACCATGGCTCAGAGCATTTCAACCGCGTTCGAGCCTGATTTTTCAGACTTGG
This sequence comes from Eutrema salsugineum, assembly GCF_000478725.1. Classification (NCBI taxonomy): domain Eukaryota; kingdom Viridiplantae; phylum Streptophyta; class Magnoliopsida; order Brassicales; family Brassicaceae; genus Eutrema; species Eutrema salsugineum. Next base: position 8,363,788 of record NW_006256901.1, on the reverse strand, counting down.
GGAGCTTTCAACCTCTTTCTGAAACCTGTTAAACTGAAGACTGACCCCTTGTGACCAGATCTAGGTTGTTTGATCAAGGTGTCTTCTCAATCACTGCACAAGCATCAAAAGAAAAGGAGGAATACAAAACTAATGCATCTTGCAACATGGTTTACACTTGTGACAATGACCTTTAAGAGCAATTCTCAGAAGATGAAGAGTATGGTTTGTTTGTTGAATATCCAAACCCTGGGGACAATTCATCTGATGACAACTCAGACCCAATAACCAAGAGCATATCTAGAGAGAGACTGATCAAATTCAAAAAATTTGTGAAGTCCATTCCTCTCTACCATGGATTCGACGACATCTGGAAGCAAGGCTGCCTTCAAGTTTTATTCAGATACAGCAAGGAGACTAAGGAGAACATCTATACATATTTTAGAAGAGCCAGGTATCTATCTTTTCCTAGATCATTGATATGTTCATAATTTGCATCATTTAGGTTGTATAATTCAGATCATGTCTTATTTCAATCATTTTAGGTCTTTAGGTGTTATTTTAGGGCTTAGGGGTTGCATTAGGTCCCAATGAGTCTTTGCATGGTTTGGAGTGTTTATCAGTTGTATTTTAAATGCCATGGGAATGTTTGTTTAAAGCATAAATGACATATTAGAACTGTTTATTAATGCATATATATTGATCATCATTACCACTAATGAGAGTTAGGTTTGAATGCTGATTAGTATAGTGATCATTGTCTTGGGAAAGAAATGGTCTTGCTTTGAGTTCTAAGTTGATTGGAATTTGATATCATGTGATGCTTGCTTTATCTTTCTGTATAAGATTCAGTCTTTCTTAGCTCTTATTTTGATGCACAAAGAGGCTGTTTGGTCATGTTAGACTTGGAACCTTATGCTTGTTAATTGCTTATTCACTAATGGGAATTAGTCTTGATTAAGTAATTTGCAAAGAGATTTCTGTCATGAGAATGAATTAATCTTCTTTGGAAGTCTAGACATAAGAATTGCAAGTGTTGCATTGTTTTCTTAGCATCATGAATTAAGCATTGAAAGCACCCTGATCAATGATCACATCTAGAGGTTTAGCTTTCTCTTATTTTGAATTTGAGTATTTTTTTAGTTTCTCTTGTTTGCTTGTTCTTAATTACTGCTTGTTCTTACTTGTTTTATTATATGCTTTTAGATAATCTTGGTTACCAACTCATCTGCTTATCAGACTTGGATTAAGAATTGATCCTCATAGTCTTGGTGCCTAGATAATCTCCATTTGGATTGACCCTCAAGTGCTCAACACAAGAGGTTAATTGACCTTAGTAGACTAAAAAACCAACTATCAATTTGGCGCCGTTGCCAATCGGAGATTCATTCTAGCATTAGGACTTTGGATCTTCTTGATATCAAGTCATTTTATTTTGTTTTACTGATTACCTTTTAAGTGCTGTCTTGTTTTCAGGTGTATGAACACAAGAAGTCAAGCAATAAAACAAAGAGAAAGAGCTGAGCACATTGAGAGATTGGGTATGTATCAAGGGCAACAGGCTCTTGGTGGTAATGGAAACCACCAGGATCAGCAAGAGGGTCCAGCACCACGTCCAAGAACAGTTGTGGGAGCTGGTGATGAGGCCAATACTCAGGCTCAAAGACATGGGATTCAAGCTCCTACACCTGAAAACGATTTTGAGATCAAATCTGGCTTGATCAACATGGTGCAATCAAACAAGTTCCATGGCTTGGCATTAGAAGACCCATTAGATCACATTGACAACTTTGAAAGAGTTTGTGATCTAACTAAGATGAATGGAGTGAGTGAGGAAAGTTTCAAGTTGAGGCTACTCCCTTTTTCTCTAGGAGACAAAGCTCATCATTGGGAAAGGTCTCTACCTCAAGGATCAGTCACAACATGGGAGCAATGCAAAAAAGCATTTCTAACCAAGTTCTTCTCTTCATCAAGAACAGCAAGGTTAAGAAATGAAATCTCAAGTTTCATTCAGAAGAACCATGAATCCTTTTGTGAGGCTTGAGAAAGATTTAGAGGGTATACCATGCAATGTCCTCACCATGGATTCTCAGATTCTCAGCTGTTAAGTACCTTCTACAGAGGTGCTTTACCAAAGGTCAGAGTCCTCTTGGACACAGCTTCAAATGGTAATTTCATGACCAAGGAATTCAATGATGCCATGACCCTTGTGGAGAATGTAGCTCAGAGTGATGAGCTTTATGGATCAGACTTTGACAGGAGTTCAAGAGGTGCTGTGAGTGCTGAAGAGGAAAGGACAAGGAAAGACATCTGGTCTCTCAATGAGAAGCTAGATTAACTTCTCCTAGCTTCTCATAAGCCAGTCAAATTGGTTATAGATGTGAATCATGTGTTTCAAGACACATTTCAAGGAGAAGACATCACAGCTGAGGTAAACTCTGTAGGTGGACAACAAGGCTACCAAAAAGGCTGTACCTACTACAAGAATCACCCCACCCAGAACTTTTACTCTCACATCAATAACCAACAAGGTTTTGTCCCTCCCCAACAGCAAAGCCTCCAACAGAACTCAGGGAATAAGGATCAGGAAGTACATAACCTGCTCCAGCAAATCCTCCAAGGTCAAGCAAATGGTGCCATGGACTTCAACAAGAAAATGGCAGAGATTAACAATAAGGTGGATTGCACTTATTCTGATCTTCTAACTCAACTTTCAACCTTGGCTTCCAAAGTCAAGACTCTAGAGAACAACAAGGGCCACTGCAGTTCTCAAGCTCAAAGATCTTTACCAGGAACATCAGTTGCACATCAAACAGAATACTGCAATGTAATCCTCTCAAATGCTGAGAATCATGCTGTTGTCCAAGAAATTGAGGATTTTCTCCATGGCAATGTCTCAAGTGCAAAGTGCTTGACACAAGATGATGAGGACGCCATCATAGAGGAGTTTGACTTCCTGTTCTGTGATCTCAATGAGGACATTGAGAAAGAAGGTGGGGAGGCAGCTTGTTTTGATATGGGAAAGAATTATTCTGAGATTACTGAAAGAAAGGATCAGAGAATGGTTCAAGGAAGGACATCTGATGGAGTCTCTAGCACTGGTTCAACAAGGGTGAAACCCAAATCAATTCCCAAGCTAGGTAATCTAGGAAAGTTTTCCATCTCATGCTCTCTTGGAAGTTTGAAAGTGGACAATGTTTTATGTGATTCTGGATCAAGCATTAGTGTAATGTCTTTAGAAATGGTGGAGAGACTAGGGATCACTAGTCTTAAGCATCACTCCATGTCAATTACCTTTGGAGATTCATCCTCAAAGAAGCCATATGGAATCCTTGAAGACTACCCTTCAAAGATTGGTGAATGCACAGTTCCAACTGATTTTGTAGTCATGAAGATGAAAAATACCAAAGAGCTACCTCTTCTGCTTGGAACTCCATTTCTGAACACCACAGGAGCAAGGATGGACTTTGATACTCAAAGAGTGGTGCTTACTAAGGTAGATGATGAAGTATCTTATCCCCTTAAAACTCCTCTTGCTGGATTTTTTGGGGTTATATCTGATGATTCTGATGAGTTGAAACACTATGAGATGAAGTATGTGGGTAGTATTGGAACTATAGAAGCTCAACCCTTTGCATCTGTTGAGAAGAAGAAAGAATCCTTAGTAAGACCTGATCTTGACTTTGAAGGAGATTTCTTTAGTGATGATGAAGCTTGCTTGGAATATTTTTCTCCTACACCAAGTGAGAAGGAGGTCAGCAGCAACAAAAGCAATGGTTCAGGGTCTCAAGACAAGAACCCAACAAGCACCAAATCATTCACTCTTGGGTCCTCTTCTCAAGTCTTAACTCTCACTCCATGGAAGTTTGATGATGGAGCTGTGGAATACAAGGTTAAAGGCATTGGAGGATCAAAACCTTTCGCAAAATTCAGGGCAATCCTCACACAAGAGCTTATAGACAAAGGGTCATCTGGTGTTCAAGAGCTGATGAACAGGGACCTAATGCTTGAATTCATGGACAAGACAAGGAGCATCAAAGCTCCTCTTCTCCCTCACTAAGAAAAGAGTATGAAAAGTCAAACTTAGTGACTTAAAACAAAGTGCTCTTGGGAGACACCCCAAGCTTATCCTTGTACATAACGTTTTTTAATTGTTTCTCTTCTTTTTCATATTTTAGTATATTTTGATGGGTTTTGTGAAGAGTTTTCAGGTCTAAGGTAACTTAGGGATGCTGTGGTCCAATGACAAAGTGAAAAGGAGTCTGAGAACAAGCTGAGGAAAGAACTTAAGGAATGAAAACTGGTGAGCCGCCTGGTGTGCTACTTGGGTGTGCGAGTTGGACAAGGTCAGGTCCCATCTAGCACATCGGTTCGCAAATCACACCTACATGGGTGTGCGAGTCAGTTCTCCTCTGATCCAAGTAGCAACACCTGTTCGCAAATCACACCTACATGGGTGTGCAGGTTGGTGTCTTCTAGGGGCATGTAGCAGCAACAAAGAAGGCCAGAACTTTCAAGAAGCTTTATGTGCGACTTGGGTGTGCGAGATAGGAAGGAGAGCAGCCCATGTCGCACAACTGCAGAACACCAAGCTTTATGTACGACTTGGGTGTGCGAGTTGGTCCAAGACAAGTCCATGCCGCATAAGGGAGTTCAGGCCAAGCCAAACCCATCTCCAGTGATGTCTGGCCTCATCTGGTGCAGATACTCACTCCCCTTTTGCATAAGAACCACACCAGGTATCACTCCAAACACTTGTAAATGAGCATTTAGCATTTTTCTTTATCTTTTGCATTTAATTTTTGATTTTTCCTCTTTCTCATGCTTTTATAACACAAGGGACTGTGTTATTTAAGTGTGGGGGAGTGGCTTGTGTTTACTAATCATGTTTTCTATGTTCTTATTTTCTCTTTTGCCTTTTTTAGTCTCATTTGATCATGCATAGCATTTAGTGCATATAAAAAAAAAACCAAAAAAAATTGAAATCTTTGAAAATTTTAACTCAAAAAATGATCATGTAGTTGCATTTCACATTTTTAGGATTGAGTCTAGTTGCATCATATAGGTTGCATTGTGCATGGGAGTAATGATAGGTTTTTTTTCTTGAGAGTACATCACTTTGAGAATTTGGATTAAATATGCTGTGAAATGACTTCTGTGCTTGCAAGGCTTGAAATGATTTGAATCTGAGAAGCAAGTTTGAATTGAACTCAACTCTAATAAGTGAAAACCTTGAACTTGACTTGAAATTATCTGGTGATGCATTGTTTGAATAAGCTTGTGGATACCAATATACATATTTGAGCTAGAATCCTGTTTTTACCATCCTCTTCCTTAGCTCAAATAGCTGAATCCGCATTTGGATCAGTTTTACCTCACCCTGAACCCATCCTTCTTTCAAGGCAATTGTTTGTGTGTGATTGAAAGGCCACCTTGGACCAAACTTAGCAGAAAGTGTTAGGTTTAGGGCGACAAAGGCAAGTTTCATTGAGTGTTAAGTTCCATCATCAAGGAGCTGAGAGATTTGTCGAGAACTAAGTGTGGGGGAATACTTTTTGGTGAGTGGAAAAAGGAGAGATGAGTGGAAACAAAAGGAGAGTGGTGAAAACTAGGGGATAGAAAGAAAAGAGATCAGTCTTGGAGTCTTCTGATAAAGAAAGTGAGCTCTAGTGTTTTGAAAGGAAAGAGTCTAGCCTCTAAGTAAATGAAAAAGAAAAGAAGCCAAAGAGCTCAAATGTTTTAAAAAGAAAGAAAAAGAGGCTAGAGGTTACAAAAAGAAAAAGAAAGAGAGCTGAGTGAAGTTTGATCTCCAAGACTTGTGTATGAAAAGGAAAAGTGAATCCCCTAGTGAGAGAAGAATAAGTGTGAAAAGTAATCAAGTGAGGAAACTTTGAGTAGAGTGTGGGGTGGGATGAGTTCTTGCCCTTGTATGCATAGATTGCCTTTTACCTTTAGCATTCTGCCAGAGTTTGGTCATTCATAGAGAGATCCCTTTTGCTGCATTGAACCCACTCAGGCGTTGATGAGATCATTTTAGTCTTGTAACCTCACCCTAGCCAAACTTTGCTTGTTTGAACATTGCATCATTTGATCCACTTGGTAAAAAGCTTAATAAATGTCAAAGAGTTGAGGAATAAGAGAACTTGTGGAGATTTCTTGTTGAGTTGATATACCTGAGTATGGTCTTGCATTGCATATTGAGCATAAACTTGAATTCTCTTAGTGATCACTTCTCTCAAAGGAAATATGAACTCCCAATGCATTCAACCTCTTTCTCTCATTTGTTCTTTCTGCTTAAGACAAGCAAAGGACAAGTGTGGGGGAGTTGATATGTTCATAATTTGCATCATTGAGGTTATATAATTCATTCCAAATCATGTCTTATTTCAATCATTTTAGGTCTTTAGGTGCTATTTTAGGGCTTAGGGGTTACATTAGGTCCCAATGAGTCTTTGCATGGTTTGGAGTGTTTATCAGATGTATTTGAAGCTATTTAGAGCTGAAAAGGTGAAACCAGGACAAGAAATGGTGATCAGAGCTTTAAAAATGGTGAAAAACAGCCTTTTGGAGGTTCTCGGCGCTGGCCTGTACTGCAGGAAGCTTTTTTCTCGGCGATTTTCATGTACCGCGGGTGGATTTCTCGGCCAAAACATGTACCGGCTGTTCAAGTTTCTCGGCCAAAATTCCCAGGTGCAGAAACATATCCGAAATCGCATCACCCGAAGGTCTTGCCGGTCGATTCAGTCTTCGGGGTCTTCAGAAAAGATCAAGATAATTGAGTCTAGATTTCAGAACAGCTGGAATCGATGAATTTAGTGAATCGAGCTGAAAGATAAGCCCACCGGAAGACATACTTATCTTGCATCCTTTCCGGAGCAACGCCGAGACAAGTTAAAGAATGCCGATCCGGGAAACCTTCCAATCTGATTAAGCTTACAGGGCCTTCATCAAAGTTGTATATGATCAAGTCACGGTCCCAGAACAGGTCGAATCATTGGTTTGGAGTCGTGAGCTGAGAGTTAAGGTCACCGGAAGACGCATCTGTCTTGCTACAGTTTCAAGACCGATTCGATGAGTCACAAAGATAGCATGGGACGATGCCCTTCCAATCTGATTCAGTTTCCGGGGTCTTCATCAATATTCTAGTTCTCTTTCCAGAACATCTAATATCATCCAGTTTGGTGCTATGTAATGAAAGATATCGTCTCCGGAGTGAAAACTGGTCCAAGAGCTCCCTTTTGATCATTTCAATACGCCGCAAAGATGAGCTGCCCAGGGAACTTTACGCTTCCCAAGCTCTAAAGGTTTCTTCACCAAAGTTCGAGATATTTGAGTGCGCTTTCCAATGCAGTAGAAATCATGCCATTTGGATTCATATCCTGGAAGTTACCCTCCCCTGAATGCGAAGTGGTCCGAGAAGGCCTAGGTTGTGCGATACGGTACTGCGACTTGATTAACTCGCATCCATGAATGTTCATGCTCTGGAAACAAGTTGAGACTTTAGAGATGAGTGTAAGGAGACTCTGAGCAAGGTAGAGACCTCCAGAATCAAATTTGACTAAGTCCACAATGCTGTGCGAGATAGGCCTGCGAGTTGGACATGAAGTGGAACCATGTAGCACATGTGTTCGCAATTTACACCGACTTGGGCCTGCGACTTGGGACTAAAGGAGGACCAACTCGCACATATATTATCTCCAGAATGCGTTTTGGTTGTGCGAGTTGAAGATAAGAAAGCCTGAACAGCACAAACACTCGCAATTTACACCAAGATAGGCATGCGGCTAGGGCTGAAGGATTTAAGGTGCACAAGGCTGTTTCTATAGCTGTGCGACTTGGGCCTGCGACTTGAGAAGCACCTGACTATGTCGCACACTTGAGACATGACCCATTTGAAGCCGGGTCAGTACTCAGTTTGTCCTGGGTTGACCCGTCCGCAAGAGACACTATATATGCATTTTAGTGTTTTTTCCAAGACTTAAGCTTTATTCTCTCTTGTTTTCTTTGCCTCTTGAGTCAAAAACGAGTTTGTTAATAGATATCTAGAAGATTGAACCAATCTAAAGCTGTTTCTTATCATCTCATCTTCTTATCTTTGCTCCTAATCATGTTTAACATCATTTCTTGTAAAAGATTAGGTGTGTTAAGCATGATTAGTGAGTAGTCTTCTTTTAAGCTTCTAGGTGTGTAGATTAGGGTGCTTTGATGTTTGAATTATGATGTTTAGGTTCTAGATTCTCATTTCCTTTCCTTATTTAGCTGCTCTTAATGCTAGATCTCTCATTATAAGCTTGATCTAGAACTTAGGCATTTCTCCACCCACAAGGTGTTTGATGAAATGCCTGAATGAGCTAACTTAAGGGTTTATGTTTTAAATGCCATGGGAATGTTTGTTTGAAGCATAAATGACATATTATAACTGTTTATTAATGCATATTGATCATCATTACCACTAATGAGAGTTAGGTTTGAATGCTGATTAGTATAGTGATCATTGTCTTGGGAAAGAAATGGTCTTGCTTTGAGTTCTAAGTTGATTAGAATTTGAGATCATGTGATGTTTGCTTTATCTTTCTGTATAAGATTCAGTCTTTCTTAGCTCTTATTTTGATGCACAAAGAGGCTGTTTGGTCATGTTAGACTTGGAACCTTATGCTTGTTAATTGCTTATTCACTAATGGGAATTAGTCTTGATTAAGTAATTTGCAAAGAGATTTCTGTCATGAGAATAAATTAATCTTCTTTGGAAGTCTAGACTAAAGAATTGCAAGTGTTGCATTGTTTTCTTAGCATCATGAATTAAGCATTGAAAGCACCCTGATCAATGATCACATCTAGAGGTTTAGCTTTTTTTTTATTTTGAATTTGAGTATTTGTTTAGTTTCTCTTGTTTGCTTGTTCTTAATTACTGCTTGTTCTTACTTGTTTTATTATATGCTTTTAGATCATCTTGGTTACCAACTCATCTGCTTATCAGACTTGGATTAAGAATTGATCCTCATAGTCTTGGTGCCTAGATAATCTCCATTTGGATTGATCCTCAAGTGCTACAACACAAGAGGTTAATTTACCTTAGTAGGTTAAAAAACTAACTATTAATCATCACCTGATGCAGCTGTTTCCAGGATCCATCTCAAAGATCCCCAAGAAGCCAGTGACTACACAAACAAGATCAGCGAAGAGGCACTTGAAGAGTTCAATTAAGTATTTCAGATTCTGCTTAAAGGAATTTCGTTTGCGAAGGCAAGTAGATACTACATGATCGGCCACTTCTTCTGTGATAGCAAAGATTTTATCCAAGAGATGAAAGACTTGTTCCCACACGCCCAAGAAGGTAGACCAGTTCGAACTCTGCACAAAGTTCAAGACAAATGTTAATTTCTTATCTCTTGTGACATTGTGAAAGATTCCTCAGTAATCTTTGTGATTCTAGAGCTTGCATTAACATGATGTCCAAAGCTGCTGTTTTGAGACATGGCATTAAGCACATTTCAAGTACCAGGACAAAGATTAGCTTAGCAAATGATTCAAGTGCAACTCCAAGAGGGATAGCCCGAGACATTCCTCTAAGGAATGGAGATTGCATAGCATATCTCGATCTATACATAGTGAAGACCAAAGATGACTCATATCCAGTTATCCTTGGATGGCCTTTCTGAGCAACTGCTGGAGCCATCATGGATTGGCTCAACCGGAGAGTTTCTATTGCAAATATCGACAAGGAAATCTTCTATGAAGTTACACCACTTAATAGCAAAGGAGGAAAGCATAAAGCTCAGGCATTTGAACCAGAGAACTCAGGAGTGATGAAGAACCTGCAAGAGAGGACAAGAGGATTTCGAAAAGGACTTGTCTTAGGACAACATCTTACTTGAACTAAGTATTTTTCTTTTTCAAGTCTAGCTAAGGACTATAAACCAAAGCGCTTGATAGGAGGCAACCCAGGTACTAATTTGTTTTTGTTTAAATTTCTTTTTCTATTAAAGTTTGTTTTTGTTCTATTACAGGCCTTAGTATGACATCAAAAAAAAAAGGAGCTGACCGCGGCAGAGGAGCCTTCAGCCGCGAACCAGAAGAAGTTTTTCCACGGCCACGAAGACTTGGCCCACGGCCAGCAAGAACCCCACCACGGCCGAGACACCTTGTCCCGCGGCTAGCACCAGTTCAGCCACCCTTGGCCACTTCCACCTCCACCTTAATCAAATGGGGACTGATTTGGATTCCTGGTGTCCAAATTTGATCAAGCACCACTCCACATAAACCACCATCCACCATTCAACATCCTACCACCTCCACAACCACCTCACAATCCATCACCAACACTAGGTAAGTTTTCTTTTCCTTGATCTTTTAAATTCTTACATACTGTATTTCTCATCCTTGCCTGATTTATTTCACACTCGGGGCAGTGTGATTTAAGTCTGGGGGATGATTCCATCCCTTTATAACCACCATTTCTTGCATGAGCCCTTGCATTCTGCATTTTTCTTTGAAATTTTTCATTTTTTCGGTTTTCTTAAAACTTTTCAAAAGTCTTTTGAGTTTCAAAAAAGTGTTTTCAAAGGTCAAATACATTTTAAGGGAATAATGACAAAATCGATGATGATAACCAACCTGTCCACTTCTACACCATCAGTTCATTAAAAGCTCTTTCAAGGTTTAGTACTAGACTAGGTGGTAGCTAGAGTACCTAAACTACAAAATCCCACAAGACGACATCTATTTATGGAGATCATTTACAGGATATACTAGCTCATTTACTTGGACCTATTCTTGACATCTAATTTTCTCATCAATGGTTTTAAGAAGGCATCATGATATACATCTAGGAGATCTTTACCTTATTGTTACCACTCTTTATTGTCCTAGATGGCCAGTTCATCTTCAGCTCGTTCCTTACCCTTAACCCAAACCTATGTTTAAACCTCATTCATTCTCTCTTAAGTTTATGTCGACAGATATGTGCAAAAACGCCGAAGAGGGAGGAACAACAGTTTTCAGTCACTCAAGAGAAGGACTGAATGAAACCGGGAAGGAAGTGTACCAAGCAACCTCAGCAAGCCTCATGATGCCTCAAAAAGCTCATTCTTAAAGGTAATTTTTGTGTTCCCTAAGACTCTAAGTCAAAAGGCGGTTTCCCCTTTCTCAAAAAAAAAAAAACAAAAAAAAAAGAAAGGAAAGGAAACCAAGAGCCTAAAGAGTTTTAAATCCAAAATCATTTGAGAAAAGGCAATAGGTATTCACTTAAGGAGTTATGGATTCATAACCTGGACAAAAATCCAAGTCTGTGGGAGTTATAAGGAGAACCTGAAGAAAGGAGATCAGAAATCTTGAAGCAAGGAGAATGTGGCTGAAAACTGTGGGTATCAACAGATCCACCCTCTCTTGCTGTTTTGCATAATATCATGTCTCTCAAGAAAAAGGTAACCCTAAACTCATTAAGCCTCACCACTAAAGAGCATTTTGATACCTAACATTGAATACCTTGTTTACTATCCTTTTGATGAGAATCACTGATACTTTTAATGAATGTTAAGAGCTAGTTGACTGGAAGTTAGTTCTAAGTGTGTGGATTTTTGCATGACGGATTAACGGATTAGTGATATTTGTATTTTGGTGAGAATTTTCTAGACTTGATCTGATTGATGCATTGCCCATAATTAAGGTCTAGGAGTATGGTTGCTAATATTTTTGAGTTCTCTCTCATTTCTGTTGAATGATATTTTTCCAGATTAGATCTTGTTTTGTTTGAGGACAAACAAATTCTAAGTCTGGCGGAGTTGATAACACCGTATTTGTACACATTTTCACCATTGATTTCAGATGCTTTTTCAAAGATTTTAATCAGATTTAGGAAATTTTATTATGATTTCTCTATATTTGTAGTTTCAAGGCTCTTTTCAGGAAACTTAGAAAAAAAGATGGCAAAAAGGAAGAAATCCCCATTTCTAGCTCAGAGTCAGACCTTCAGAAGTTCAGCCTCAAATGAAGACTTTTTCACCGTCTGATCCAGCTCAAATTTGGAGACATTCAAGAGGAGGCAATCAGCTTTCCATAGCTATTTACATCAAAAAGATCCAACGGTGCAATAAAACGATACATGGAGAACAAGTTAACCAAATTCACCAGTCGCAGAAGACTCTCACCTGAGGCAAACAAGTGTTTTGCCTGCCCCCGAAGACTCTCACCCCCGGTGGACCATTTTCGAGCCACAAAGCCCAACATCAAAGCCCATTTTGCCATTCCTCTTCAGAGAAGCCTTAAATGAGACCTGGAAGATCTTAGGACCTATAAATACACATCTTAGCAGCCATAAACGAGTGTGTGCTCGTGTAATGAGATTTTGAGCCACCAAACTTTTTTTTCCTAGGGTTAGGCGATGGAAAAGGGGATTCTTCCCTGGATCCATTGTTCTTTCTTCTTTTTATCTAATTAACTTTTATGTTTCATCTTTTGCATTCTTTCATGTATTTTATCATTCCTTACATCATGTAGATCTGTCCCACAGAGTCAAGTTGTTTGAAGATTTTTCTATATGCCTATATGCTCGATTAGGATTTCTAAGTTTTTAAACCATATTTTGGATCTCATCTCTTATAAGTTGTTCATATTGCATGAGAGTAGGTTCATGACCTATTCTCTGAGCCTAGGATCGATGAGAGCAACGAGAGTGCTGTATAAGATCATCCATACCTAGCTTCAGAAGAACATAGTCGCTACAGGAGTCGAGAGGTACCTGTAGAGAATTACATCTGGCAAAAGTTAATGCATGATCTTAATTCTGGCATGAGAGCGAGAGTTAATTGACAGATTTGAGTGATTAGTTGATTAAGATTGCGAGAGTTGGTCAATCATACACATGTCTATTCTAGTTCAATGCAGATCCCAAAACTAGATGAAGATAAATCACCCGGGGGCTAATTGGAAATGCTTTGACATCGATTAGAGTAAACCGGAGAAGTCTAAATCGCCACCTATGAGTTTAGAGTCAATAGTTTGAGTCGGCATCCTTGAGATATTCTTTTAACATTTCATTTGCATTGCATTTTATCTCCCGTAAATATTAGATAAGGTTTAGTTTAGGAACCTTAACCAAAACCCCAAAACCTCCATGAGTTTATTACTTTGCTTACTTTTCCAATTTGGTTGTTTCTTGCAGATTAGACATCTTCTTTGTGGATCGACACCCTAAGTCCAACAACGTACATATGTGCACTTGCAGACTCTAGGGTTTTATAAATCTAAAATTTCTTTTGCGACCAATGGGCTTGTTAAAAAACGACAACCCTAGACCCGCACCCATCAGTCTCCTACACCAAGTGAGGAAGAAACTAGAAACAACAATGGAAATGGCTCAGTGTCCAAAGACAAGAGTCCAAAAAGAACCAAACCATTCACCCTTGGATTTTCTTCTCGAATCTTAAATCTCACTCCATGGAAGTTTGATGGTGGAGGTGTGTACTACAAGGTTAAATGCAATGGAGCATTAAGACCATTTGCCAAAGTCAGAGTAATCCTCACACCATAGTTCAAGGACTAAGGATCGGATAGTGTTCAAGAGCTGATGAACAAGGTTCTTAAGCTTGAATTCATGGACAAGACAAGGAGCATCAATGCTCCTCCTCTCACTCACTAAAAAGAGTATGAAAAGTCAAACTTAGTAACTGAAAACAAAGTGCACTTGGGAGACAATCCCATGTTTATCCTTGTAGATAATCTTTAGATGTTTTGATGTGTTTTGTGGAGTGTATTCAGGTAACAGGTGAATCTTGGTTCTCCCTAGCTTCAAGAAGTGTTGAACAAAGTGCAAAAAGGGAGGAAAAACGACAAAGTTTTTGAGGTGCCACGAGTTGATGCCATGACTTGTTTAAATCGTGGCAAAGCTATTTCTTTAAGCAAGAATCATTCGGGGGTTGCCACTACTTGGTGCCACGAGATAATTCTTGGCGTGGCAAGCTTGTTTTCACCAGAAGTATCATTCTGGGGCTTGCCATGACTTAGAGCCACGAGTTAAAGCAAGGCGTGGCAAGAAGAAATATTCAAGCACAAGCCCAGAAAGGAGTGCCACGAGATGGTGCCACGGGTGGAACATCATGGCAGGGTTGGAAAAATGTGCAAAACCCCAGAAGTTGTTGCCACGGATTCTTGCCACGAGATGATGCTGTAATGATTCAAGGCGTGGCAGGGTTTGAAAAAGGGGTATAAACCCAGAAGTTGTTGCCACGGTTGTCCCAAGGAGAGTCCAAGGCGTGGCAAGGGTGAACACTGCACAAGACCATATTTTAGCACTTATTTCAAGCACGTTCAAGTCAGTTCAAGGAGCAGCATCAACAAAAATACACTTCTTATGATGCTCAGACTCCTTTGATGCACAATTCCACTCCTCATCTCCATCCAAAACACATCTGGTAACACTCCAAACTTGTAAATAACATTCAAGCATCTAGTTTTTCTTTTTCTTTATTTTTCTTTTTTCATGTTTGTTTATCCTCTTTCTCATGCTTTCATTACACAGGGACTGTGTAATTTAAGTGTGGAGGATGGGTTTAGTGTTATCTGACCATGTTTTCTATGTTCTTATTTTCTCTTTTACACTTTGAGTCTCATTCATATCATGCATTCATCTATGTGCATAGAAAAACCAAAAATAAATTGAAAATTTTGAAAAATTTCCACAAAAATAAATCATTTAGATGCATTTTCATTATTAGGATTGAGTCTAGATTGCATTTCATATAGGTTTTCATCATGCATTGGGAGTTATGATGATTTTTTTAACCATAAGCATCACACTTAGCTAGTTTTTTCAACGCTCAGGTTCTTAGTTCTCTTATGCATTCAAAGGAAATGAAATTAAAGATGAACCATCTTCAGATCTTGTCCATCATTGTTTGAGTCTTGATTGAAGCAATTTGTGAATTGAACTCAGTTCTTGCAAGTGGAACCTTAAACTTGATTTGCAATTATCATGTGATGCATGCTTGATGAACCTGTGGATGCCATATATATGTTTGAGGCAAACTCTCTTTTTACCACTCTCTTCTTAGCTCAAATAGCTGATTCCCATCTTTGGAACAGTTACCATACCTTGAACCCAACCTTCTTTCAAGCCAAATTGTTTGTGAGTGACTGAAAGGCCATCTTAGATAAACTTAACCAAAGTGTTAAGTTTAGAGAGACAAGGATAAGGCATCATGTTGTCTAGTTCCATCATCAAGGAGATAGTAGATATTGGCTAGGGATAAGTGTGGGGGAAGAAAGTGCTGGTAAAGAGCGAGAAAAGAAAGAATCCATTGGGAGTGAGATGAGAGAGAAAGTGAAAAGAAGTGGAGAGGAGTGAGAACTAGGGGATTGTAAAAAGTGAAATGGCTGGTGTCTGTTTAAAAAGAAAAGCTCTTTAATTAATTTGTGTTTATAAAGAAAGTGAAGCCTCTAAGTGTTATGAAAAGAAAAGAAAAGAAGTCAAAAAGGCTCAAGCATTAAGTTTGATGAGAGAAGAGGCCCAGTTAAGAAATGAGAAGTGAAAAGAGCTAGCTAGGAGAAAAGAAAGAGCACCAGCCAATGTTTTGAGAGGATCCCCTAGTGAGAAAAAGATGAGAGTGAAGAGAAAAAATGGGCTAAGAAGGCAATGAAAAGCCTTGAGAGAGGGTAGTTTAGGAGTGATACTTTGGGGTTTTAGAGGCATGGGTTAGAGGCATATTAAGCATTGGGGTAGATAAGTCCTTACCCTTGTATGCACAAGTTATTTTTTACCTTTAGCATTTTGCCAAAATTTGATCAATCATTGAGAGATCCCTTGTGCTTATTTGAACCCACATGTGCATGAATGAGATCATCTTTGTCTCAAAGCTTTACCCTTAGCCAAGCTTGTTTATTTGTTTGAGTATGCATCATCATGATTCACATGAAAACCATTAATGAATGTTTAAGGACTGAGGAATATAAAAGTTCAGTGTAGGTTAAGGCTCAGACTTGATGATCCAGAGATGGAAATGGCTAACTCTTTTGGAGTATATTCCTTGTGATGCATTTTAGAACTAGGAACTTGAACATTGAGCATGACTTGGAATTTGTATTCCCACCTTCAAGATCTCTCTCTTATTTGTTCTTATTTGCTTGAGGACAAACAAAGGATAAGTATGGGGCAGTTGATATATGCATAATTTATCATGTTTAGTATGCATTTTAGTTCATGTTTAGAGTCCTAAATATGCATTTTAGATAGATTCCTAGTGTTTTATCTTTGTTTTAGTTTTGTTAGGAGTTTGCATTAAGTCAAATTGAGTCTTGCATCTTTGGAGTGTTTATCAGGTGTTTTGGACACATTTAGGAGTGAAAGAGTGGAGACCATTGAAGAAAATGTGGAAAAATATGAACAAATGGGTTAAAAATGTGTATCAGCCATCTGGTGTACCGCAGGTCATGTTTCTCGGTCAAAAACATGTATTGCAGTACATGTTTCTCGGCCAAAAATTCAAGCTTTCCAATACGCTTCAAAGATCGCCCAGAACGGAGCCTTTGTGTTCCGATTCAGCCTGTGTATTCATCAAGAATAAAGAGGATTGAGTCATGATTTCAGAACACTTGGAATGACTCGATTTGGAGCAGTGAGCTGAGATATATCGCAAGCGGGAAATGAACATGTCTCACAGCCATTTCCGGAGTAATCCGATGAGTCTCAAAAAACCGCTGTACCGGAAGCCTTTCTGAACCCGGATGGAGTTAGACCCTTCACCGAATTTGGAGCTTACTGAGTCCCCTCTCTCGTGGAGTTTGTGGAGAGTTATTTGGATCATTAGGTCAAAAGTTATGCCAGTTTAAGTGCACATATATCTTCTCGGATCTGAATACATTTGGAGTTGTTGGTGCACAAATGTCATGTGTGCCACGACTTGGGTGCCACGACCTGGATACAACCCGTGGCAACTTTCAAAATTTTTCTACCTCAAAACGACATAGGGCCACAACCTGATTCACCTCGTGGCCAACACTTCAAAACATGTCCCAAACATTCGGCTCTTACCATGGGTTGAGTGCCACAACTTGGATAGGCTTGAGTTGAGTGGCACTACAGTGTTCTTCATGTTCCAAGCCCAGATTTCACTACCACAACATGAGTGCCACGACTTGATCATGTCGTGGAAAGCTCCCCAACAAACCTTCGCACAATGCCACAAGTCAAAGGCCACGACAAGAAGAGATGGTTCCAAGCTGTGGCAATGCATGTTCATCATGTTTTAAACCCAGATTTCATTGCCACGACATGAGTGCCACGACTTGGATAAACTTGAGTTAAGGCGTGGCACAGCACCAAAGACCCAACACGGCCGGGTGAGGACCTAGTTTGTCCTGGACTGACCCGGTTTGGCCCATTTCCTATATATATGTTTTAGACCTAATTTTGGAGATATCTTTTATTCCTCTTTTATTTTCTTTTCCCCTTTAGTAAAAAACGAATTTGTTAAGAAATATCCTTGGGCTTTAATCAATCTAAAGTTGTTTCTTATCATCTTATCTTTACTTCTAATCATGATTGATATCATCTCTTGCAAAGGAAATAGTGTGTTCATCATGATTATTGAGTAGTCTTCTTTTAGGCTTCTATGTGTGTAAATTAGGGCGCTTAGATGTTTAATTTATGATGTTTAGGTTCTAGATTCTCATTTCTTTTCCATAGTTGGCTGTTCTTAATGCTAGATCTTTGATAATCATGACTCTGATCTAGACCTAAGACATTTCTCCATCCACAAAGTGTTTGATGAAATGCCTGAATGAGCTAACTTAAGGGTTTATGGTTTGAACGCCATGAGAATGTTTTTTTAAGCATAAATGACATGTTAGAACTGTTTATTAATGCATCTTGATCATTATTACACTATTGAAAACTGGGTTTGAAATGCTGATTAATATTGTGATCGTTGTCTTGAGAAAAAAATGATCTTTCTCTGAGTTCTAAGTTGATTGAAATTTGAGATCATGTGATGCTTGCTTTATCTTTCTGTATAAGATTCAGTCTTTCTTAGCTCTTGTTCTGATGCATAAAGAGGCTATTTGGTCATATTAAACATTGATTATCATGCTTGTTAATTATATTTTCACTAATGAAAATTAGTCTTGATTAGATAATTAACAAAGAGATTTTTGTCATGAGAATGAATTAATCTGATTTAGAAGTCTAGACTAAGGATTAGCAAGTTTCTCATTGTTTGCTTAGCATTTAAAATTAGCATTGAAAGCACCTTTGTTTGCTTCTCTTGTTTGTCATGTTAAATTGTTTATCTTGTTTATCATCATTGCTTGTTTGTTTTATGTTTTAGATCAACTTGTTACTAACTTGTTTCATTAGACTTGGATTGAGATTGATTCATCATACTTCTAGTGCCTAGAAACCTCCATTTGGTTTGATACCTCAAATACTACAATGATATGAGTAGTTAGAGTAATTGGGTTTGAACCTAAAAGTTCTTACTATCACGAACCCAGAACATTATCATCGAGGGATAATTGGGTCAATGACCGGATTCCACCGCACAAGAGACAATATCCAGTAATCAAAACGGAATTGTTCTATTTTCATCACTTCCTAGACATCATCCTCTCTATCAAAATCGAATTGGAACCTTCCAAGTCCCGAATCCGCACATGCCACTCTCTCTTCTGCCTTCCAAATCTGAGGAAGCATGTACAACAACACACCTTCATGTCTTGCATCTCAGGATTCATGCACCTTCCAATCAGAGTGTGCAAAATACCCCTCAATGAGACTTATATTATCAAATTTTAGAACCGTGATCTTCATCTACTTCAAGGGACCTGCAACCTTCTTCTCTGTACCGTTATGCCCAATTTGTGAGCTCGGAGACATTTGCACTGACCGTTTCGAATAAACTGTGAGTATGAAAAGAAAAAGAGAAAAGTGTTTGATGAGGAACAATCTCATCACTCTTCTGCTTTATATATCACTCCGCTGATGTGGTTAAATGAGAATCTTTTTCCTTGATCTGAACTTCGCGAAGAAATCTCGTTGCAATCAATCTGCCGCCATAAAAAAAACTTCCCCTAAAACCTCTTGTTAATTCGAATCAAAGAAGATCGCATTTAACTATGTATTTTGCCTAAAACCTTTAATCGAGTACAACTGTAATCTTTTGGGCAAGTAATTCGCTTAAGCAAAGCATCTTATTGCCATTTTACTGAAAGAAACCAGCCCAAGATACGAAATCTCTAGAAAAATCCGGACATAAATGATACCCAAGAAAATCTAGTATTTTATCTCTGCCATCGATCCGTCTTTGATCTTTGGATCTTCTTTCAATCCACTAGAGCCAATTTATGATCCATATTAGATACTGTATTCTGGAAGTAAGGATCGCCACGATGCCATCAAATCTGAATCTGGGAGATTCGATTTTGAAAACGAGACCCCAATCTAACCCAATCTGTGTTGGATGCAAGCTTTCGTATAATCCGCGTTTAGCAAATGGAGATCCTCATCTCTCAAGATCTCAATTTCAATGGTCAAAGTAAATTCTTCAAAATCGCTGCATATTGCAAAAGTATCTTGCTATCTATGACTGAAATCTGCTAGAAACTATAGAAACGCCGTCAAAATAAATCTCAAAGCCACTGAAATTCAGTCCATATTTAACATGTGTCAAAATCTTATTGATTTACTTAATATGTATTACGATCTGGTGTGTTACTAATTTTGAATCATTTTACTTTATAAAATAAAATAAAATAGATAGTTGATAATTCTGTTAACTGTTTCACATAACTCCCAAATAGACAAAAAATTTCAGGTTCATTAATTTCCTATCTATTTTAGAAATATATTTGTCCACTTGTTTTTCTTTTATCAAACATGGCCACATTTATCTGAAATTCTTAGTTTCTTTTATTCCAAGACCGAAAATGATTCAAGCTGAAGATAATATATATTACTACAACATAGTACATTCAACGAATAAATAATTCAAAAATGTCTGCTATCCGACTTTTTAAACCTCAAAAAGATCAAAACAGATAAGGAAAAAATGATGCTATAAAAACTCAAATTAAAAATTTAAAAGAAATAATATTGGGGAAAAGACTTCATCGGACAACAGTGCAAGTACACCACCAACTCTGTCAAAAGCCAAATAAAGATAAAAGTTTTTTCAATTACAGAAAAAAATTCCTAAATTCCCAAAATACGCCTCAGACTTACAAAAGCATCTCTTAAGAACCTACGTGTCAATCATCTATTGCTTCCTATCAATACCACTTTGTTTCAACGCCCTATGATTCGGGGTTTGTTTCTAAGAGTCCGAGGATATTTAAGGCTCACGCTCTCGTTTATACGCTTTGACTCTACTCGCTCTTCATATGCATACCAAAATCTTCTCCTGACACATGTTAAATTCGATATCAGTTGCGATCTAAATAAGTTACGAGGTCAAAGGTATTACCAAATCAGACTTGCGCATACGGGAGCGAGTACGGAAGGTTACAATACTCGCGAAAGTAACTACTGATTGTAATAAAACCAGCAGTGGTTTTGTCCTTCATCCGCTCTCTTGCCATATATACACAAACAGAAAACACAAAAGACATATCTATTGAAGAAAACAAAAACGAAGAAGCTTCTCCTCTTCCTCTGTCTTATTTCCTTTTTTTGGAAAAACCCCTAATCAAGTAAGTCAAATCTTCACGAGTTGGTGGTATACATATAAATTTCAATCCAAGAAAGTAGAAGAAGTATAAATCTAATCAAAAGTCAAGTACTTTGAATCAGCAAGATCATCTAGATTTTATCGTTTTCGACATTAACGATATGCTTAACTTCGTGATAATTCTGATGCAGTTTAGATGGGGAGAGGAAAAATAGTTATAAGAAGGATCGATAATTCGACAAGCCGACAAGTAACTTTCTCAAAGAGAAGAAGTGGTTTACTTAAGAAGGCTAAAGAGTTAGCGATCCTTTGTGATGCTGAGGTTGGTGTTATCATCTTTTCTAGCACCGGAAAGCTCTACGACTACGCAAGCAATTCAAGGTTAGTTTATCAAATGATAAACCCTTTTCTTAGTAGAGGCCAAGGAAATGATTTTGCATTCAATTGCCTTGCTTGTTAGATTCTTTACTTCTCTTTGTTACGGTTTCTTGATCCCAGGAAGTGTATGTCAACAAAATTTGCCACTAATGTATTCATTCATCTCTACATATTAGTTTCTCAGTAGGCTTATAGTGTATGTCTTATTAGGAAGAGCTGAGTATTTGATATTTGTTCCTTCTCATTTTTTTCGGTATAAACCATGTTTTCTAAACTTTAGATTTTACTTGACTGACTTATATATACCTTAGTAAACTCTACAGTTTGTTGCTTATTGATTTGAATACAGACCACCACAGTAAAACTTGTTAAGGTAAATATGATTTGAGTACCCTCAGTTAGCTCAAATGATTTTATTTCCACATAGATTCCGACAAGTTTATAAATGCGTTTGAGTAGGAACATATATATGGAACAAACTTTTGACTTTTGCTTCTTCATTCAGTGGTGTTAACAGTTTATATTTAAATTGTTTATCTTGTACTCTTTTTACATTTTTACTTTATTTTCTAATTAAATATCACGTCTATGACCCGTGTATTATTGGATAAATTATTTATTTTGTGTTTTCTTCCATATAATATAGAGCGAAAAGCATTCAATTTTGTATTTTCTTTAATTATATAAAATATACTATGCAATTTTAAGTTAATTATGTAACTAACGTAAGTAAATGAATATAAGATTAAGAGTATGCATTTTACTGAAACTGATCTTAAAAAGAAATGCAATATGTGATGGAATGAAACACTCATCAATCAACATTTATTTATTTACAGTAAAACCAATACGGACGAAGAATTTTATTTGTATGTTCGACCTGAAAACAAACGCAGTTTTAAAAGATGTATTTTTCAAACATTCTTTTAAGAAAATGACGGAAACAAACTATTTGTGTATTTTCCATATGTCATTCATTTATGTTCTCACTAATTCCTCTTATGTTTAACATTTAATCCGAAGTGAATAAATCATCGAACCCCCCTCAAATACACATCACAAAGAAATTTGATTATTTAAGTCTATCTATAATTGATGGGTAAATTCAGCAATATATTCCATGTTGCATTATAGTTAGTTATTATTAGCAATTGTATTACTATCGATTATATCAATTATTTCAAGAAGATTATGCTAAACATGTTATATTATGTCAGATCATAACATTCAAAACTCGTACTTATTATATTATTAGTCCAGTTATTCTATATTTCCATGTATGAACTGTTTTCGCAGGTGCTCAAACAAATCTATTATATAATGAAAGAGTTTTCTCTCCATCTAGACTATCCACATCAGCAAACTCATAAAACTTAACATTTAAGTATATTTAAAGTATGCATTTAATAAATATATCAATGTTTGTTATTAATATATTTAGTATAAATTAAATTAAATTTAAAAAATTATAGTATAAATAAAAAATAAGTGATAATTAGATATTAATAATTAAAAACATTGTAATACTAACTGGATTAAAAATATATATATATTCTTAAAAATGATAAATTATTAAATGGAAAAAATGTTTAAAAATGACGATAATTAAAAAAAAAAGCAAAAATAAAGAAAAATAGAAGGAAGAAGAAAAATCAAAATACAAAAATAGAAGTTAAAAAGATGAAAAATAATAGAAATTAAAGATTATTAAGAGGAATAAGGAAAAAAAAAAGAACACAAAGCTGATGAAAAAGAATTTTGAAAAACATGAAAACAAAGAAAGAAAGAGAACAGAAGATAAAGATATCAAAATATGAAAATATGAAAATGGAGAAGAAGAAAAAATTAACAAAAATAGATAAATATGATGTTTAAATTTCAAAAATTTGTAAGAATAAATGATCAAAAATTATTACTGCGCAACGTGTAGAACATAAACAAAAAAAAATAATTTTAATACTGTAATAAAAATCACACAATAGTGACAGACAAAATATAAAAGTACATGAAATAAAAAAAATTAACAGAAATTAATAACATAATTAAGAAAAAATTTTATTATATACAAACACTAATAAGGATTGTACAATATAAATATAGAAAAAACTATTAAACTATAAGAAAATTATCAAACAAATTATTTTTTAAAAAAACATATAAAAATGTAAAACATATAAAAATATAAAATAAAATGCGCGCGAAGCGCGGACTCAACCCTAATTTAATATAATTAAGTACTAGAATTGTAACACTTGTACTGATCTAATTCATATCAAACTGATATCGAATTTCACACATACTGTTGAGTTACATACTCCTGGTGAGTTAAATTAGCAATTTTACTATATAATAATGTACATCATATCATTGTTATATATTGTCTTTTTTTCTTTCGAATATGATTAGTATGAAAAGTATCATTGAACGGTACAACAAAGTAAAAGAAGAGCAACATCAACGACTGAATCATGCCTACGAGATAAAGGTATTTCTATTTGCAAAACGTACATATATTCTATTTGTTTATATAGTTTATCTCATTAATTAGGATTGATAAATTAGTACCTTAACACTTTTTAGGTTTTCCTGATGAAAAACTTTCTTAAACAGAGGATTTTCATAAATAGCATCCTGAAAATGCTTATCGGATTTAATGTATTTTGTGGATTTGGGACTACAAATAATATCTCTGTTTAATAAGAATTATTTTTTTAGGAAACAAATTTGTTTCAAATGATATGATATATTTAACTTTCGAAGCCAAATTGATTATTTAAAAAAAAATTGACAATTTTTTATTCTGCTAATCGTTTTATCATTGGTTGAATATTAGATAGATATAAATGAAATTTAGTTTTAAAAAAAAAAAATTAAATAACTTCTAATATGTATGCAAAAACCTTAAACAGTAATTATAATGAAACAGAGAGTATACTTAAAGTGAGCCTCCTTTAATAGAAACTACGTGTTTTGTCCACATTTTGCGCAGGCTTCCGAGAGATTTAAAATTGTAAAACAAAATTTTATATTATGTAAATTAGAATTAGAACAATTGAGACGTATATGATCAAAATATAACAAACTCATACAATTAAATATAAAATTGCAATACTAAATAAGTGCATGAAACCCATAAACCAACTGAACTAAGACAAACACACGAATTATTCAATGCTACATAA
>NW_006256901.1:8266765-8339253 GCF_000478725.1 Eutrema salsugineum | reverse complement strand
GCCACATAAACTAGTCGTTTCCTCGGTTTCACCCATTGTTTTCTTTAGTTTCCGTGTTTTCCTCACGCATTTCAGTCAGGGGTTCAGACCCGTTTTAGTATTGTCGAATTCAATGTCTGAGTGTTCAATCTCTGTTGGCTCGTGTTCAAGTAAACCAGTGAGCTTCATAAACACATAACAATCTAATTTGAGTTTTTTTGAACATAGAAACCTATTTGCGATTTCATCTCATTCTTCAACTCTTCTTCAAAGATACAATATAAGCTTTATCTTGTAAGATTTGGGTTTTAGAGAAGCAATCAAAGGATGGACTGTTTTAGGATAAATTTTGTTCAAAAACTAAATTTTTAAAGCAACAGAATTACTTGTTACACATCAAAACTTATGAGAAATGCAACGTGTGAGTATGTTCATTCTTCAATTCACAAGAATTTCAGTCACCTATGTTTCTTAGATTTTGGTGTCAGAGAATCATCAATTTATTCGATACTCCAATGAAGCCTGAAACAAATAACAAGGATGATGAAAATTACAACCCGAATATTTCTCTAGCTAACATTCTTCTTCCTCTGTATTGGTGACTCTCCTTCCTTCAACTGGTTTTATCTCTCATCAGGGGTAAAAAAAAATTGATGAGTTCATTAAAAATGATGAAACTAAGAAGTGGGTCAGAGATTAACCATAATATAATTCAACACCAACTGGATGGTGCCATTTGCAATTGGTTTGCATTCTGTTCTCAATAGGATTATTGTATATCAACACAAGAACTTGACATGCGTGAAGATTCTAGTCACACCAAATCTAGTCTCATGTCACCTGTTTTTCCTTTGGTCTTTGCAGTTATAAGACATCACATTCTTGTTCATCAACTTACCAACAAAGATATTGTTTTAATGCCTGATAGGTTTAGTCTTGAAAGTAATTTAATGTTTTTTCTAATAAAATCATGTGTTGGGTAAAAAACAAAACTATAAAATATTTTTTCGAGAAACAACATAATTGCCTTTGCGCAGAAAAAATGGAAAAATGTAAAACAATAGACGTTGTTTTGTTCATCTTATATATATTTAGTACAATATGAAACCAAAATTAATCTGAACTGGTTACTCTTTTTTTGCTTATAGATATATGTCCACACAAGCTACCACGAAAATAAACCATAAAATTATATTTAGAAATAAATATAAACATAAACAACAATATTCAGAAAATATTTAGTAGAACCCAAGGAGAAACAAACAACAATCAAAATAAATAACATCCCTTCACTTATATGTTACCAGAAAAAATTAATACAAACCTAAGTTTAAACATGAACTATACACAAAAAACTCCTTTTTATGCTGTTGATCCTTCTAAGAAGATGAAAACAAAAATTAGAGAGTTTAATTAAGCAAATTAGAGGTTCTAATGATTTGTTGAACAAAAAAAAAGAAGTACTAATGATCTATTTGCAATTACCTGTTAGATCCATTTAAAGATATGATTGCAAAAGTTCGAACCAATCACCTATAGTTTGCGGGATGAACTCTAGGTTCAAGGAAAACAATAAAGAAGCTCAGGTCAATCTATATTTACGAACAATAACTCAAATATATCTATAAGAAAAGCTTAATAAAGAGGAACATGAATATCTAATACGGAAGCAACAAATTTTATATATAGAATTACAAAACAAAACCAAGAACACAAATATGATATCTCGATGACCAATCGTATAGAGAATAAAACAGGGGTTAAAACATAAGATAGCTGTGATGCATTAATATAGAACACGATAGAGAAAAATTATAGATATTTGACCGGTTAGTATAGAAAAATCCTGATCAGAATAAACAGATTCAGAAGTTAGCATGGAAGAACAACCAACTAAACAAACAATATAATTTAAACCCGATTGGGATATACAAAAGATATATTCGTGAAAAAGAGGTGGACAAGTTTTGTAATAGTTGCTAGACCTTAGAAGACGGTTGTTGTATGTAAAAAAATACGTAGGCGATACAGGTATATATAGTACGATAGATGCTTTAGGGTTTAGGGTTTCGACGTCGGTTTCCCATTACCAGAATTGGTGGCTATGACCGAGAACAAAATCATTGACCCATGAACAAACTCGTTGGCTCATTATCAAAAGAAAAATCCATGTCATAGGTCTTTACACGTGTAATTAATGATTGACCTATCAGAATTAATTAAAACGCTAATTTTTTTTATTACTGACCTATCAGGTTTTTAATACTGCCCCATTTACTTGCTTCCAAAAATGCATCTATCAGAAACCAGTCCCATTGTGTAACATGCAGCCTTGAAAGTAGGATGAACAAATACCATTGACAGTTCTAAGATTAGAATAAGAACATGGACCCCTGACATGAAGCAGCATCAAACGCAAGTAGTAAAGCTCTTCAGATTGTTCGGGGCATGGCTTTAATTAATTCTCCTGAGGTACCTCTCATACGGGGTCTCCATTATAAGAATGTAGAATGCCAAACCCATTTAGTTAGAAACCGAAATAAAGTAATATATGTACTTCTTGAAACACTTGATTGCATTCCATCTAAACCAAAAACTTATTATGTTCCTTTTTTTTTTTTTGAGTCGACGGGAGATGGTAGGGTAAACATGAACACCTTTGAAAAACATCAAGACAAATAATTAGAAAGTTTACAATCGACCATCAAATAAATAATATTAAACAAATACAAGTTAAGCAAGTTATAAAAAATAATTATATAGACAAAATTACCGTGTGGCTCCATTTAAATGTTGGAAGTAACCATTGCATTATATATAAGAACTTAATATATACACACGGAAGTCATACCAAACACGTAAACAAAGATATAAAAGCAAACGCATAGAAGCAGTAGTAAAAAGTCATAGAAGACGCAAACATGTAAACGTGATCATACACACGTAAGTTACACTTTGAGAAAATAACACCAATTTTTAAACCAAACAAACGTCGGGAAAGAGATAAAGCAACATATAAAAAGAAAACAAAAATCAAAACTTAGATCAATCTACAAAAACAAAAATCTTTGATCAATAAGCTACGAGTAAAAAGTGACCAAATTTTGATGACCTAAACACGTAAACGTGATACACGAGGAAGTTATACTTCGTGAAAGCAACACCTAATTTTGACAACAACACATACAAAAGCCTAGCTAAAAGAGAACTAAAGAAAATAAAAAAAAGCTACACAGACGATGGGAGTTACCAAAGATTAATAAGCTTATAGACGATGAGAACTTTAGATGATGAGAACTTTAGACGATAAGAACTTAAATACAGTGGAGTAAAGTTATATTTATAAGTGGAAAACTACCTTAGGATTTTGTTTTCTTTTACTAAACCAACCGATCTCTAAGGCTAATTATTAGTCGTTTAATACAAATGGTTTATGGTTTACCAAGTTTTATTTTCGCTGGCCCATTGCCCAATTTTTTTAAAAAAATATATGTTATCGATGTAGACACGAATGATAAATCTATTAAAACGATTAAAAATGACATGTAATTTTTTGTAATACCACATAAAACATAAAACTTTCGTTGTAGACTTTTGTTGTGGAGACGATATATCAGATTATTGACCTCATAAATAATAGTATAGATTAGAAATCGTTTTTCAAATTTCTCGTTTATAAACTATGGTTCTCCAAATTTGGTAACCACTTAAATAAGGAGTTTCCTTTAAATGTAATATTTGATTGGAAAAATTATATCATATAATTTGTTATGAGCCTCTTTAATAAACTCATCTATATCAAAATCATAATTTTTTCTTTGTGTTACCAGTTTTGGCAAAGAGAGGTTGCAAGTTTGCAGCAACAGCTCAATTATCTACAAGAATGCCACAGGTAAGGACTCCGATCCGGTCCTACAAAAGAAAAAAAAAACATAAACTGAGTATTATATACAATTGTTATGTCAACCCAAAGCAATAAGGCAAATTACGGGTAATTTGGAATTCGACCAATTCGATCGGTTCGATTTCTTTAAATAGGTTCTTCCTTGTTTTCATTTTTTAGCAAGAAAAATATCTTCTCGTTAAGCTTGTAATTAGCACAAATATTCTCACTCTATATTCACATTCATAAATAACAAAAACAAAATTATGTCAACAAATCCTGCTACATTTTTCTCAAAAGTATAAATTATTAAACGGCAATTGTTACAAGAAAGAGCACGTTTTATTTTTTGTCAAATGGAAAAAAGACAATGTTTAAAAATGCCAAAGCCAGAACAAATTAGAATTTGAAAAAATTAGAGTTACTTAATGAGAAGAAATATTATTCGAAAGAAATGACATCCGTTTTAATTGTAAACTAACTTTTGTCTTCAATAGTTGATTTCTTGCATGAGTAAAAAATTGTTCAACCATTTTTCATGGAATGAGTTATTCAATACCAACTTATTTGTTTAATAGATTTTTTAAAAAGTCAAAATGTAATCATATATGGTTGAAAAAAAGAAAA
The DNA here is from genome assembly GCF_000478725.1 of Eutrema salsugineum. NCBI lineage: Eukaryota > Viridiplantae > Streptophyta > Magnoliopsida > Brassicales > Brassicaceae > Eutrema > Eutrema salsugineum. The sequence continues at coordinate 8,334,764 of NW_006256901.1, read as the reverse complement.
CACAAATCCTAAATTTATATGTTTTGTTTAGTTTTCTGCAGATAATATTTGCAAAATCACATTAGAAAATGCAATTCCACCAGCGGCGATACCAATTCGAACCTATATTACTGGTAAAATGTTAATTCAAACCTATATTAATTCCAAAAAGCCTAATAATGTTAATTTATGATACAATGCAGGAAACTAATTGGAGAAGAACTTTCTGGAATGAATGTTAATGATCTACAGAACCTTGAAGACCAGCTAGAAACAAGTCTAAAAGGTGTCCATCTGAAAAAGGTACGTATGCATCTATTTCTTAAAGGATACATTATGGACAAAGATCAGGTGCTCGTCCTTCATTGCCATATTACTTGGAAAGGTTTTTATTTTGTATAACCTAATACCATAAAAAAGAAACTCAGAGACTAGATTCTCTAAATACAAAAATATTATGAAAAACACTTGGAAAATTTTGAAAGACACTTAGAGAAAACTTATAAATATATAGAACTTTTCTTTCTTGCTTTGTTTATACTTTTTCTACTTGGCTACGAATTTCAGAGGATGGAGCTCTTTATATGCTTCAAAACGACAAATATCATACAAATTATTATCCTAATCTTTAGAATTTCTATCATAATTAATATCTAGATATTGATGTTACAATATAATTATGTTATATATTTTGATTTCTCAAGTATTTTAGTTCTACAATAATATCATGATAAAAATTACAATATATATTTCCATTATGTTTTAGATTTTTTAAGAAATACTTTAGAATTTTGATCAGGCTAGCTAGGGTTCCCTTGAGGCTTGTCCAATTTTGATTAATTGTATCATTGACTCATTACCAAAGGTAGTCCAAAATCAAATTTCATGTCAGTACCTTTTTTCTTTTTGCAGGACCAACTTTTGACTGATCAAATAAGAGAACTCAATCTTAAGGTTTGTTAATTAGATTAAACTATTAAAGTAACCAAGATATGTTCTTTTGGGATGAAGAAGACGACAGATATGATGTCCTATGTTTATTTTCCCCTAGAACTTTAAACAAACCATGCTTGATTCTATTACAGGGACATATCATCCAAAAAGAGAATCAAGAGCTAAATAGTATGGTAGTTATGATGCGTAAAGAAAATATCAAACTGCAGAAGAAGGTGATGCAAATGATTTTCTATAGTTATATAAATACAAAAAAAAAAAAAAACAGTCACAGAGAAACTTTAATCTGTGTTAAAAACTTGCAATGTTAGATTCATGGAAGAAAAACTGCGATTGAAGGCAATTCAAGTGGAGATCGTATAAGCAATGAAAACGAAACACATGCACTACCGCAACTTCAACTCATACAACTACAACCTCCTAGAGAAAAATCAATAAAACTAGGGTAAGCTTTCTGACGTAGAATATGTTTAAACTTCTTCAAGCTTATACTTTCTAACCTTATAGCATATGTCTGAATATTTGAACCAGGCTACATCTTCCCTGACAACAAATCTTGGAAAACGATCAATATACAAAAGAGGTCGTCTCTTTTAATTAAATGAAGTTATTAGTCTATGTACATCATAAAATAATGACGTGATGTGATGTGAGTGCCAAACATACTAGAGATTATTTTACATTTTTGGATTTAATTATATTACATTAACAAATTCTAGAGAAACTGATATTTTTGTTCAAAATTATACCTAATAAATCTTTCAATAGCAGGAATTAAAAAATATTCCTACTTTCAAGGCCATAAGTTGCAATAGATGATCATTTATCGGTGGTTTTTTATCGGTTTCAAACGTTTTTTTGTGTATTTTTTATTGAGTCAAAGTGTCTTTTTAGGGTCTTTTAGTTATTTTTAAATTTTCTCAGGTTTTAGGGCACTTTGAAAGAAAATGTGTTGTGTTGGGTGCAAATGAGCATATGAAAATGCAAAATTACGCAGAGATGTTAGAATTTTGGGCATTCATTATAGGACTTCCCACTGATGGATAAAGCTCAAATGTAGATGCAAGATATAAACAAAAAGAGGATCATTTTTATGGTTTGAAAAACCTTTTGTAACTCTAGTTTTCGATTATGGGTTAACTTTCATTTAGAAGTGGTTTTAGACCATTCTAACGTTGCGAGTAAAAGTTATGCTACTTTTTGTGATGACAATCTAGTCTGGCGAGCCGAACAAGCACGCGCAGAGAGGAAGCACAGGTCAACCAATTCACTTTTGGGGTCACTCAATCCAATGATACTGTACACATTTTCAGATCGTTTGGATTTTCTGGATCAACCAGTTCAAGCCAGATCGACCGATCCACTCTGGGATCGATCGATTCACTTCCCTGACGAAAGAAGGCAATTTCAGATTTTCAATTTTGCTTTGGAATCACCCAACTCGACATAATCCGACGAAAGACCTAATTCTATTTATTTAATGTCACTTTTGAGGCTACGCCTTATTTTTGACAGACTATTTGTATCTTTTTCTTTGGGAGAAGATCTTTGAACCTCTTTTGATGACAAATTTGGAGAATATTTCTATTCCCGTTCATTTATCTACTGAGTTTCATTATGTTTTCTCTCATATACATTTTCTTGTTCTCTGCAATCATGTGTGAATATATTCACAGTTACATTTTAGGGTTTTCAAAGGAATTCATGAATTGCTAGTTTATGATTATTAGATAGGAAATTATTGGTTGGTTTCTCATCTATTGTTGAGCTTATTGCTGGAACATGATCCACAGCTTAGTTTATGACCTTAGGTTATTTGACTCATCTAAAGTGTTTGATTGAATGCCTAATCAATGGCAGATCTAGAAAAAAAATTAATTGGGGGCCTAGGTTTATAAACAAGAAAAAAAATTTAGTTGGGAACAATTTATTCTTTTTTACCACTAAAGTGAAATTTTTTGATTGAACTTATTTAAATTATTTAAGAAAAAAATATAAACAGTAAGGGCACTCGACCCCATTGAGTCTTCTGTACCTCCGCCCATGTGCCTGATAGAACATAGATGAGTAAAAATATCCTTAACAAATGGGAGTTGATATTATTGTGTTTTGTGAACTTATCAAACTTGTTTATAATGCATGTTTAGGTTATTGAATTTAACATGAGTTAGTTTCCATATATGATAACATGAGTTATTGAATTTAACATGCTATTCAATCAAAAAATACATGAAGATCAAAATGTCTCATCAACTAATCTGACATTCAGCTGACCCCCAGCAAACACCTATGTGGCCGCGCCTCACATGTCTCACCCACAGTAGAACTCCACTCCACCAGTCCTGGAAGACTCTCACCCGCGGCACAGCCTATCTCGGCCCTGAGTCCTAACTTCAAGCCCATTTTGAAATTCTCTTCAAAGAAAGTCCTAAGGACGAACTACAAGACTTGAAGACCTATAAATACATATCTTAGCAGTCCTATTTCGAGTGTGTGCTCCTTAATGAGTTTTTGAGCCACCAAACTTTTCTTTTTTAGGTTTAGATTAGGGAGTTGATGATTCTTTCCTTAAACCCTTGTTATCTCTTATTTTATCTATCTATTTCAGTTTGTGCATTCATCTACTATGCTTTTTTTTTTACTTGCATCATGTTAGAGTAGTTTAGTAGTTGGTTTTAAGGGATCCATCAAAGAGGATCAACATGTTCGATTAGAATTGTTATTATTTTTTTTGCCATATTCTAGATATCATCTCTTCTAAGCTGTACTTAACGCATGAGGTTAGAGTCATGAACTAATCTTTGAACCTAGGCTTAATCAGAGCCACGACAATGATGTATCAGATTGTCATACATAGCTTCAGAAGAACATAGTCTCTGTAGGAGACGCTCCTACAGAGAATATTTGAGCAAGAATGAATTCAGTTTAGTTAATGCATGATTTCTCTCACGGCCAGAGACGAAAGCTACTGGTCGAGTTTGAGTGATTAGTTGGTTAGGGTCATGGCATCTGACTAACCACACCAGTGTGTATTCTAGTTCATGTAGATACTTAGAAATCCATTAAGACATACAAGAGTAGGCTAATCACCCTATGAGTTTAGAACCCTAGCATGAATCAAGCATCCATTGAGATATTCTTTGCCAGCCCAACTTTTCTTTTAATTTTAAACTCATATCGATTAGGTTTATGAAGGTTTTCTAATTTTTATTTTACTTTTAATTTTCTGTGACACCAAATAAACCTATAAAAAGTCTCAGTCTATTAATCCATTTACTAATCTCAGTTTGAAATTTTTGCAGAATAGACAACTTCCTTGTGGATCTATACCCTAAGTACTACTTCACACAGCTGTAAACTTGCAGAAAACTAGGGTTTTAAAAATTTTAGACTTCATCTGCGACCCCCTAATCCTAGCAGCATCAATAGATCTAGTACATAGGGATTTAATACCCTGGGAAGAGGTTGATTTAGTCTCATGATTTGAGTTCAAGAACAATGCTTAATGCTTTTCTTGCCAAATTTTCTGTTTTGCAACTCATGGTTTTTAATAATTCCCTGAATCCTGATGCCTTTAGTTCATATGTTTAATTTGTTTTTATTTAGCTTGTTATTTCTTTGCACTGAAACCACAAAACGCTCATTAGTCTTAGTTTTACTTTTTCTTGCATTCTCATAGTGACTTCCAACCTTTTTATACAACTTTATTTATTGTGTTCTTGCAGTAGTTTAAATAGGGTAACCTAAACTATTTCAATTCAAAGAATATTATAATTTGATGGTGAGATAATTAATGACGAGGCATTCGATTTTTCTCTCTTCGATTTTTTTTTGCCTTCTTTTTTCTTTCCAATTTTTGAACTCTTGATATATTCATATCTTTGCATATGTAGCATGCATTTTATACCATGTTTAGAGTCCCATTGATAACACCGTATTTGTACTCATTTTCACTATTGATTTCAAATACTTTTTCAAAGGTTTTAATTAGTTTTAGGAGTTTTTAGTAAAAATTTTCTATGTTTGTAGTTTCAAGACTCTTTTCAGGAAACTTACGGAAAAACATGACAAACTGGAGGAAATCCACATTTTTAGCTGAGAGTCAAACCATCGGAAGTTCAGTCTCAAATGAAGATCTTCTCACCATCTGATGCAGCTCAAATTTGGAGACATTCAAGAGGATCCAACTGAATTTCCATAGCAACTTACATCAGGACAATCTAACGGTGCAACTAAAAGATACTTGAAGAGCAAGTTGCCCTGATTCACTAGTCCCAGAAGACTCTTAGCAAGTTGCCCTAATTAAATGGTCCTTTATCGATTTAGTTTAGAATTAGGTCTAGTTTTATTTTCTCTTTTATCTTCCCGTAAAAACCAAAACCAACAAAAAACCCCCTTGAGTTTCTTATTTCGCTTACTTATCCTAGTTTGAAATTTTGCAGATTAGACATCCTCCCTGTAGATCGACACCACAAGTACTACACTGCATGACTGTGCACTAGCAGGATACTAGGGTTTTATAAATTTAAAACTTATTTGCAACCTGGTAACCCTAGCATGCATCATGTTTTTGGCGCTGTTGCCGGAGAGGCTATATATGTCGAGTTTCTGCCAAACTTCATAGGAAGTAATACTGAATTCTAAACACCCTATCTTTCTTTTTCTTTTTACTCTCTCTTTTCTGTTTGCCCTAGTTTAGACTTTTAAGACATGGATTACCCACAAAGGAGAAACCTTAATCCCGAGCAAAGTTTTTAAAACCTGTGTGCTGCTCCCTGTTAATGTGAATCACCATTCAGGCGTGATTCTAGACACATGGATCAGATCCCTCAACCAAACCACCACCACGGAAGCCGCGAGCCTCTTGGTTACTGAGATGAACCCTATTCACCTCCCTTGGTGAACCGTCGACCATCTCACCCCCTGCCTCATCAAATTCTGCACCAGAACTATGAGAATACTCGATTTAGTCTCCAGCTTAATCGATTAGAAGCTAGGCTGAACCAGTACCTTGATTTTCAAGTTGTCACTGCAGCCACCTTGTATAGGAAGATTGACGATCGCTCCAATCATGTGAGATTATTGGAAGAGGAGATCTAGAAAAGATATCGCAGCCCTTAAGGAGACTATGGAAGCTCATGAGGAAGAGCAAATAAAGCAAAAGTATGATATCATTCAAAACTCAATAGATGTCAAGGATGTCAAACAAGAGACAGAAGAAGCTGGCGAAATCTCCTCATGGAATAGAGGGAAAACCGATGGTGAGCTTCAAGAAATTGAATTTTGCCTAAGTAAACTCGAACATAAGGCCAAGGAGACCAATTCAGAAACCAGTTATCTCTCTATGTGCCAAGAAGACACAAGCTCTTTGGTGGGAAGATCTTTGAGAATCATAAGAAGGATTCTTTTGTTCATAGTCAAGGTGAAAAGAAGGAATCACCTAACTCAGCTGCAGAGAATCCTGGAACGGACGTGCATGACAACATTGAAGGCACCCAAGACAAGGAGGAAGAAGTATTGGCCAAGACAACCTCAGGCCGCGCATCCTTCACCCGCGGTGGCACCACATCTGACTGCGGGTGCGTGTCCTTCAACCGTGTGAATCCACTTCTCTGCCTCACCATTGAAACCTGCAGCCACTTTCAAGCCCCCTTTAACCAAACCACTATCTCTGACATCCAAAGTTCGCCCAGACTCAGAGGATCGAGCCCCAGACACTGATAAAAGTTTAGAAGAACTTTATCCTCATGTCCCATGTAACATGATCACCAAGAGTGACCTAGATGCTGCAAGCTCCACAAGCCAGGAAGATCCTACACATGCAAAATTTTTTTTTGAACATAGAATCAATTGTCTGCTTTGATGCTGCAGCCTTCTACTGTGATTCCTACTCTGTGTTCGATACATCAATCCACCCACAAGAAAGACCAGTTCGAACCTTCATAAGATCCAAGACCAATGTCAATTTCTTATTTCTTGTAATACTAGAGGTGAAAGATTTCCTAATGTTTTTTGTGATTCTGAAGCTTGTCTTAACATTATGTCCAAAGCTACTGTTTTGAGACTTGGTATTAAGCACATTTCAAGGACCAGGACTAAGATCAGCCTCGCTAATGACTCAAGTGCAACACCAAGAGGAATAGCCCGAGATATACCCTTGAGGATTGAAGATTGCATTGCCCCTGTTGACTTCTACATAGTTAAGATCAAAGATGACTCATATCCAGTTATCGTAGGATGGCCCTTTTTGGCAACTGCTGGAACCATCATGGATTGGCCAAACTGGAGAGTTCCTTTCGCAAATGTCGACAAGGACATCTTCTTCGAAGCTACCCATTTCAAGAACAAAGGAGGAAAACACCCAGGAACATATGCTTTTGAAGCAGAAGAACTCTGGAGTGTGAAGAACCTGCTAGAAAGAACATGAAGATCTCGAATAAGTCTTGTTTTAGGATAAGATCTTCACTAGACTAAGCTAGCTTCTTTGCAAAACTCTAGCTAAGGACTATAAACCAAAGCGCTTGATGGGATGCAACCCATTTTTAGGTATATATCTATTTAGCTTTTCTTTCTTTTTCTGTTGTAGTTTTGTTTTCTATCTTATACAGGCCTTAGTATGCATACAAAAACATTAAAAAAAGAAGAAGAAAGGAGCTCACCGCGGCCACGACCTTAGCACCCGCAGCCAAGCATCGGCCCACCGTGGCCGCGACCACTTCAACTGCTGCCGGCACTGTCTCCACCATGGCCACGATCCCTCCACCTGCGGCCGAGCTTCATTGGCCAATTCTGGCCACTTTTCCTTCTACCTTGGTTCAAATCAATCCACATTTGACCAAGTACCATCCCTCATCAAACACCATCTACCATTCACTACCTCATCACCTCCATAACCATTCCACAATTCATCTATCACCCAAAACACCAGGTAAGTTTTCTTTTTCTTTATCTTTTAAATTCTTACATATTCTATTTCTCATCTTTGCCTTATTTATTTCATACTGGGGGCAGTGTGATTTAAGTCTGGAGGAGGATTTCATCCCTTACTAACCACCTTTTTCTTTCATGAGTCTATGCATTTTGCATTTTTCTTTAAAAATTTTCAAATTTTTTTGATTTTATTTTAAAAACTTTTCAAAAACTATTGATTTTTCAAAAAGTATTTTCAAAGTACAAATCCATTCGAGGAATGATGACAAAAATCTGTGATGATAACCAACATGTTTGCTTCTACATTATCCCTTTATGATAGCTCTTATAAGGTTTAGTACTAGAGTAGGCGGTAGCTAGAATATTTGCATTACAAACTCCCACCAGAGGACTTCTATTCATGGAGATTCTTTCTTACAGGACATACTAGCTCTGTTTTATTTGGACTTAATCTGGACTTAATTTCTCATTAAATGTATTAGACCAGGGAAACGAATCATACATTCAGGACTTGTTATTGTTTTTACTACACTCTGCTGATCCTGAATGGTTAGTTTATCTTTAGCTAGTTCCCCACCTTACCCTATCTCTTTCAGACCACATTTGTTTCTCTATTGTCTTATATGCAAATATGTGTAAAAACGTCGAAGAGAAAAGGAACAACACAGTTTTCAGTCACTGAAGATGAAGACTGTACTTTATTGGTGGAAGAGATTTCCCAAGAGCATCACTAAATCCTGAAGACTCAGAAATATGGTATGCTATGAGTTCTAAGGATCCTACATATCATTATTTGAGAGAGTTGTAATGTTCTAAATGAGTTCCGAAAAAGTCTAAGTCTGGGGGAATTACAAAGAAGATCAAAGAAGGAGAGATGTGCAACACTTAGATAGCAAGGAGAAGTGACTGGAAGCTGTGGGCATCAACAGGTCCATCCTCTCTTGCGATTTTGCATAATATCTTGCATCCTCTGGAAGATAAAAGGTAACCCTAAACACTTTAAATCCACTACTAAAATAGCTTTTCGATTATCAAACACTGTCTACCCTGGATGATATATTTCTTGAGAACTCACGCATATACTTAATGAATGTAGAGAGCTAGTTGACTAGAAGTTAAGTCTAAGTGTGTAGATTTTCGCATGACAGATTAATGGACTAGTTATGTTGGTATTTTAGTGAGAATTTTCTAGGCTACATCTGATTGATGCATTGAACTTAATTATGGTATAGGAGTATGGTTTCTGATGATTTTGAGTTCTCTATGACTTCTTTCTAAAGCTTGTTCCAAGCTTATATCTTGTTTTGTTTGAAGACAAAAAAAGGTTTCTCTATGACTTATGTCTAAAGCTTGTTTCAAGCTTAGATCTTTTTTTGTGTGAAGACAAACAAAAGTCTAAGTCTGGGGGAGTTGATAACACCGTATTTGTACTCATTTTCACTATTGAATTCAAATGCTTTTGCAAAGGTTTTCATTACTTTTAGGAGTTTTTATTACACCGTATTTGTACCCATTTTCACTATTGATTTCAAATGCTTTTTCCAAAGTTTTTCTATGTTTGTAGTTTCAAGACTCTTTTCAAGAAACTTAGGGAAAAACATGACAAAATGGAGGAAATCCACAATTTTAGCTCAGACTCAAACCGTCAGAAGTTAATTCTCAGAAGACCTTCTCACCGTCTGATCCAGTTCAAATTTGGAGACGTTCAAGAGGATTCAACTGAACTTCCATAGCACCTATGATGGTGGTGTGTTGTGGGTGTCAAGTTTTACCCTAAATGAAATCAATAGCCGCAAGTGCACAGCTGATCGATTGTAGTACTTAGGGATCGAATCCACAGGGAATGAGGATCTTTTCCTGCAAAAAGCCTTTGAAATAAGTTAAAGTAAGGAAGTCTAGAACAAAAACGGTTTACTGGGGGTTTGGTAGTGTGTTTAAAATCTTAAAACGAAATCTTAAAAGAGAATACGGAAATTAAATGGCGTAATAACTAAACTTAACGAAAATGACTAAAAATGATAAAAACGGATATTCTAATGCTTAAATGAAAATGAACTAAAAAGGAAAGACAATATTGAACTAAAGCTTGAAAGAAAATCGGTGTAAATCAATGGAGAAGAAAGCGTTGGGGTTTAGGGAAGTTTTCTCATGGGTACGAACGATTCAAAACATTGCTAGAGAGTAAATTTTGTAAGATCTTAGCTTAAACTTTTCGAACTGGAGTCACGGACGTATGAATACGCCACTGTCGTGATCATAGACAACTATCTCTCTCAACCCTGACCAGTAGGTTTCCACTCTGGCCCTAGAAGAGAAGAGATGCATTATGTTTAAGACTCGTCCTAATTCACAAATCGCCCATAGGTAGGTTTCCACTCCTATGTTTGTTTTGCTCTCCCAAACTAGATCTGATACCTGATGAACACTTTCGTGTCACCAAGCATCTGGATCAGATTGTAGTTCATGACGCTACTCTCATGCAGTAAAAACGAATTCAGAAGAAAAAGTTCTAAGATTCAGCTCAATAGCCAATGGAATCCTCACCGAACATATATATCCCCATCGAAAATCCCTTAATCCCAACAATAAAACTACTCAGACATAATGAACGAAATCAAAGACATAATATTAAGAAGTAGAATAGAAACCAAAATTGATAAAGAAAGAACAAGGGTTCAAGAGAACAAATCTCTCTCTCCCTAAAAGCTAAAGCAAAAACAATAAAAGTATGAAGTAATGATAGATGGTATTCGGTTCCCTCAGGTTGCACGATTTCTAGGGCTCCTAAGACATGTATTTATAGTGCTCAAGACCTCTCTGGACGTCACTTAGGGTTTCTCCAAATGTGGGCTTCAGAAATGGGCTTTTTGGGCTCGGAGGTTGCTGGCCGCGGTCGGGACAAGTGTGACCGCGGTGGATGAGTGGTTATCCCGACCGCGGGAAATTGCTTGTTGGCCGCAGGTGGAAGTGCTTGCCGGCTGGTTTACGGGACATCTTGCTCTTCGCGTATCTTTTGATTGAACCGTTGGATTGCCAAGCTGTAAAGTGCACTGGAAAGCTGATACTTCCATCTTTAAGGTCTCCAAATTTGAGCTGGATCAGACGGTGAGAAGGCCTTCAATCAGGGGTGAACTTCTGACGGTTTGACTCTGAGCTGAAATCTGGTTTTCTATCCATTTTGTTAAGCTTTTCCCTAAGTTTCCTGAAAAGAGTCTTGAAACTACAAATACAAAAAAAAAAGGGTAATAAAAGTACTTAAAAGCAATTAAAAACATAGAAAAATATTTCAAAACGATCCATAAAAGTGGTCAAAATACGGTGTTATCAACTCCCCCAGACTTAAACCTTTGTTTGTCCTCAAACAAAGCAAAAGCCTAAGCTGGTCAAGTGAAAACAAAAATAGGGAATGCACAAATCTCATAGACATGAACTCCTAAACTAGGACCAAAGATAGTGCATCAATCCAGAACTTAGTCTAGAAAATTCTCACTAATGCACAAGAGATACTAGTCCACTTTTTCCGTCATACAAAACTTAAATAATTTAAATCTTGATTTCAGTCAACTAGCTCTCTACATTCATTAAGTTCAATAGTGAGTTCTCATTAAAGACATCATCCACGGTAGACGGCGTTTGGCATTAAAAGGCTATTTAAGTGATGGAGTTAAAGTGTTTCGGGTTACCTGAAGATCTGGACGATGCAAGATAATATGCAAAACCGCAAGAGAGATAAGGACCTGTTGATGACCACAGTTTTCAATCACTTCTTCTTGCCAAATGTTGTTGCATAATCCTTCCTCCTTTGTTGTAAACAGCTGTTCCCCCAGACTTAGATTCTTTCCGGGAATCAGAAAACAATCTCCAAAACTCCATAGAATCGAACTCCAGTTACCTTGGGACTTAAAATTCGACCTCTCTAGACTCTCTAAGGCTTTTATTTCCTTTCTTTTCTTATTTTCGGATTTTTTTGTTTTGTTTTTTTTTTTTTTTTTGGAAAGGAAATGTCTTTTAAAGAGAGAGAGACTAGAGGACGAGATTGTACCAAAATTTGAGATTTTTCTAAGGCAAACTGAGTTTCTCTTGTATTGAATCCTTCCGGGAACTTTTCCGGCAAATCGCAGGTCTCTGTCCTTGGTGACTGGAAACTGCGTCGTTCCTCTTTCTCTCCAACGTTTTTGCACTTATCTGCATATAAGACAATAGAAAACAAGAGTGCATGTGGTTTGAAAGAGGATTGGTTAAGGTGGGGAACTAGCTAAAGATGAACTAGCCATTCAGTATCAATAGAGAGTGGTAAAAGGATAAAGGAGTCCTGAATGTATGATTCGTTTCCCTGGTCTAATGCTTCAATGAGAAAATTAAGTCCAAATTAAGTCCAAATAAAACAGAGCTAGTGTATCCCTTCATCTAAATCGAAATCATTCAAATTCCTCTGGGGTACTTCGTTTCAAATGTGCTTAGCTACCGCCTAGTCTAGTCCTAAATCATGAATGAGCAAGTCAATAGGAATAGTCTAAAGCACACAGTCAACTATCATTGATTCATGTTCACCATTCCCTTTTAAAACGTATTTTGTTTTGAAAACCGATTTTGAAAAACTTTAAGGAAAATGAAAAAAGTGTAGATAATGCAAGACTCATGAAAGAAAAGTGGTTAGAAAGGGATTAAATCATCCCCCAGACTTAAATCACACTGTCCTCAGTGTGAAACAAGTCGAGATTGGATGAGAAAAATGCATAGATAATCGAATTGGTAAGGACAAAGAGAACTTACTTGGATCCGGGATGCTGGTGGAGATGAACCGGATTCATTCGAAGGGGTTTGGGAAGGTGGTTGGTGGTGATGAAGGTGGTGGAGGGTGATGAATGAGGTGGAGGGTGATTGGTGAGGTGAAACGAGGTGAAAGGGGTGGTTTGGGTCAGGCTTGGATGTCAACGACCAAGTGCCGCGGTCAGGGGCTGCACGACCGCGGCAATCAAGCACTTGGCCGCGGTCAGGACTACGCGACCGCAGCCGACGGTAGGTTTCCCGCGGTCAGAACGTCTGCGACCGCGGGGGCTTATATTGCGGCCTCTTCCTGCTTTTCTTTGGTTCCTGCTGGGCCGAGCAGTCAGGTACCATCCTTCTTTTTGGTTTTTTCGGGTTTTTTTTTTTTGATTTTTTTGGCTTTTTTGTTTTATAAGAAACACCTGAAACTAGGAAAAAGAAAAAGATCAAAAGAAAAAGATCAAAAGAAAAAGAAAGAAAAATCCTAAAGAAAACAATACCTAAATGGGTTGCCTCCCATTAAGCGCTTCTGTTTTAAGTCGTTTAGCTCGACTTTTGGTGTTGGACGTGACTTATTCCAATGAAGAAGACCTTGTCCTGAGACAAGTCTTTTTTGACATCTCCTTGCTTTGCTTAGCAGGTTCTTCGTCACTCCAAAGTTCTTCTTCAAACTCTTCTGTTGCATAACGTTTTCCTGCTTTGCTGTTGTATGGAACAGCTTCTGTGAAGACATCTTTGTCGATATTAGCAAATGAAATCCTCCGGTTTGGCCAGTCCATTATAGCTCCGGAAGTTGCTAGAAAAGACCATCCCAGAATCACTGGATATGTTGCATCTCTCGTTTCGACAATGTAGAAGTCGACAAGCACTATGCAATCTCCTATTCTCAAAGGAATTTCATGAGCTATTCCTTGAGGTGTTGCATTTGAATCGTCAGCTAGGCTAATCTTTGCTCTAGTCCTGCGCAGGTGTTTGATACCAAGTCTCAAAGCAATTGCCTTGGACATCATGTTAAGACAAGCTCCAGAATCACATAGCACGTTTTTAAACATTTCTCCTCTAATAGAACAAGAGATAAGAAAATGACCTATACCTTCTATTTTATGAAGTGTTCGAACAGGTTTACCTTTTCTGGCATGAATGAACAAGTCTTCTATCTCAGGGATTGATTCTTTGCTCTCACAGAAGTAGTGGCCTATCATGAAGTCCTTGCAAGCTTTGGCAAACGTGATTCTTTCAGGCAAATTTCGAACCACATCATTAAATTCATCGAGCTTTTCCTTGCTGATTTTGTTGGTGTAGTGGCTGCACTCTTCCGGGTTTTTGAGGTGAATCGCATAGACAGCTGCTTCTGGTGTTGTCATGTATCGAGCTCTCATAAAGTATCTATTAGACTCCTTGCAGTACCTGAAAAAGACTTGCAAATGACCAAGTTTCCAGATTTCATCAAAGCTTAAATGAGCAGGGAATGACCTGACTACGTCGTTGAACTCCATTAGCTTCTCTCTACTGATGTTGTTGGTGATCCATTGAATTTCTCCTGAGTCATCTTCTGAGGAATATCCTGCGTTTGGATCTTCTACAAACAATCCATACTCTTCATCTACAGAGTATTGCTCTTCATACTCATCTTCACAAGACAAAGCCATGTTGCAAGGCCATGACTTGTCCTCTTCTTCAGATCTTTGGGTGCTTATGGAGCAAACCAGTTGTTGATGGAGTGGTTTAGTCATCCCAGGAGGAGTACCAGACGTACAGATGCTTGTATGAGCTGAACGGGAGTGTTTTGGAACGTTTTTACGGTTGGCCTTGACTGCAGGTGACGCGACCGTGGGGAAACGACCATGGGCCGCGGGCAGACCCATCACGACCGCGGGGGAACGCCTGTTGGCCGCGGTCGGAGCCAACGCGACCGCGGGGATTTGCCTCCGAGTTGCTCTGCTGCTGTTGCTTCCTCCTTTGCCTCCTTGGTGGTCTCCTGGGTCTTCTGGCTTGATGTACTTCCTCTCTGGGCTTGAGTCTTTAGTTTTGGTTGTTGGAGTCTGCTCTCCAAGTCCTTGCATGATCTCCTCAACCTTTTCTTCAACTTCATCAAGAGCATAGACTACTTTGTCCATGATTGAGTCAAGCTCTTCGGTTTTGTCGATGACTTTGTAAACCTTCTCTGAAACTTCGACTGTAAAGTCATAAGACTCGTTCTTGGCTTCGTTTAGGGCTTTGTCCACGTCATCAAGTTTGAAATCCAGGTCCATGACTTTGTTTTTGGTGTTGCGAAGCTCATAGTTGTGCTTTGCTTGCTCTTCCTCCATGCTGTTGAACCTGTTAGCAATCATAGCTGCATCCTTGGTTGCACGTTCTTCTAGTGAATTGACTTGCGAGGCTAGGTTATCGATTTTTTCATTGAAAAGTTTCGATATCTCATCAATCCTTTCGTTTAGAGCAGTTGTAGCGGTTGCTTGAGCTTCTATGAACTGTCTGATCACGCCTTCGAGCTGACTCAGTATGTTGCTGAGCTGGACGTTCTCATCTTGTTAGAGAACTTGGTGAGGCAGGCGATACATAGAGTATCTAGGGTTTTCCATTTGAGGTGCGTACGGCTCCTTCTGGAGCGTTCTGTAGTCTTCGGGTTGAGTTTCTTCGTAGAGATCGCGTAGATGTTTCTCTCTGCGTCTGGTGGCTTGAGGAGTGTTATAGAAAACTTCCTCATAGTGTATATTTCGATTTATAGGATCCATATCTTCTGAAATGGAAACAAAATAACCGAAAAATGGAAAGTTTCAGAAAAGGGGTTCTAGAGTCGATTTACTAACCTTTCTCGGGGTTTTGCAGAAAAGAAAATGCGTGCCTTCCCCGGAAACGGCGCCAAAAACTTGATGGTGGTGTGTTGTGGGTGTCAAATTTTACCCTAATTAAAATCAATAGCCGCAAGTGCACATCTGATCGATTGTAGTACTTAGGGATCGAATCCACAAGGAAGGAGGATCTTTTCCTGCAAAAAGCCTTTGAAATAAGTTAAAGTAAGGAAGTCTAGAACAAAAACGGTTTAGTGGGGGTTTGGTAGTGTGTTTAAAATCTAAAAACGAAATCTTAAGAGAATACGGAAATTAAATGGCGTAATAACTAAACTTAACGAAAATGACTAAAAATGATAAAAAAACGGATATTCTAATGCTTAAATGAAAATGAACTAAAAAGGAAATACAATATTGAACTAAAGCTTGAAAGAAAATCGGTGTAAATCAATGGAGAAGAAAGCATTGGGGTTCAGGAAAGTTTTCTCAGGGGTACGAACGATTCAAAACATTGCTAGAGAGTAAATTTTGTAAGATCTTAGCTTAAACTTTTCGAACTGGAGTCACGGACGTATGAATACGCCACTGTCGTGATCATAGACAACTATCTCTCTCAACCCTGACCAGTAGGTTTCCACTCTGGCCCTGGAAGAGAAGAGATGCATTATGTTTAAGACTCGTCCTAATTCACAAATCGCCCATAGGTAGGTTTCCACTCCTATGTTTGTTTTGCTCTTCCAAACTAGATCTGATACCTGATGAACACTTTCGTGTCACCAAGCATCTGGATCAGATTGTAGTTCATGACACTACTCTCATGCAGTAAAAACGAATTCAGAAGAAAAAGTTTTAAGATTCAGCTCAATAGCCAATGGAATCCTCACCGAACATATATATCCCCTTCAAAAATCCCTTAATCCCAACAATAAAACTACTCAGACATAATGAACGAAATCAAAGACATAATATTAAGAAGTAGAATAGAAACCGAAATTGATAAAGAAAGAACAAATCTCTCTCTCCCTAAAAGCTAAAGCAAAAACAATGAAAGTATGAAGTAATGATAGATGGTATTCGGTTCCCTCAGGTTGCACGATTTCTAGGGCTCCTAAGACATGTATTTATAGTGCTCAAGACCTCTCTGGACGTCACTTAGGGTTTCTCCAAATGTGGGCTTCAGAAATGGGCTTTTTGGGCTCAGAGGTTGCTGGCCGCGGTCGGGACAAGTGTGACCGCGGTGGATGAGTGGTTTGCCGCGGTCGGGATGCTCCTGACCGCGGGAAATTGCTTGTTGGCCGCAGGTGGAAGTGCTTGCCAGCTGGTTTACAGGACATCTTGCTCTTCGCGTATCTTTTGATTGAACCGTTGGATTGCCAAGCTGTAAAGTGCACTGGAAAGCTGATACTTCCATCTTGAAGGCCTCCAAATTTGAGCTGGATCAGACGGTGAGAAGGCCTTCATTCAGGGGTGAACTTCTGACGGCTTGACTCTGAGCTGAAATCTGGTTTTCTATCCATTTTGTTAAGCTTTTCCCTAAGTTTCCTGAAAAGAGTCTTGAAACTACAAATACTAGAAAAACGTAATAAAAGTACTTAAAAGCAATTAAAAACATAGAAAAAGTATTTCAAAACGATCCATAAAAGTGGTCAAAATACGGTGTTATCACCTTACATCAGGACAATCCAACAATGCAATCAAAAGATACATGAAGAGAAAGTTGCCCCAATTCACCAGTTTCAGAACACTCTCACCGGCGGTGGAATATCATTTCACCAGCCTCGAAAGACTCTCACCCGCGGTGCATCACAACTCGGCCCCAAGGCCCAACATCAAGCCCATTTTATCATTTCTCTTCGCAGAAGCCCTAAAGAAGACCTTAAGACCTATAAATACATTTCTTAGCAGCCCTAATCGGGTTTGTGCTCCTTTCATGAGTTTTTTAGCCACCAAACTATGTTTCTTACGGTTATGCGAAGGATAGAAGGATTCTTCCATTGAACCTTTGACTTATCTCCTTCTTTCTTTTTATCTATCTTTTCTATTTTCAGTTTATGCATCTTTCATATTTTTTTATCTTTCCTGCATCATCTTAGAGTAGTTTTTGAGTTTTAAGCACTCATCTCTTCTAAGTTGGATCTAATGCATGAGGTTAGAGTCATGAAATAATCTCTGAACCTAGGATTAATCAGAGCCATGAGAGTGATATACCAGATTATCGGACATAGCTTCGGAAGAACATAGTCAGTGTAGGAGACGAAAGCTACCTATAGAGAAGATGTGAGCAAAAACAAATTCTATTAGTAATGCATGATCTTACTCTCGGCAAGAGACGAAAGCTACTTGTTGAGTTTAAGTGATTAGTTAGTTAAGGTGACGAGAATTGGTTAGCCATACAAGTGCCTATTCTAGTTCCATGCAGATACTAGAAACAGATTAAGATATTCTACCTAATACTAGTCAGAAGATACTTAGATATCGATTAGGGTAAACAGAAGAAGTCTGTGTCGACCCCTATGAGTTTAGAACCCTAGTTTGAATCGAGCATCCCCCAGATTGTCCCTAGCAACTCAACCTTATTTCATTATTAGTCCCTTATCGATTTAGTTTAGAATTAGGTCTAGTTTTATTTTTTTTTTCTTTTACCGTTAACACCAAAACCAACAAAAACCCCCTTGAGTTTATTATTTCGCTTACTTATCCCAGTTTGAAGTTTTTGCAGATTAGACATCCTCCCTGTGGATCGACACCCTAAGTACTACACCGCACGACTCTGCACTTGCAGGATACTAGGGTTTTATAAATTCAAAACTTATTTGCGACCCGCTAACCCTAGCATGCATCACCCATGCATGCATTATAGATAGATTTATCAGTGTTTAGTCTTTGTTTTAGCTTTTATAGGGATTGCATTAGGTCCAAGTTAGTCTTTGCATGTTATAAGTGTTATTCATGTACTTTGGAGCTGTTTTAGAACAAAGGGGGGGGGGGGGGATACCAGTGATGAGAATGTGGAAAAAGATGAAGAAACGATAAAAAATGCATGTCGGCCAACTTGTGTACTGCGAGTCGATGCTTCTCGGACAAATCCACGTACCGCTGGCAAGGACTCTCGGCCAAACGCATACCGCAGTACATGACTCTCGAATATGTTTCCTGAGCTGCTGATATGCTTCGAAGATCACCAAGAACAGAGGAAATTCACTTCATTTTAGCCTCCAACCTCTTCATCAAAGTTGTATAGGGTCGAGCCATATTTCTTATGCAGTTGGAATCAGCTGGTTTTCATTAGTGACCTGAAATATACATCCATTGGAACACATACCTGCCTCGCAGTCAAGTTCCAAGCCAAATCGATGCGGCTCAAAGAACCACTCGGACGAAGTTCATCATCTCTCTGAATGCGTCGAAGTTCTTCAGAAATGTTGTAGGCCACTGAGTAACCTGTCTCATGGAGTTTGAAGCAGTCGATCTAGATCACTGGTCGAGAGTTATACGGGTTCAAATGCACACATGTCTTCCCGGAATCAGCTTATTCTTTGGATGGTTTATGGTTAATTGCTGAGACATGTCACAGCTCGATGCCACGACCTGAACTCACCCGTGGCAGAGTGATTGCCACACCTCGAGAGCATGCCACAATTTAATTACACGATCTGATCAACCCGTGGTGACAAGAACAACAACTTCTGCCCCAAACAACTAAGTATTCAAGCTTCTGAGTGTTTTGCTTGGCATGAAGATTTTGGTTAAGTATTGGAGGAACCACGAGTTAGTGCCACGACTTGATGAACCCGTGGCATCATGAAGAATATTGTTTGCAGCAGGCCACGTCTTCAACGCCACGGCTCCAGATTCACTCGTGGCAAAGCAAATTTTAGTGCCACAGCTCAATGCCACGACTTGGAACCAGCCCATGGCAACCTGTGAAAGAATCAGGAGACATCTTAGACCAGGCCACGGCTTAATTATGTTTTTGGCCAACACTTGCGGAAACATTCACACCATGCCGCGGCTCAAAGCCACGAGAGAGATACAAGGTGTGGCAATGCATGTTCTTCATGCTTCGACCCAGATTTTGTTGCCACGGGTTCATGCCATGACTTGAAGAGACTGCAGAGGAGGCGTGTACAAGACACCAAGATCCAACAAGACCGGTTAAGGAATAGGTTTGTTCCGGGCTGACCCAGTTCGAAGTGCTCCACTATATATATGTTTTAGGGCTAAAAACCAAGACATCTTTAATTCTACCTTTAGTTCATTGCATTGTTTGTGAAAACCTCTACTTTGTTAAAGAGATATCTTTGAGTTTAATCAATTTAAAGCTGTTTTTATCATCTTTTATTTTCATATAAACTTCTAATCATGATTAACATCACTAATTGCAAAGAAAATAGTTGTTGATTATAATTGGTGATCTTTTTATAAGGTTCTAGATATGTAGATTAGGGTGCCTAGATGTTAGATTAAGGTGTTTAGGAGTTAGATCATTCAATTTCCTTTATCTAAATAACTATTCTTAAAGCTAGATCTCTAATATTTAGTTTTGTCTAGAACTTAGGCATTTCACCACCCACAAAGTGTTTGATGAAATGCTTGAACAAGCTATTTAGAGGTTTATGCTTTATTCACCATGGGAATGTTTGTTTAAGGTGTAAATAACATTTTAAAACTGAATCTAATGCATATTAATATGTATTACACTAATGAGAATTAGGTTTGAATGCTGATTAATATTGTGATTAACACCTTGGGAAAGGATTAGTCTTGCTTAGAGTTCTAAGTTAACTGGAATTGTTTGATTGTTTGTCTTAACATCTTAGTTTCGCATCAAAAACACCCTTATCCACTATCATGTCTAGAACCTTAGCTTTTATCATCTTTAAAATCATCATTTGCTTGTTTTTTTTATTTGCTTAATTAGTCTTGAATCATTGTTAGTTTACTTGTTTAGCTATAGTCTAGATCACTTCTTAGTTATTTCACTTTGTTGATTTGGATTAAGTTAGATCCTCATAGATTAAGTGTCTAGAACTTCACACCTGGATTGACCCTTAAGTACTACATCATCTTAAGGTTAACTGAACCTGTTAGCAGTAAAAACCCTAATATCAATTTGGAAGCGTTGTCGGGTGTAATCTGTTTTAGAATTAGTTCTTTTGATCTTCTTTAGATCAAGTCATTTTTTTTTGTTCTACGAATTCCTTTTCAAGTTCTGTCTTTGTTTCCATGTGTATGAACACTAGGAGCAGGGGTTGTGATCTGATAATGTCCTACATAGACAACATTCACCATTTGGAAATGAGCATTAGAAGAGACATAGAAAGGGCTGAACACTTACAGAGGCTAGGCATGGAAGAAGAGCAAGAAAGAGTTGAGCAACAGGCTCAGGTAAATCAGGGTCAGGGGAATAGACAGAAACAGGCTGCACCAGTGCACAAACCACCACAAGCTGCACGTAAAGCACATCAAGCACAAAGGAATCCAATTTTGGTCGGAGCTAATGATGCTGCTAATGTCCACACCAACAGACAAGGGATTTGATGCAATAGAAACGGGGTTGTCGGTTTTACTAAGCTTCAGGTTTTAAGTTTATAACCCCTAAATGTCTGCAAGTGCACAGATGTGCGTTGTATACTTAGGGTATCGATCCACAAAGACTTAGTTGTTTCAGTATGAATTCACGCTAATGCTTAAATCAGATTAGAACTAAACAAATTGGGGGTTTTGTTTTGGGTGTCACTAAATCTAAATTAGAAAGCAAGTAAAAAGCAATTGAAAATGAAAGTAAGTGAAAGCAAGTAAAAATCGACGGTTGTAAACAATTAAAAATGGACGTTAGGCTTAAGGGTATTCGCAGGGATTCATGGACTAAACCTATAACAGATATATATGATAAAGGTAATCGACTACATATGTTTTAGAACTCGAGGCATGGTATTAGCCTACTTTCGTAGCACTAAACAACTATCTCTCGCAATCCTGACCAGTAGGTTTTCACTCTGGTCCTGGAAGGGAGTAGATTCAATAGATTGAACAAGACCCATCAACATTCACAGCTCATTCTTAGGTAGATTTCCACTCCTATGGTAGAATTGCTCGTTTCACCCTAGGTCAGACAATCAATGCAAACTTTCGCAACATATCATATCTAGATAGAATTCTAAGTGGCCAGCAGAGAATCATGCAATAAGTAATAAGGTAAACGAAGAACATCTAGAAGATTATTAATCCTAAATCTAGCGATTCATAATAAAGACATACGAAAATCCCTTTGAAAAATCCCTTTACACCCAACTGGGAAACTACTCAGACATGGCGTAAGTAAACATCATAGTGTATTTAAAGTTCCTGGAAATTAAAAAGAACAAAGAAGAAAAACGATAAAACAGAGTTGCAGATGGAGGCGCGATGATGCTCTCCTTGGCGGCTCCTTCTTCAAAGATGGCTCCTTTCTCTAGGTTTTCTGTAAAATTGAGGCACACTAACGAAAATCCCAGTCTCCCTCTTTAAAATGACCTAAAGGAGGTATTTATAGCTTCTGGAGTCGTCTTGGACACTTAGGGCTTCACAATTAATGAAAGGAATGAACTTGGGCCTGAATTAGGTCATCTGGGAAGTGAACGTTGTCTGGCCACGGTCGCGGTGCTTGTATCTGCGGGAAAACATGGCTTGGTCGTGGTCCCGGCTCGTGGTCTCCTTCGAAACTGCATTTTCTATCTTTAGTGCATCGGGAGTATCTGAAGATCTAATTGTTGGATTGTGTCCAAACTAATTGCATTAGAAATCTGGTTGTATCCTCTATGTTGTCTCAAATTTTGGAGATGAACAGACGGTGAAAAGGCCTTCATCGATTGTCATACTTCTGAAGGTATGCATTTACCCATAATTGCTCATTTGTTCCAAATTACACATCTTTAGTCCAATTTTCCTGAAAAGGTTTTTAAAACTCGAAAACATTAAAACACTTTAAAAACCATTGAAAAACAGAGTTAAAACACCTGCATAAGACATTAATATGACTTATAAAAGTGGTCAAAATCAAGTGTTATCAGGATTCAGGCACCAGCTGTGGAAGACAATAATTTTGACGTCAAGGCTAGTCTTCTCAACATGGTTCAGAATAACAAGTTCCATGGACTGCCAATGGAGGATTCTTTAGATCTCCTTGACCAGTTTGACAGGGTGTGCAACTTAACTAATATCAATGGGATCTCAGAAGATGGATTCAAGCTCAGGTTGTTTCCATTCTTTCTAGGTGACAAAGCAAGACAATGGGAGAAGAACTTACCTCGGGGATCCATTCAAACCTGGGACCAGTGCAAGAAAGCCTTCTTAGCAAAGCTCTTTTCTACCTAAAGAACAACAAAGCTGAGGAATGAGATCTCCTCCTTCACGCAAAAGCATAATGAGTCATTTAGTGAAGCATGAGAGAGATTCAAAGAAAATACAAACCAATGTCCTCACCATGGTTTCTCTGATTCTTCTTAACTCAGTTACTTTGTATAGAGGAGCCTTGCCCAAGATCAGGAATCAGTTGGACACTGCATCTAATGGAAACTTTCTTGCAAAGGAGGTCCATGCAGTTTGTGGAGAATCTAGCTCAAAGAAATGATAGATATGGAAAACATTATGATCGCTCCTACAAAGGAGAACGTTCTAATGAAGAGCAGAGAATGAAGAAAGACAACATGAAGCTTCAAAATAAATTAAACAAGGTATTGGTTGCTTCTCAAAAAACAATACACTTTGTTGGGGAGTTTGATGAACAATAATGCTTTGATAATGTCCAAGAGAAGTGTGCTTCTCAGGAAGAACTGAATTACATAAGGGTTCAGAACAGATTCCCAGAGGTTTAACAATTACAACAACCAAAATCTCTCATATAGAAGTACCAATGTTGCAAACCCTCAAGATCAGGTATATCCACCACAGTAGGCTCAGAATCAGGGATATACAAACATGAATCAGTTTTAGGGTACCTACCAAAGGAAGCAGAGTTATGCTCAGCAAGGAGTTGCTCAGAATCAGGGTAATAGTTCCAACAATCAAGAGAGCGTCAAGCTAAGAAGTCATACCCACCTGGTTTTGGACAGAATCAAGGTCAGCAAGGTATCTCTCAACAGCAAGATTTTTATTTGAATGGAGTCCTACAACAGATTTTCAAGGGTCAGCAAGAAACAAAACAAAGAGTGTAGTACTCTTATAATGATCTCAAACTCAAAATTGAGACATTACAAAGCAAGATTAAGACTTCTAAGATCTAGGGAGCTTCATCATCATCTAAACCTCAGGGTTCTCTTCCCGAGAAACCATAAACAAATCCCAAGGAGTTTTGCAATGCCATTACCTTAAGAAGTGGCAAGGAACTTCCAGCAAGAGAACAGCCTAAAGTGCTCATTGAGGAAAATGATCAACTTGGTGGGGAGGTGCTTATTAAGAATGATCAAGATGATGATGTTATTGAGCCAGAATTCAGCAAGAAGGACAAGGGTAAAGGTCTATAGCAAAAAAGATGACTGAGAAGCCATCAGAGTTTGTTCCACAACTTTATCAGCTAAAGCTACCCTTCCCTGGTAGATTCAAGAAACAACTACTGGAAAAGTATAGGACATTGTTTGATAAAACGATAGAGAAGGTTGAGATCACAATACCATTGGTGGAAGCTTTTTTTTTTGGTCCCTCAATAAACAAAGTTTCTCAAGAGTGCCATTGTGGAGAAAACTAAAGAACTTCAAGGTATGATGGTGCTAACTCATGAATGTTGTGCCATCATTCAGAAGAGATCTGTTCCAAGGAAGCTCACTGATCCAGAGAGCTTTACTCTGCCATGTATTTTGGGTCCCTTGCAGTTTCATAGTTGCGTGTGTGATTTGGGAGTTTCAGTGAGTTTCATGCCCTTCTCCATAGCTAAGAAGCTGGATTTTACTATCTATAAACCCTGAAAAAATATCTTTGGCAGATAGATCACTAAAGCTTCCAGTAGGTCTTCTTGAAGATTTGCCATTGAAAATTGGGGATTTTGTGGTGCCAACAGATTTCATAGTCCTTGAGATGGATGAGGAGCCCTAGGATCCCTTAATTTTGGAAAGACCATTTTTAGCTACAGCTGGAGCAATCATTGATGTCAGGAGAGGAAAAATTTATCTTCACTTGGGATCAGAGGTTTTAAAGTTTGACATCAGCAAGGTAATAAAGCAGCCAACTATAAAGGGCCAAGTGTTTTACATAAAAACCATGGAGGAGTTAGCTGAGGAATTACTAGAGGAGCTGAAAACTGAAGATCATCTACAAGTTGCTTTGACAAAGGAGCATGTAGACTATGGGTTTTGCAGATGAGAGTGAAGCTTACAAGATGGTTCTGGATCAGCACAAGGCTGTAGGAGCTGAGACACCATTCATGGAGCTTTGAAATGGCGAGACAAAGGATCAAGACACCCATGAGGCTGGTTTGAATGAGAAGTCAGTGTAAGAGTGTATGGCCGTGGGTATAGAGCAGAATGAGGACAAAAAAGAAGCTGAGAAAGAAAGCACCAAATGAGCCACCATGAACCAGACAAGCTTCAATGAGGATTGGAGTGAGCTCAAGGCACCAAAGGTGGAGTTTAGGCCACTTCCAAGTGGTCTCAGGTGTGCTCTCGTAGGCCCTAATGCATCATATCCAGTCATCATAAATGAACACCTGTTGTTTCATGAAGAGGATGTATTGCTGAATGAGCTTAGGAAATTCAAAAGAGTAATAGGTTATTAATTAGATGACATTAAAGGTATCTCACCATCATTGTGCACACATAGGATCCATCTTGAGAATTAATCAATGAGTTCTATACAACATCAAAGGAGGTTAAATCCAAACCTTAAAGATGTTGTAAAGAAGGAGATTCTTAAACTCTTGGAGGCAGGGATAATCTATC
Source organism: Eutrema salsugineum (assembly GCF_000478725.1). Lineage (NCBI taxonomy): Eukaryota > Viridiplantae > Streptophyta > Magnoliopsida > Brassicales > Brassicaceae > Eutrema > Eutrema salsugineum. The sequence goes on along the minus strand of NW_006256901.1, from coordinate 8,309,431 downwards.
ATATTTCTGATTCCAAATAGGTTTCACCTGTTCATATAGTTCCTAAAAAGGGTGGCATTACAGTGATCAGGAATGAGAAAGATGAAATAATACCCACTAGAACTATATAACTAGTCATAGGATGTGCATACTATAGAAAGCTCAATTCAGCATCTGGAAAATATCATTTTCCACTTCCATTTATTGATCAGATGCTAGAGAGATTAGCAAACTACCCTTACTAATGTTTCTTAAGGTATATGATGTCTATCTTTCTGACTTGATTGAGGAGATGGTTTAAGTATTCATGGATGACTTTTGTGCAGGGTGCTCTAGAGATGTGAAAAAACAAACATTGTTCTTAACTGAGAGAAAGGCCACTTCATGGTCAGAGAGAGAATAGTTATGGGTCACAAGATCTCGAAAGCAGGCATAGAAGTTGACAAAGCAAAGATAGAGATCATGGTGAATCTTGGGGCGCTTAATTCAGTGAAAGATGTGAGGAGTTTCCTTGGGCATGCTGGGTTCTATAGTAGGTTCATAAAAGACTTCTCAAGGATTGCTAGATCACTCACCAAGCTACTGTGCAAAGATGTGGAGTTTGTCTTTGATCAAAAGTGTGAGGAGGCATTCAAAGAGATCAAGAAGGCTTTAATCAGCGCTCCCATTGTACAAGCACCAGATTGGAGTCTTTCCTTTGAAATAATGACTGATGCAAGTGACTTTTCTGTTGGAGCTATTCTTGGAAAGAAGAAGGATAGGAAGCTCCATGTGCTCTATTATGCCAGCAGAATAATTGATGGAGCCCAAGAGAAATATGCTACTACAGAGAAGGAGATGATTGCCATAGTGTTTGCATTTGAAAAGTTTAGATCATACCTGGTGGGTTCCAAAGTCATTGTCTGCACTGATCAAGCTGCACTAAGATACTTGATGGTCGAGAAGGATGCAAAGCCTAGATTGCTCGGGTGGATTTTGTTGCTTCAAGAGTTTGATATGGAGATTAAAGACAAAAAGGGCATTGAAAATGGGGTTGCAGACCATCTCCCACGCCTGAGAATTGAAGAACAGTTTCCCATTGATGACCTTTTACCTCAACATCACCTGATGATGATCAAGGCTTCAAATGAGTTAGAAGAGCTTAAGAGTCTGAAGGAGAGTGATCAGCCCTGATATGCAGATATTGTGAACTTCTTGTCTTGTGGAGTTGAGCATCCAAAGCTAGGATACTACCAGAAGAAAAAATTTACAAGGACATCAAAAGATTCTTCTGGGATGAGCCTTACTTTTACATACTTTGCAAGGATCAGCTTTATAGGAGATGCATCCTTCAGGAAGAAGTTCAAGGGATCTTGTCTGAATGCCATGGGTCAGCTTATGGTAGACACAATGCTGCCTTAAATACTGTGGCAAAGGTTATACAAGCTGGTTTCTGGTGGCCAAGTATGTTCAGAGATGCTCAGGGGTTTGTCTCTAAATGTGATAAGTGTCAGAGAACAGGAAACATCTTAAGGAGGCATGAGATGCCTCAGAACCCAATTTTCTTTCCTTTTCGTTTGTTTTGAGAAAGAGATCGATCTTGAAGTAGAAGTGTTTGATGTATGGGGTATTGACTTCATGGGACCATTTCCTTCCTCTTATGGGAACCAATACATCTTGGTGGCAGTTGACTATGTGTCCAAATAGGTGGAAGCAGTTGCTAGCCCCACCAATGACTCCAAATTTGTGGTTAAGAGCATCATTTTTCCAAGATTTGGAGTCTCAAGATATGTTATTAGTGATGGTGGAAGTCATTTCATCAACAAGACCTTTGAGGGGCTTCTAAGGAAATACGGAGTCAAGCATAAAGTTGCAAGCCCTTACTTTGGAGTCAGAAAAGTGGGCAGGTTGAAGTGTCCAACAGGCAGATAAAAGAATCTTGGAGAGGACAGTGAGCAGCACCAGGAAATACTGGTCTAAGAAGCTTGATGATGCTCTCTAGGCGTATAGAACAGCTTTTAAAACCCACATTGGTACAACTCTATCTATGTTCCAGTTGAGCTGGAATATAAGGCACTATAGGCTATCAAGCTCTTGAACTTTGATCTTAAAACTGCTCAAGAAAATAGGCTTTTCCAGCTTCAAGAACTTGATGAAATCAGATTAGATGCCTATGATAGTGCAAGGATCTACAAAGAAAAGACAAAGAGCTTCCATGACAAGATGATTATGAAAAGGAATTTCAAGGCTGGAGATCAAGTGTTGATATTCAACTCAAGACTGAAGCTGTTCCCTAGAAGCTTAAGTCTAGATGGTCTGGACAATTTATGATCTTGGAGGTAAGATCTTATGGAGCAATAATGCTTTAAGGAAAGCAAGGGCAAAGATTTGTTATGAATGGTCAAAGGCTTAAGCTTTATCTGGCAAGTGAATCCAAGGAGGGAGCTTCTTAAGTCTCTCTTGCCAACCCTCTCTCATCCTAAATGAGTAAGAATATTCTAACTTAGTGACTTTAAACAAAGTGCACTTGAGAGATAATCTCATGACTATCCCTTGTATGTACTCTTTTGATGTTTTTTTTTATGTTTTCAGGATGTTTTGATCTGTTTTTTTTAGTGTTCTCAGATTTTGTGGAGTGTTCTATAGCCTCAAGAATAAGTGAACAAAGGTGCAAGAAGATGAAAAAAAACTGCTAAGTACAAATGGTGCCACGAGGTGATGCCATGGCTTGTTTAACTCGTGGCATGGCTGTTTCTTTAAGAAAAAATCACTTTGGGGTTGCCACTACTTGGTGCTACGAGATGAATCTTGGTCGTGGCAAGCATTTTTCACCAAGAAAATTTGTTTGGTGCTTGCCACGACTTGAAGCCATGAGTTGAGACGTGTCGTGGCAAGGAAATGGAGCCAACAAAGTTTTCAGTCGGAGGAAGCCACAGATTGAAGCCACAAGTGAACTTTGGGCGTGGCACGAAGAAACACTAAGGCAAAATCCCAGAAGTTGGTGCCACAGCATGATGCAAGTCGTGGCAAGGTGGACATCAAAACCCGATTCATTCGCTCGGTGCCACGGCATGGAAGCCACATGTTGTTTGAGGCGTGTCTTGGAGTTTTTGGCTGACAAAGTTTGCTCGGTGATGGATATGAGATGAAGCCACGAGGAGTATAAGCCATGGAAAAGAAGTGAAGCAAGGCAGCATTTTCATTTGGTGTGTGCCACGAGAAGAAGCCACGGGCAAGGACAAGTTGTGGCACGAGGAAAATGTCGAGGCACAAACCCTGAAAATGAAACCACGAGATGCGGCCACGGGTGAAACAAGTACTGCCAAGGGAGAAAAGAGTGTTGACCAGTCAACACAGATCTATTTTCCAGCGGTCCAAATAGTGAACTTGACCCACACGAGCCTTTCTTCTCCAAATACCCGAGTTTGATGAAAGTTCACCCGGTAAAGAGGAAAGGAGATTTATCGGGTGTTGCTTGTGTCTGGATCGTGCAACTATCGGCTAAAAACATGGTCGGATGAAGTTTGGCTCGATAAAATGCTGTACCGGATCAGGAGACTATCGGCTAAAGTTTTATGCCGAGGGAGTTTGGTTTGTAGGCTAAAATGCTTACCGCGGGAACAGAACCGCAGTACATGAAGACTCGGTCAAGATCTCCAGTTCCCGACACACATCAAAGATCACTCGTCCAGAGAGCCTTTCCGTCCGATTCAGCTTCCAAGATCTTCATGAAAGTTAGAGAGGAATGAGTCGTGGTTTCAGAACAGTTGAAATTAGTGGATTCGAATCAGTGATCTGAGAGTTATAGCCATCAGAAGACGTACCTGTCTGGCTTGCATTTCATACCAATCCGGTGGGCTTCAAAGGTTACGTTGTGCGATGCCCTTCCTCTCTGATTCAGTTTTCAGGGCCTTCATCAAGATTCAACAAATTTGAGTCTTCTTTCCATAAGGCATGAGATTGCCCAATTTGGAGCTTTGAGCTGGGAGATAACGTTTTCGGAATGAACACGGGTTTAGAAGCCTTCTTTGGATCTTTCTAGTGCACTTCAGAGATCAGCCATCCAGGAGACCTTACGCTACCCGGATGCAATTGTGTTCTTCACCAAAGTTTGAGATTGTTGACTGGTATTTCCAATAAAATTTGAATCAAGCCATTTGGATCAGTATCCTGGACCAAGTGGTCCGAGAAAACATGAATTGCTGCGAGATAGTTATGCGACTTGGTTAACTCGCAGCAATGAGTGATTGAGCTCTGTGTACAAGCTGCGACTGGAGATGTGCGGGTAAGGCAACCCTGAGCAAGGATAGAAGCTTCCAAGTCGAAATTTTACTAAGTCCACAAGCTGTGCGACTTAGGTGTGCGAGTAGGAAGCTGTTGAACTATCTCGTATATATGTTCGCATTTTAGACTGACTTGGTCGTGCGACTTGGAAGTGAAGGAGACCATTTCGCACACAAGTCTCAAGACCTGTGCTACATGATCGTGCGAGTGAGAAGAAAGATGGCCTGAACTGCACATACACGCGCAAAACAAACCTACTTGGGAATGCGGCTTAGTCAGCAAAGTTCAAACTAGCAAGAACATGTTTCCAGACTTGGAGCTAAGCAAGTCCAACTCGGACACATATTTTCTCCAGTATGCGTTTTAGTTGTGCTAGTTGAAGAGCAGAAGTCCTGAACCGCACATATGTTCGCAGAACAATCCGAGATAGGCATGCGGCTGAGGCTGAAGGAGTTTAGGCACAAAGGACAAGCTCCAAGGCTGTGCGAATTGGCTGTGCGTGATGGGAAGGCAGAGACCAAGTCACACACTTAACACATTACCCATTTGAAGCCGGGTCAGTACCAGTTTGTCCTGGGCTGACCCGGTCCGAGTTAGAGACTATAAATATGTTTTAGGGTTTTTTCCCAAGACTTACCCTATTATTCCTTAAGCTCTTTGCCTCTTTTGTGAAAGAACACCTTTTCGAGAGAGAGATCTCCCATTTTCTGTCTAATCAAAAGAGTTTTGAGAGCTTTAATTATCTTCTCTTCATCATCTATCATCCATCTATCTATTATCATCAACTAATCATGCTTAACAGCACATCTTGCAAAGGATTTAGTGTGTTAATCATGATTAGTGAGTAGTCTCCTCATTAGAGTTTTAGATATGTAGGTTAGGGTGCTCTAGGGGTTTGATTAAGCTAGCTTAGGACTAGATTCATGCATTTTTATTCTTGTTTAACTGATCTTAATGCAGGGTTTCTGAATATTACTTAAAACCCAGATTCAAGACATTTCATGCACCAAAAGTGTTTGATGAAATGTCTGAACCAGCTAATACAAAAGTCGAATGTTTGATTCGCATGGGAGTGTTATTTTGAGCTTAGATTTCACATCATGATTGGTTTCTTATGCATCTTTTTCATTTGTTTCTCTAATGATGATTGGATATGAAAGAATGTTTGAGATTTTGTTTTGATGCTTCAGAAAGATTGAAACTTGTTATGAATAATTGCTTAGATCATTTATCATCATTGTTCATTAGCTACTTAATTAGATCCTGAAAGCACCCTAGCCATCTATCATATCTAGAGCTCTAAACCTCATCAAATCATATTCATCATCATTTTAGTCATCTTCCTTTGTTTAGTTGCATTTTAGTCTTGCTTAATCTTGTTTTTAGTTTACTTTGTTGTTCTTGTTACTTGTTTGAAACCATAAACTGCTTACTTTGCTTGAATTAAGTAGACACTCATATGAACTTGTGGCTGAACTCACCCTTTTGGTTTGACACCCTTTATACTACATGATTAAGGGATTGATAACCCACTAAGAGCCTTGAAAACTCTTACTTATCAGTGAGGCCTTGTTTCAAGTAGACTTGGTAAAACGTGTTGGATTTAGATCGACAAAGATAGGTCTGCATGTAGATACTAGTCCATCATGAAGGGCTAGTTTAGGTTTGGTTAAGGTCTGGGGTTCATTGAGCTTTGGTTTGAAAGAAAGATCTTAAGAGTGTGGAAATAAGGAAAGAAAAGGGAATGGAATAGGGGAATGTGTTCTATAAAAGAAAATGGTGAGTGAGAAATGAAAAGAAAAACTCTAAGTTGATTAGCTACGTCTCAAGATAAGAAAAAGAAAATAATAAAAAAAGAGAGAGACTAGAAGAAAGAAAAGAGTTAAATGTTAAATGAAATAGAATCTCACCAAGTGTTGAAAGAGAAAGAACATTCCCCTAGCGATGCAACGAAAGAAATGAATGAGAGCTGGTGATCATCAAGGCAAAATGCCTTTGGAAAAGTGTAGCTTAGGGAAAGAGACATAATGAGGTTTAGAGTAGAGAGTGAAAACATTTGGGGTGTGGGGTAGATGTAGTTCTATCTTTGTATGCATCCATTGTTTTTCACCCGTAGCATTTTACTAAAGTCTACTTTTCTTGAGAGATCCATTGCATGGAGTAACCAGTTACTTGAATTGAGATCATTTTAGTCCCTAGCCAAATGAATTCAAATGATTCTCATGAACATGATCCACTTGAAACTTTAATGAATGTCAAAGGGTTGGAATTAGGAATGCTTGTGAAGGCTGATACTTGATCTTGATCCACTTAGTGATAAGTATGGCTAGTTTTTATGAGTAGACTTGTTTGCATTGCATCTCAGAATTAGCAACTTGGACAATGATTTTTGAATTCTTTTAATGATGACCTTTCCTTTTAGAATATGAACACCCACCTTGAAACCTCTCTCTCTCTCTCTCATTTGTTCTTGTTTGTTTGTTTGAGAACAAGCAAATCACAAGTGTGATGGAGTTGATATATTCATATTTTTGCCTATATAGCATGCATTTTAGTCCATGTTTAGAGTCTTATGCATGAATTTTAGATAGATATCTTAGTGTTTATTTTTTTTATAGCTTTTTTAAGGATTGTATTAGGTCCAAGTAAGTCTTTGCATGTTAGGAGTGTTATTCACGTCCTTTGGAGCTGTTTTAGAACAAAGGAGTGGAGACCAGTGGAGAGAATATGGAAAAATATGAAGCAACAATAAAAAATGCTTATCGGCCAACTTGTGTATCGTGGGTTGATGCTTCTCAGAAAAACCCACATACCGCGGGCAAAGAATCTCGTCCAAAACACATACTGCGGTACGTGACTCTCGGACATGTTTCCTGAGCTGCCAACATGCTTCGAAGATCGCCCAGGACAGAGGACTTTCACTTCGATTTAGCCTCCGTCCTCTTCATAAAAGTTGTAAAGGGTCGAGCCATCGTTCTTATGGAGTTGGAATCCGCTGGTTCGGAGCAGTGATCTGAAAGTAACATCCATTGGAACACGTACCTGCCTCGCAGTCAAGTTCCAAGCCAAACCAATGGGGCCCAAATAACCCCTCAGACGATGTTCATCCTCTCTTCGGATGCGTCGAAGTTCTTCAGAAATGTTGTCGGCTGCTGAGTCACCTGTCTCATGGAGTCGGAAGAAGTCGATCTAGATCACTAGGTCGGGAGTTATGTGGGTTCAAATCCACACATATCTTCCCAGAATCAGCTTGTTCTTTGGATGGTTTATGCTTAAGTGCTGAGAGATGCCACGGCCTGAACTCACCCATGGCAGAGTGTTACTCACACCTCCAAAGCATGCCAAAAGTTGATTCCACGATCTGATCAACCCGTGGTAACAAGAACAACAACTTCTGCCCCAAACAACTAAGTATTCAAGCTACTTGTGTGTTTTGCTTGGCATGAAGATTTTGGCAAAGTATGGAGGAAGTCACGGGTCAGTGCCACGACTTGATGAACCCGTGGCATCATGAACCATTTTGTTCGTATCAGACCACGACTTCAACGCCACAGCTCAAGATTCACTCGTGGCAAAGCATATTTTCTTGCAATGGCTCAATGCCACGACTTGAAACCAGCCTGTGGCAACCAGCAAAAGATCAGGAGACTGATGTTGACTTGATGTGGTCGTGTCGAGGGTATCAAGTTTTACCCTAAATGAAATCAATAGCCGCAAGTGCAAAACTGATCGATTGTAGTATTTAAGGATCGAATCAACAGGGAAGGAGGATCTTTCCTGCAAAAGCCTTCGAAAGAAATATAAAGTAAGGAAGTCTAGAACCAGGCAATTTTTGTGAGAGTTTTTGTGGTGTGTTTAAAACGTAAAAACTAATCTTAAAAGGAAAATACGGGAATTAAAATGACCTAATAAATAAACTTAACGAAAACGGCTAAAAACGAGAAAAACGGCTAAACCTAATTGCTTAAGTGAAAATCAATTAAGAGAATGAAAATACTAGACTAAAACTTGAATGAAAATCGGTGTGAATCTATAGAAAGAAGGCGTTGGGGTTCAGGGAAGTTTTCTCAGGGGTATGAACGATTCAAAACATTGCTAGAGAATAAATTTGATAAGATCTTAGCTTAAACTTTTAGAACTAGAGTCACGGACGTATGAATACACCACTGTCGTGATCATAGACAATTATCTCTCTCAACCCTGACTAGTAGGTTTCCACTCTGGCCCTAGAAAAGAAGAGATGCATTATGTTTAAGACTCGTCAGCATTCACAAATCGCCCATAGGTAGGTTTCCACTCCTATGTTTGTTTTGCTCTCCCAAACTAGATCTGACACCGGATGAACACTTTCGTGTCACCAAGCATCTGGATCAGATTGTAGTTCATGACGCTACTCTCATGCAGTAAAAACGAATTCAGAAGAAAAAGTTCTGAGATTCGGCTCAATAGCTCATGGAATCCTCATCGAACATATGTATCCCCATCGAAAATCCCTTAGACCCAACAATAAAACTATTCAGACATGATAAACGAAATCAAAAACATAGCATTAAAAAATAGAACAGAAACTGAAATTGAAAAAGAAAGAACAAGGGTTCAAGAGATAGATCTCTCTCTCCCTAAAACCTAAAGTATAAAGCAATAAGAAAACAAAATGGTGTAAAAGGTGATGATACGAATTAGGGTTCCTAAGACATGTATTTATAGTCTCCAATGCTCTTTGGTCTTTAGGGTTCCGGAATTGAGGCTGGGAAAATGATATGGGCTTCAGAAATGGGCCTTCGAACTCGGAGTTGGCGGGCCGCGGTCGAGATGTACGTGACCGCGGGGAATGGATGGCTGGCCGCGGTCGGGAGGCTTGTGACCGCGGGAAATGGGCTGTTGGCCGCGGGTGGAAACGCTTGCCGGCTGGTTTACGGGACATCTTGCTCTTTGCGTTGAACTGTTGGATTGCCAAGCTGTAAAGTGTGTTGGAAAGCTGTTACTTCCATCTTTGAGATATCCAAATTTGAGCTGGATCAGACGGTGAGAAGGCCTTCAATCGGGGGTGAACTTCTGACGGTTTGACTCTGAGCTAAAAATCTGGTCTTCTATCCATTTTGTTAAGCTTTTTCCTAAGTTTCCTGAAAAGAGTCTTGGAACTACAAATACTAGAAAAACATGATAAAAGTACTTGAAAGCAATTAAAAACGTAGAAAAAGTATTTCAAAACGATCTATAAAAGTAGTCAAAATACGGTGTTATCAATTCCCCCAGACTTAAACCTTTGTTTGTCCTCAAACAAAGCAAAAGTCTAAACTGGTTAAGTGAAAACAAAATTAGGAAATGCACAAATCTCAGAGACATGAACTCCTAAACTAGGACCAAAGATCGTGCATCAATCCACAACTTAGTCTAGAAAATTCTCACTAAGACACAAAAGATACTAGTCCACTTTTTCCGTAATGCAAAACTTAAACAATATAAATCTTGATTCCAGTCAACTAGCTCTCTACATCCATTAAGTGCAATAGTGAATTCTCATCAAAGACATCATTCAGAGTAGACGGCGTTTGGCATTAAAGGGTTGTTTAAGTGGTGGAGTTAAAGTGTTTTGGGTTACCTGATGAATCTGGAGGATGCAAGATAATATGCAAAACCGCAAGAGAGAGAAGAACCTGTTGATGACCGCAATTTTCAGTCACTTCCTCTTGCCAAATGTTGTTGCATAATCCTTCCTCCTTTGTTGTAAACAGCTATTCCCCCAGACTTAGATTCTTTCCGAGAATCAGAAAATGATCTCCAAAACTCCATAAAATCGAACTTTAGTTGCCTTGGGACTTAAAAATTCGACCTCTCTAGACTCTCTAAGGCTTTTATTTCCTTTCCTTCCTTATTTTCGGATTTTTTTTTTTTAAAAGGAAATGCCTTTTAAAGAGAGAGAGACTAGAGGACGAGATGGTACCAAAATTTGAGATTTTTCTAAGGCAAACTGAGCTTCCTCTTGTGTTGAATCCTTCCGGAAACTTTTCCGGCAAATCGCAGGTCTCTGTCTTTGGTGACTGAAAACTGAGTCGTCCTCTTTCTCTCCAACGTTTTTACACATATCTGCATATAAGAAAATAGAAAACAAGAGTGCATGTGGTTTGAAAGAGGATTGGTTAAGGTGGGGAACTAGCTAAAGATGAACTAGTCATTCAGGATCAACAGAGAGTGGTAAAAAGGATAAAGGAGTCCTGAATGTATGTGATTCTGCTAGGGTTGACTTTGCGGCTTCATGTTTTAAATTTATAACCCTAGATATCTGCAAGTGCACAGCAGTGCGTTGTAGTACTTAGGGTGTCGATCCACAGAGAATCCACGCTTTACCTGCAGAACCTTAAAACCAGAATTAGTAAACGAAGTCTAAGACGAAAAACGGGTTTTGGATAGGTTGTGCGATTTCTATATATGTATTTTAAAAAGGGATTTGAAAAGGTTTTGAAAAGAGCTTTTAAAAGGGTTTTAAAAAGGGTTTTGAAAACTAGAAGTGAATAAATGAATAATAAATCTAAAGGATGAACAAAGCTCTTAATTTTGATCCTAGTAAATTCTTAGAACTCGAGTCACGGACGTATGACTACGCCACTGTCCTGATCATAACCAACTATCTCTCGCAACCCTGACCAGTAGGTTTCCACTCTGGCCATGGAAGGGAAAAGATGCATTATGTTTAAGACTCGTCAACATTCACAGCTCGCCCATAGGTAGGTTTCCACTCCTATGGTTGATCTGCTCTTCTCAAACTAGATCCAGCCCCGGATGAATACTTTCGCAACACCAAGGACCTAGATCAGTCTCTAGTTCGCGACGCTAGATCCATGCTTTAAGTATAAGTTTAGAAGAAAGATTTCTAGAATTCAGCTTTGGTTTATCTTGCAAAGATCCCTATCGAACATAGTTGATTCCCTTCGATCGAGCCTTTAAACTCATACCTCATCATTCCAAAACATGCATAAAATAAATTGAATAGACGTGCATAAGAAAATAAAGAAGAGAGAAGTAGAGAAAAACAGACAAGGAGAAGAAGAAGAAGAAGAAGAAGCATCTCGATTTTAAGAGCTGGGCTCGGAGAAGAACTTCTCTTTAAATCCTTTAAACAACTAATCTAATATGAAGAAGATAAAAACGAAATTGAAAGATGCATAAGAGTAAAAACCGAATTAAGATAAAAGTAGAACAGAAAGAGGGTTCAAGAGAAATCTCTATCTCCATAAACTAAGAACTAAGAACATAAAAGCATAAAAACCCTAAAAAACTAAATTTGGTGGCTCCCAAAAGGGATTCTTCTGAGGCACACGAAAATAGGTCTTCTTAGACACATATTTATAGGTCTTGAACTCTCTCCATTCGTCCTTAGGGTTTCCAATGAAGAAAAGACGAAATGGGCTTGAAACGGGGTCATGGGCCAGCCTTTTAATCGGTACTGGTCGCAAGGCTTCTGACCGCGGTGAATTGGGGTTTGGCCGCGACAAGAGAGTTGTAACCGTGGTGGAGAGTGTGTTCTCCGCGGTCGTGGCTCTTGGACCCGCGGGGATTGGTCTTTGAGGTTGAATCTTCATTCTGTGCATGCATCCTTCGCGAGACTGCAGAATATGTCTTCAGTGCATCAATGATATCCAAAGATCTAACCATTGGATAGCCTCCAAACCAATTGCATTTGAAATCTAGTTGTCTCCTTTATATTATGTCCAATTTTGGGGATGATCTAACGGTGAGAAGGTCTCCATCGAATTTAAAACTTCTGACGTCCTGAATTTATCCAAAATGATCTTTTGCTCCAAAATGCATACCTTTTGCGTTAATAACCTTAAAAGAGTCTTGAAACTACAAATACTAAAAACTAATAGTAAAAACACTTAAAATAAATAAAAAAACATTTGAAAAGCATTTAAAATCAATCCACAAAAATGGTCAAAATACGGTGTTATCAGTATTATTCGTTTCCTTGGTCTAATGCTTTAATGAGAGAATTAAGTCCAAATTAAGTCCAAATAAAACAGAGCTAGTGTATTCCTTCATCTAAATCGAAATCATTCAAATTTCTCTGGGTCCTTCGTTTCAAATGTGCTTAGCTACAGCATAGTCTAGTCCTAAATCATGAATGAGCATGTCACTAGGAACAGTCTAAAAGCACACAGTCAACTATCATTGATTCATGTTCACCATTCCCTTTAAAATGTATTTTGTTTTGAAAAACGGTTTTGAAAAACATTAAGGAAAATGCAAAAAGTGTAGATAATGCAAGACTCATGAAAGAAAAGTGGTTAGAAAGGGAATAAATCCTCCCCTAGACTTAAATCACACTGTCCTCAGTGTGAAACAAGTCGGGGTTGGATGAGAAAAATGCATAGATAATCGAATTGGTAAGGCCAAAGAGAAATTACCTGGATCCGGGATTCTGGTGGAGATGGACCGGATTCATTCGAAGAGGTTTGGGAAGGTGATAGGTGGTGATGAAGGTGGTGGGAAGTGATGAATGAGGTGGAGTGGGGCTTGGTGAGGTAGAATGAGGTGAATTGGGTGGTTTGGGGTCGGATATCATCTCAACGACCATTTGCCGCGGTCAGGAATCACGCGACTGCGGTAAAGTGGTGTTCGGCCGTGGTCAGAAAGACGCGGCCGCGGTCGAAGAGGCGTTTCCTGCGGTCAGAACACCTGCGACCGCGGGGGCTTATATGCGGCTTGTTTCCTGCTTCTCCTTGGTTCCTGCTGGGCCGAGCAGTCAGGGACCATCCTTCTTTTTGGTCTTTTCGGTTTTTTTTTTTAATTTTTTGGCTTTTTGTTTTATAAGAAACACCTGAAACTAAGAAAAAAGAAAAAGATCAATAGAAAAAAAAAAGAAAAATCCTAAACAAAACAATACCTAAATGGGTTGCCTCCCATTAAGCGGTTTTGTTTTAAGTCGTTTAGCTCGACTTTGGGGTTGGACGTGGCTTAGTCCAATGAAGGAAACTTTGTCCTGGGATAAGTCCTCTTTGCTTCTCCTTGTCTTTCCTTTGTATATCCCTTATAACGCCATTCCCAATCGGAAATATTGTCCTTAGGTTTGAGATGATAGTCTCCTCCAGGATCAAAAATCAGTCTCGGAGCTCCTTTGAGATATGAGTCTTCAACACCACTTGTGATAGGAGAACATCTTAGATGCTTGTATGATGAGGTGAATAAGGTCTCTCTCACTTCATGACATTGAACCATGTTGCAAGATACAAGGACAGATGATTCTTTATGATCTGAAGTGGTGGAGATGGTCAAACATCCAAGGTGAGGGCAGTTTTGTTGGAGAGATGTCGCCATGGCTTGAACTGTTGGAGAATTGATAGAAAGAGCGTTTGCCACGGGTGGAAGTGTCGCGACCGCGGTAAAAGGTGGTTTGGCCGCAGGTGCAAGTGTCGCGACCGCGGAGAAACATGGGTTGGCTGCTGGTAGCGCACTCGCGACCGCGGTGCCGAATGTCCGAGGAAAGGTGTCCAGATCCTCTTGCTTCTTGTCTCCAATTCTTTTTCCTTGTGGAGAGTCTTCGGAAAAGAGTCTTGAGACCCATTTAAGCTTCACTCTTGCTTCAATTAAGTCTCCATCACCTCTCATATGAGTATTAATTGAAGGTAAACATAAGGAAGTACCTTTGTTCGTCAAGCTTGTAAATCCAGCGTTTTCTTTGGGTGCTCTTCTTTCTAGAACGTATCCAACATCTTTTGTAGTTCCTCCAGGGTCAAATATTGGATCATCTACGCGCCTATTTTCAGACAATGAGAGTTCCTTGTAGGAATTGCCGAGTGTTAGGTTTTCTTGTCGATCTTTGTAAAACTCATACATTGATTCGGGTAGTCGATGAGTGTTTCAACAGATGCCAGGAACGAAGTACCAAATATCAAGGGTTTTGTTCCATCCTTTCTCATCTCCAAATCATGGAAATCAGTAGAAACAAGATAAACTTCCCCTTGAAAAGGCAATTCGGGTCTGAAACCGAGTGGAGCTGCACCAGAAAAACCTCCATAGTGAATGTAAATCTTAAAAGAATAAAAAATCAAAATACCTATATTCTCTGCAATGGTCTTTGGTATGAGATTCACATCAGGTCCAATATCACAAAGAGAATCACGAAATTTTACTCCCTTGATTGAGAATGGGGCATCAAACTTCTCGGGATCCTTTGTCTTAGAAAACGCCTCCAATGGTGGTTTTGATGTCACCATTAGTGTCTCATCTTTCACGTGGTCTGTCTCACAGTCAAGATGGTGAGGAGCTGAAGGAGAAAAAGGCTTTGGTTCATCAAGAGGAAGTGACTTATGATCTTGTTTGTCATCTCCAAAACACCTGAACGAATCGATAGAGACGAGATCGTCACTAGGGATAGAAATAGGTTTTCCTTTTTCTTGATGACTGGCTTCCATGACATGATGATCCAAAGGAATTTCATTTGATGGCCTCTTTCTAACAAATTTGATGGAGGATTCTCCATCTACTTCACAAGCTACCCAACACCCGTCATCCATAGATTCATTAAGCTCTCGAAGCATATCATCCATCTCGGGAGTTATGCGGTTTCAAATCCACACATATCTTCCCAGAATCAGCTTGTTCTTTGGATGGTTTATGCTTAAGTGCTGAGAGATGCCACGGCCTGAACTCACCCATGGCAGAGTGTTACTCACACCTCCAAAGCATGCCACAAGTTGATTCCACGATCTGATCAACCTGTGGTAACAAGAACAACAACTTCTGCCCCAAACAACAAGTATTCAAGCTACTTGTGTGTTTTGCTTGGCATGAAGATTTTGGCTAAGTATTGGAGGAAGTCACGGGTCAGTGCCACGACTTGATGAACCCGTGGCATCATGAACCATTTTGTTCGTATCAGACCACGACTTCAACGCCACAGCTCAAGATTCACTCGTGGCAAAGCATATTTTCTTGCAATGGCTCAATGCCACGACTTGGAACCAGCCTGTGGCAACCAGCAAAAGAATCAGGAAACTGATGTTGACTTGATGTGGTCGTGTTGAGGGTATTAAGTTTTACCCTAAATGAAATCAATAGCCGCAAGTGCACAGCTGATCGATTGTAGTACTTAGGGATCGAATCCACAGGGAAGGAGGATATTTCCTGCAAAAGCCTTCGAAAGAAATATAAAGTAAGGAAGTCTAGAACCAGACGATTTTTTTGAGGGTTTTGGTGGTGTGTTTAAAACGTAAAAACTAATCTTAAAGGGAATACGGGAATTAAAATGACCTAATAACTAAACTTATCGAAAACGGCTAAAAACGAGAAAAACGGCTAAACCTAATTGCTTAAGTGAAAATCGATTAAGAGAATGAAAATACTAGACTAAAACTTGAATGAAAATCGGTGTGAATCTATAGAAAGAAGGCACTAGGGTTCAGGATAGTTTTCTCAGGGGTATGAACGATTCAAAACATTGCTAGAGAATAAATTGGATAAGATCTTAGCTTAAACTTTTCAAACTAGAGTCACGGACGTATGAATACGCCACTGTCGTGATCATAGACAACTATCTCTCTCAACCCTGACCAGTAGGTTTCCACTCTGGCCATAAAAAAGAAGAGATGCATTATGTTTAAGACTCGTCAGCATTCACAAATCGCCCATAGGTAGGTTTCCACTCCTATATTTATTTTGCTCTCCCAAACTAGATCTGACACCGGATGAACACTTTCGTGTCACCAAGCATCTGGATCAGATTGTAGTTCATGACGCTACTCTCATGCAGTAAAAACGAATTCAGAAGAAAAAGTTCTAAGATTCGGCTCAATAGCTCATAGAATCCTCATCGAACATATGTATCCCCATCAAAAATCCCTTAGACCCAACAATAAAACTACTCAGACATGATAAACGAAATCAAAAACATAGTATTAAAAAGTAGAACAGAAACCGAAATTGAAAAAGAAAGAACAAGGGTTCAAGAGATAGATCTCTCTATCCCTAAAACCTAAAGTATAAAGCAATAAGAAAACAAAATGGTGTAAAAGGTGATGATACGAATTAGGGTTCCTAAAACATGTATTTATAGTCTCCAATGCTCTCTGGTCTTTAGCGTTCCGGAATTGAGGCTGGGAAAATGATATGGGCTTCAGAAATGGACCTTCGAACTCGGAGTTGGCCGGCCGCGGTCGAGATGTACGTGACCGCGGGGAATGGATGGCTGGCCGCGGTTGGGAGGCTTGTGACCGCGGGGAATGGGCTGTTGGTCGCGGGTGGAAACGCTTGCCGGCAAGTTTACGGGACATCTTTCTCTTCACGTATCTTTTGATTGAACCGTTGGATTGCCAAGCTGTAAAGTGTGCTGGAAAGCTGATACTTCCATCTTTGAGATCTCCAAATTTTAGCTGGATCAGACGGTGAGAAGGCTTTCAATTGGGGGTGAACTTCTGACGGTTTGACTCTGAGCTAAAAATCTGGTATTCTATCCATTTTGTTAAGCTTTTCCCTAAGTTTCCTGAAAAGAGTCTTGGAACTACAAATACTAGAAAAACATTATAAAAGTACTTGAAAGCAATTAAAAACATAGAAAAAGTATTTTAAAACGATCCATAAAAGTGGTCAAAATATGGTGTTATCAGAGACATCTCATACCAGGCCCGACTTGATGCCACGGCTTAATCATGTCGTGGCGAACACTTGCAGAAACATTCGAACCATGCCACGTCTCAAAGCCACAAGAGAAATACAAGGTGTGGCAATGCATGTTTTTCATGCTTCAACCCAGATTTCATTGCCATGGGTTCATGCCATGACTTGGAGAGAATGGAGAGGCGTGGCAAGACACCAAGATCCAAAAAGACCGGGTCAGGACCAGGTTTGCTCTGGGCTGATCCAGTTCGAAGTGCTCCACTATATATATGTTTTAGGGCTAAAAACCTAGACATCTTTCATTCTACTTTTAGTTCTTTACCTCTTTTGTGAAAACCTTGAATTTTTTAAGAGATATCTTTGAGTTTAATCAATTTAAAGTTGTTTCTTATCATCTTTTCTTCTCATCACTCTTGCAAAGGAAATATTGTGTTGATTATGATTAGTGAATAGTTTTTTTATAAGGTTTTATATATGTGGATTAGGGTGCCTAGATGTTAGATCAAGGTGTTTAGGAGTTAGATCATTCATTTTTATTTCTCTAAATAGCTATTCTTAAAGCTAGATCTCTCATAATTAGTTTGGTCTATGACTTAGGCATTTCAACACCCACAAAGTGTTTGATGAAATACCTGAACAAGCTATTTAGAGGTTAATGCTTTATCCACCATGAGAATGTTTGTTTAAGGTGTAAATGATATTTTAAAACTGAATCTAATGCATATTAATATGTATTACACTAATGAGAATTAGGTTTGAATGCTGATTAATATTGTGATTAACACCTTGGGAAAGGATTAGTCTTGCTTAGAGTTCTAAGTTATTTGGAATTGATTGTTTGTCTTAAGACTCTTAACATCTTAGTTTAGCATCAAGAACACACTAATCTACTATCATGTCTAGAACCTTAGCTTTTATCATCTTTAAAAACATCATTTGCTTGTTTTGTTTATTTGCTTAATTAGTCTTGAATTATTGTTAGTTTTTACATGTTTAGCTATAGTCTAGATCACTTGTTACTTAAAAACTCTTTATATCAACTTTTTCGGTGACTGGGCATGCCAGATGTACATATTTTCGGTGAACTTTTTAGTCCGGAGAATTGAGTTCTGTGAAGCGAGTAGCGCCAGATGTACATATTTTCCAATTTGTTGATGGTGCGGCATAGCTGCTTTTGCTAACGTCTTTGCATTTCTTTCTTCAGCTCTAGCTTTACTTTCGGTCCGTGTTTGACTGGTACTCAAAATTGTTGCTACGTGACATGTTTTAATTCTGGTCAGAGAGGGAGGTTTTGGGTTACCGATGTAGCTTTCTCCTCAAAACTCTCGTCATTAGCTGATGTTTTCCACCTATCTGGTCCTTCCTGATCTGTCTCTGTGTTTAGGTTTTAAGATTATTTGTTTCTAGCATCAGCTTCAGCTTCGATGAAGACGTCAAATGGGTGATTAATTTATGTTTGGCTCCTTCGTGGTGAAGAGGTTGCTTTCGAGGCAGTGGCGGAGCCAGAAATTTTTCTTATTGGGGGCAAATACGTATATATACGATGTTAGGAGTGAGGCATTCATATTAGACTCTAATAAATTACATTAATTTTTAAAAATCATTGGGGTCATTCGCCCGTCTTCAACAATGTGGCTCCGCCACTGTTTCGAGGCAGGTTTTCCACACCCACATCTTATAACTGTAAAATATTTCTTTTTGCCGAGGTTGTACAGGCTTAGATTCTACTTTCTGTAAGATATTCTTTCATTTTATATGATATTAACATTCTTAGCAAAAAACTGTAAAATATGTTCTTTAAATTCTACGTCGTCTTCATCAAACACGCGTAAAATTATTTACCTTCATCTTTCTTGTATAGAAGACCAACTTTTGAGTAAAAATTTCCGCTGAAAAAATTGTTTCTGAATATAATTATCTTGGATCTTAATCGGGATTAAGCTGACTTTGTGTGTGATGGTTTTTGTTTATTCAGTGAACTTGATGTAAGTCTTTTTGTATGTTTTGCGTTTTCTTCTTATATAGGCTTTTGGCTCTGGTGTAGTTCTATTGGACAATCGGCTTTTTTTTTCTTTTGAGATTTTAATATAACACTAGATGACAGACAAAAAATTTCCTTACTTTCATATAGAAAACCCCACATGAAGTATCTTCAATATGGACAATGTTCTTGAATCAAGATGCTTGTCTTCGTTGAAGTTCATGAAAATTTGTAAAGCATAATTTGATTTGTTAACTAATTGTGATTACAATTTAACTAACTTATAATCATCAAACGAAATTAATATGAACCATGATACTGAAAAAAAAGTTACTAACAATAACTCTCTATGCACCAGATAGATGGAGATAAATAAATTAGCCTCAACAGATAGGATAGACTTCATGTCCCTCCAAAAGAGTTCTATTTTTTTTGTTACCTTCGTTACAAAGTCGAAATGATCAGTTTAAATTGCAAATCAAAAGTGAAGCCATAGTTAGAATTCTTTTTTGTCGATCTCACAACCAAATCCGGTCGAAAAGAATTTACATAAGAACATTGAAGTCTGACTCTTGCCGAATGAACAAGACAATCTGTGCAAAGATTCAGAGTACGACAAACAGAGATAAATTAAATAAACTAAATTTTCCACCAAGTAAGCATAACTCATCCAACAGGTTCAAGAAACCAAAGAGTCAGTGTCCATTGTGCTCCATATTCAATCTTCTTTAGAATGAAAAGTATTATTTTAATCAGAATATGTAAAGGTTAACTCCGGATACTGGAAGAAATTAGAGAAGAAAAACTCTTAACTCTGGTATTCAAAAAATAACAAATATCCAGAATAATTTTCGTAGTCCTGATACATACTTTTCTTAAAGTTGATAAATTAAATACTTGTCTTCCATTAAATTAGAATTTTTAAGTAATTAAATGTTTGGAAGTGCCTTCCATCCAGCTATGCTGAATTGACCAATGCTTCATTAATACTTCCACATCCAAAGTATAAAGTTCAATTTTCAAAGAATGCAAAATAATAGAAACAATTTTACAAGAGGTTTTATTATGATATATAAATAGAACTGTTTATCATGGTCTAGCGTGTACTGTTCATTGCGAGCATGGTGCAGGTAAAACTATATAATGTAATAGATTCTTGTAAACAGATAAAATTATCCATTGTAGAATCGTTTATGTAATTATTCTTATAACTAAGAAAGAATCTGTGCTACGCACGGATCTTATTTTACTTATGTTTTTAATTTTCTAGTTTAACTATCAAATTTTTTTGTGATTTTTTAATATTTTTTATGACCCTGATAATCCTTTCTATCTATTATTTTTTAAACATTTTTCATTGAAATCTCAATCTAGCAATCATTTTGAAATCTCAATCTAGCAATCCTGATAATCCTTTCTATCTATTATTTTTTAATATTTTTCATTGAAATCTCAATCTAGCAATCATTTTGAAATCTCAATCTAGCAATCTCAAAACTTATTCTTCAGTTGTTTGAAATTCTTAACCTATTTTTTTTATTTATTTTATAACTTATTTTTTTCAATCATTTTTACTTTCTGCAGTTTACATATTCATATTCTATTTTCACATATTTCATTGATTCTATTTATTTGTTATCATATTTTTTTTTACTATTTTGTCATTTTTCTCTTTATTTTTGATAATTTGTTATCTTTTTGATTGTTTAGTGAATGTTCTTTTGTGTTTTGTTGTTTTTAACTCTAAAAAACGTGTCCTTCAGTTGTTTGAAATTTTCTTAATTTATTATTCTCATTTTTTGTTTCATTATTTATCTTTTTCTTTACTTTTTTATGAATTAATTATCTTCGTTAATTTAAAATATATGGATAGATCACATAAAAAAATAGTAGACAAAACTAAAATCTCAAATTATTTTTGTTTTATACATTGTGATGTTTAAATTAGGAATTTAGTTATATTATTCTGATGATTTAATATTTTTAAGATAATGAAAATTAAATTAAATTTTGTTTATGCATTAATAGTAGAAATAATTTTTTGGGACATGTGTCACTTTCTCCAATGCTGATATGTCACTCAGCTGGAGAGAGTTCAACAACTTTTATATACTCCCTCCGTTTCACAAAGAGTGTCGTTTTAAGGTTTTATTTTTGTTTCACAAAGAGTGTCGTTTTATATTTTCAATGCAGAATTTTAAACAATATTTCAGTTTTGACCTCATTGATTTAATGTATTAATTATAAAAAAAATATTTAATGCATTAATGAAAGGCAAAGTAGTATTTTTAATAGTTTTCTTAATAAGTGTGAAAAATGTCAGAATTACCCTCTTTATGAAACGGAAGGAGTATAAAACTAGGTGAATACCTGCACGTAATGTGCAGGTTTTTTCTAACTATTTCAAATTTATAAACTTTTGTATTTTCTTAAAAAAATAATATAATCATTATTTGTTATGTGTTATTATATTATTAGAAATCAATCAATTTGAAATGTAAAAATCAAGAGTTTATACCAAAAGAATATCCATCAATATTTAACTAATTATAATATAAATTTTTGTTTAATATTAACATAAATGTTATTTAAAAATCAATTAATAGATATTTGTTTTTTTGAGTTGTTTAAAATTTAATATAAAAAATTATTAAATTTTTTTTAAAACTGTAATTTTAAATAGGTTTTTCTTCAACTATTTAAAATTTATATTTTTTATAATTTAAAAAAAAACATGATCATCATTTATTATTTGTTTGTATATTATTATAAATAAATTAATTTAAAATATAATATCATTAAAAATTAAGAAATTATTATAAAAACATCAATTTTTAATTAATTATAACATAAATTCTTGTTTAATATTTACAGAATGTTATTTAAGAATCATTTATTTTTTTTCTTTTCTTTAAGTGGTTTAACAGTTAATATTAAAATTTATTAATTAATTTTTTTTAAAAATTATAATTTTAAATTTAGAAAATAACATATGTCATTTCTATATCAATTCTTAAATGCTGATGTGTCACTCATCTGAAGAGAGTTGAACAATTTTTGTATATAAGATTAATAATAGACAATCATTCACACGTTAAAAATTATAATTTCTAAACATTTTTTAAATAAGCAATTATATACTTAGGCTAAATTATAAATATTTTTCTATAATAAACTATAATCAACTTTACTGTTCAACAAAAAAAAATCAACTTCAAAACTGTTTAAACAAATTTTCACAACAAAAAAATGGAAGGATATTTTAAAGTAAAATATATTATAAAAAAAAATACAATCAGAGACGGTGGCGCCCATAGGATTTGCGCGTGCAACGCCTACGTTGCATAGTTTTGCCACAAGCTAGACTTGTTAAACCACATGCCACAGTTTTCTTATTTTATATTTAAGTTTTAAAGTAATCAATCCAACGGCTCCCACAGAAAACTACTCTCCTCCATCATTTAATTTCTTCATGTCTATCCGTCTCACAACAATTATATATATATATATATAGATATATGTATATATATTGACACATACATACAATATCCAAAATCTAGATTGATAATAATCACAAGCTTATCAAATTAATTATAGTTCAAAGATCTTACAAGCCATCAATGTCGCCATCGGCTGCAATGCTCATACTTTCACATCCTCTAGTTAGCCACAAAACTACAAATCAGTCTCCATCATTGCCACCCGTCAAGCCGAGCCGTGTCTTTGATCTTCTTTCGCCGTGGAAGTCATCAGACAGTGAGGATCGTGCGGGGGTTGGTCTCGGCTGGTTCTCCGGCGATCCCGGTACACTAGAGAAGCGCTTCCAAGACGCTCTACAACTTAGCTGTTGGTAATTTGTGCAATGTCTGGTGATGGTTTTACTGGTTGCTTTCACGTAATTAAGTATTTTATTATTGTCTTGAAAATGAAATTTATGTAAAATTAATGGTTGATTATGTAAAGATCGAACGATAAATAAAATATCCGCCTCATCAGCAGAATTATAATTGTAGGAATCGCTTATTACGTAAGATAGAGGTTAAATTTAAATTGTAGAGGTTAAATTAAAATTGTAGTGGTAATGCTGTTAGCAAAATTGATCGGTTATCAAATAATTCAAAAAAGCGCCAAACTGAAATTTGATGTGATTTTAGAAAAAAAAAGTATAAAAAATTAGGATAAAGAAAAAGAGTTAATTTAATCAATGTTGATGTTGATGGTGCTATGGCCAGCTCCAACCATAGCACCAAATTTGGTGTTGTGAATAGTGTAAATTTGGTGCAAAAGTGAATAGTATTTTTTTCGTCTCCAACCACAGCACCAAATCTCACACTGAAAATAATATTTTATATTATTATATTGTTAAATTTAAGATTTTCTTTATTTTTTAATAATTTTGGTGTATACTAATTATTTATTAAATATATTCACTATATATTCGATATAACATTTCATTCGGCAATAAAAAAAAAGAACAAAGATTACAATCTATAAAAAAATAATAAAAAATAAATTTTACTGTACTAATTTTCAGGCAAGACAAAATAGTTATAGTCTTATAAACTCTTATAAGTAATCTTATAAACCTTTATAACTAATCTTATAAACTTTTATAAGATTTTTTTTTTAATATAAGACAATGACAAAATAATGATAGTCTTATAAATCCTTATAAATAATCTTCTAAATTCTTATAAATAATTTTATAAACCCTTTATATGTAATATTATGTTTTAAAAATTATCTTGTTGTATTTTGTTTTTTCGTTTTTTTCCTTTTTTGTTTTAATTCAGTAATTTTATGTTGAAATGTTTAATTGATGTTTATTATGTATTTTTAATTTTAATCTTTTAATAACGATATTTTATACAATTTTGAATTACAAGAATGGATCATACACTCCTAAACTAACATAATTTAATAAACTAATAAACAATTATATAATTATATGAGTAAATGAAAAGATAATAATATTTTAATGTTTGGTGTTGTGAATAGTTTGGTGCAACACTATTCACAAAACACCAAAAACAAAAAAAATTTGGTGTTAGATTTGGTGCATCATTGGAGAATTAACACCAAATTTGGTGTTTTGGTGCATGCTTGGAGATGGCATATTTTTCTATTTTTCTAAATTAGGTGGTCTATTTTTCTAAATTAGGTGGTAAAGAGAGTAAAAAAAAGTAAAGAGGGAGTTCTTTTTAAAAAAAATATATATTCTCATTTTATTCAGATTATTCTCTAATTGCTATCATAAATCGTTAGAGAAATTACTTGCCTCAATGGTTAATCAAAAGTTCATTAATGTTTAGAGATCTTCAGCATGGTGCAGGTGGAATTGTTTGCAATGGATAGTAAAACTGTTCATTGTAGAATTGGCAATATAACAATTCTTGTAATTTGAAATAATAGGAGTGCTTCTCCCGAATTCGTAGACACCACCAAGTCGTCGAAAAACACCATTGTTGGTACCACTTTAATAAAGATTGTGCATAACGTTACATCAATTTGATGATTAATGAGACAACCCGTTCTTCTACGTCGGTGGTATTATCGATCATCGACTTAAAGCATAAGTAAGCCACTCAAAAGTCATAAATGCTCCTTTATTCTCCAATGATAAATCCAAACTTCTTACAAAAACAATTTAAAAGAAATATATATTATATATATAGTTAAATATGCTCTCTTTTCATTATGTCACATCATTAACTCTTAGTTTAATATTTTGACACAACATTAACTTATTTATTAATTTTAGGTTGTTTGTTTAATTTACTATGTTATGTATTATTATATTAAATTAATAATCGTATGTTAAAGGCACGGTAAACACATTTTTGAACCTTACATTTGTATCTCTTGGATCTTATCTTAGAACAGAGAAAACTTTTTTGAGCCTCATAAAAGTCAAAAGATAAGATGTATGTTCTTTGAGTACAATTCAATCATTATGTTCACAATTCATCACAATCTGATTTCTACAAACATTCAACACTCCAACTCTCTATGCCTCCCTCTGTATATAAGTATATTCAGGTAAAAAGGTAAAAAAAAAAAAATATTAAGATAAGGAGTTTTAGGTTTAGGGAAATTTGGTGTGATAGCTAGAAGACAAGAGGTATTTGCAAGTGTGGGAACTAATTTTCACAGGGTGTGGAAAGTACCCAATACCCCCTCATCTTCATTGGACTCTAACACGGCATATGTCTTATAACGTAAACGTCTTTACACTTTTTTTTTTATCTGACAACTTTCTCTTTCATTCAGATTTACCTTTATTTCAAATCTGTTTTTCCACGCCTTTATAACTATGATTTGGTCCTTGAAATTCATTTTGAATTTCAAAATACATCTGCACCATCAATATTGTTCTCATCTCTGATTTCCGACGACTTCTAATCTTGGTGTACGGCGAGTTATTGTCCGGTTACATCTTCGCTTCAACTCTAACGGCGAGCCTCTTCAGCTTTATCGGCGAGCGTCTTCAGTTTTATTGTCGAGCCTCTTCAGTTTTATCGGTGAGCCTCGATATTCGAAAATGGTCGACAAGTCTTTCACACCCCCGGAGCCTGCTTCCGCGGCAAAGACCGAAAGGTACGTTTACAACTTTTTCTGGGTTTCTCCGTTTGTTGATGGGCAAATATGGTCGTAAATGGTGTTGTGGTTGTACTGAACTCTGATTTTACTCCCAACATGCACGTACTGTCTCTTTAATTTTGCAGATCTAGATTTAATATGTTTGCCGATAAATTACTCTAGTTAGTCTGTAGTAATTGTTTCTGCTCATTATGAAATGGATGAAATTACATTCCACCTCCTTTGTCTTCTTTATCCGCAATCCGGTTTGGATATACGATTTTCTTGATTTTATAGATCTAGAGTAGTTAACTATTTTTATATGCATACTGAGTAAGTAATAACTACATTGAATATCGTTATTAGTAATCGTCTACTCTTATCGTCTATAACAAATACAATAAACAACTACTCCATATTCAGTTTACATAACTACTATGCACATATAACCTACTACTAATATAACTATCGATAGTTAACTACGTTATAATAGTAATCAATTTACAATAACTAACTTTTTGCCATTTTTCCTTTGTAGGAATATGTGTTCTCTTCAACAATGTGAACCCACACCATTCACAAATAATGTGCTTCTCTAGATTCGTGATGCACTCGTTGATGTCTTTGTAAAAGTTGCTAGAGAATCTGCAGAAGATGCTTATTCATTTGCTAGTTTATGTAAGGTTTTAAACCAAACACTCAAGGAACATCTGTCATCACGGCGCTCAACCTATCTGTCTTCATTAAACAGCCCAACTAAAAGATGAAAATAGACAACTACCAATAATCAACTTTTGAGTAGTAGCTATATAATCGGAAAAAAACAATTACTAATACTTACTTAAATATTAGAATCAACTTTGAGTTGTATGAAGCAAATAAACAACTATTAATAATCGATTTTGAGTACTAGCTATCTAATCAAAATACGTTACAAAGTAGTCAATGTTTTTGTGTCATTCAAACGAACCTTTTTATAAAAATAGTTGTCTACTACATAACCCACATACTCTGAGCAAATGATCTTCTATGAAAATAGTGAACTATGGCCATAGCGTTACTATTGTAACTCCTCCCAAGACACCTACTGAAAAGCCTTGCTGCATTCCTCAAATTTCTTTGTGTCATTCAAACGAATTGGATCAACCACATTTCTACCACAAAGTAGTCAACTACAACTCAATATAAAAAGTTCACTATGTTACAAACACTAAATAGTTGACTACTTTATCCTCATTTCTCTTCGGGATGAGATCTTTATTTTTTTTTGTCGACCATGTGATCAGCGCATTAATGGGGGAAGTAGTTCCGAGTCACCAGAACATACATAAGTTGGTTCTGGGTAGAAAGGTCTTTCATAAAAAGGTCTCCAAAAACTAGTTGTGTACACCTCTCCCATAAGTTTCTCATTTGCAATGTTTTTTTACTCATCGTGGTCGATTACAACCACCTACATATTAAACATAGTCACATATTAGTAATCATCTACTGTAAATATATGAGCACAACAAACAAAAGAATTAGAATAAAGAATGTCTATACTGAAATAATATGTGACTATTTGGTATACATCTATTTACCTACACGACAAAAAGCATAAGGGATGGGCAAAAAGTAACGAAAGTTTACGTTGGTAGTGTCGCCAAAAGCAGGTAGCGTCTGCGCTTAACTATCATCGTGTGGTCCCTATCTGCCACAGAAAAAGCAATGTCTACTTTTCGGGAGTAAGGGCATAGTGTATTTTCCACTCCTACTTTTTAGTTGACTTCCGCTACCCAATGAATTGACTTCTTTTCGATGTCATGCGCCTAATTTGCTCCTCCAAATATAATATTGATGCAAATTACCCTTAGGTTTATGATCTCAATGAATTTATAAGCTCGTAAATTTTAGGTTTATTTGTTTTGCTTTCAACCCAAGTTAAGATAAGGTTTCTGATTTTGGTTTTGCGACTTTTTCAGGTTCGGGTCTTTACAATAAAGACTCCAATCTCACAAGAAAATTATCGAACATGTTATGAACGAAACCTAAAAAGGAATATAGTACGAATTTGATATCAACCGACGATTGTCACGAGTTCAAATCAGTCAGTGTAATCGATCTTACGTCTTGGCAAGAACCAAATCTAACAACCAATTATCATCGAGTGCTCCACAATTCGGAGGCTCACGATACCGATAATTGCTCTTAAACATAGTCGTACACACACGACTTCTTATATCTCTTGTTTCTGTTCCTAGATTTAGCAACAAACAACTAAACCGAAAACCAACGAATTAAATACCAGATCCGGTTCAATTAGTCTTCGGTTCAATTAGACGCTCCTGAAACATTGGACCAAAATGTGGAAAGAAGCGAAAAGACTAGACTTTGACAAGATCCGTGATCAGATAATTTTCACAGTTTGGATCGTTGAGTAGATGGACTCGTCGGAGATCGAAGTAGTGCCTCTTGATTCCAAATCTCACCAAAATCCTACTGAATCACCGACCATCACAGACGTCTTCTCCGCTTCTGCTTACGGCGATCTCCACCAGCTTAAGCGTTTCGTTGAACATGGTGGTTCTTCTGTTTCACTTCCCGACGCTAATGGCTACTACGCTATCCAATGGGCTGCGCTAAACAATTCCTTAGACGTTGCTCAATACATCATCGAGGTACGCACACTAAGCTCGTTGCTGATGCTCAATTGTGAACTAGGATTACTGAATTTCTGTAGACCATTATCCTCAGATTTAATCAACTTTCGTAGCCACAAGGGAGAATATATTAGGGGTTTTTGACCATGTGGCAGTTGAGAGCCTTTGGATTAGGAAAACAAAACCCTAAGCTTTTCTTCTTCTTGCTCTTCCTTGTTCTTATCAAAATTCTAGCTTAACTTTTGCAGATTTTTCTTATTTCATCAAATCTTTTAAGCTACCCTGCTAAATTGTTTTATCTGTATAGTAATGGATTTGATTTGTCATATCTGCAGCACGGTGGTGATGTTAATGCAGCTGATAATATACAGCAGACACCATTGCATTGGGCAGCAGTAAAGGGATCCATTGATGTTGCAGACCTTCTTCTGCAAAACGGAGCTCGAATTGAAGCCGCTGATGTGAATGGGTTCAGGGTAAATATTTTTTTTTTTCTTTTCCTCGTTGAGTTTCTGTTTAGTGGAAACTAATGCGTAGTGTGGTCATAAGTAGTGTGAAATGGATCAGAATTTATAAGCTTGGGTCACGCTAATTGCTTCTGTTAGCTCGTATTTGTGATTAGCAGCTATAGAAGATCACGTCCTACGAACTGAGCTTTGGTCATACACTTCAGATAAGCCATTCTCTATCTTACAATAAGTTTTCCGTGCAGGCAGTGCATGTTTCTTCTCAATATGGACAGACAGCCTTCTTGAATCACATTATTGTGAATTATGCGGCTGACTATAACGCACTAGATAATGAAGGGAGGAGTCCGCTACATTGGTATGGCTACTGAAGACATTAAATGGATGCATACAGTGTGTGTATTGCTTTTAACACTGCTTAATTAATTTAGAAATGCATGGATATTTTCCTCCTTAGCAATGAGTTCTCAGCATTCTTGAGTTAGTTCTCATGAATTTCACAACACAGATGTTAGGAACTGATTTTTTTTTCCCGGCTGCCTTATCTTCTGCGAGTCTTTTGATATTTGACAGATAGGAATGAAATAATCATTGTACACGTGATTTCTGTTCATAGAAGAGAACATGTCAAGAATGATGTTTCTTTTTTTTTTCTTTTTGTATTTTGAGTATGTCTGATCATTTTTAGTTGCACTTAGTACCATGTTACTTATCATTCAAAACTTTAGGAGAACTACTGTGAATTGTAGATTTTTTTTCCTTTTTTGTATGACTCAGGGCCGCTTACAATGGATTCACAGAAACAATCCGGTTACTTCTCTTCCGGGATGCATGTCAAAACAGACAAGACATCACAGGTAATCTGGAAACTCTTAACAGTTTCTTTTTACTGTATCTTATTGTCAGCTCTAGAAATCTAAAAGAATGACTTACTACGGAGTTTTCTGTTGATTGTGGAAGTTGTTGAATCCTAGAGCTGAATATAGATCTATGATTGATATCTTCCTTTGTTTCTGCTTACACTTATTTTAGATATGTAAACACTGAGTGCTAACTTATGATGTGTAAAGATAACTGACTAAACAGATAAGAATTTCCGAACTCCAACCATTGTGTGCTTGTAAATTTGTATATGAAGGGATTGTTAAGCACTCCAGACATTTTTTGACTTGCAAAAAGTTTAGAACGCTGATACCTTGATATATATTTTATTCCATTTCATTAGATCCAGAACTCTTACATTAATCACTTTGCTGGTCAGGCTGCACTCCTTTGCACTGGGCCGTGATTAAGGAAAATGTTGAGGCTTGTACTCTGCTAGTTCATGCTGGAACCAAGGAAGAACTGATGTTGGAAGATAACACTGGATCCACGCCACTTAAGCTTGCATCTGATAAAGGTCACAGGCAGCTCGCTCTTTTCCTTGTACGTAATGTATAGTGTTGCTTGCTACCATTCTAACATCTGTAAAAGGAACACATCTTGCTTTTTTAGAATAAAATTTTTGAAAATTGATTTGTGAATGCTGCATTAGCTTTCTGGTTCTCTCCCTAAATCAATAATTCCATCTTATTTCATTTTCATCATCTTTGGTTTGACAGAAATAGCTTGGCAAGGCTATTTAGAAAATGTATCCAGCAAAATATGCTTCCAGAGTCCTGTAATTTTGTATTTACAAACATCCTACGAACAATTGGGTTGAACATATGAATGTTTGATGTACAATTATGATATAAGCCGTATATGCAGAAACAAAGGCAGCTTGTGGTATTTGCTTTTCCCTAAGCCGCTTGTGGTATTTGCTTTTCCTTATGCGGCTCTGACCCAGATTTTTCTTTTTACTATATTAGCAGAATTGGCTCTGATGTGCAGAGATAGTGAGGCATCATATTGTGGTAGAAATTAGAAAACATGTTTCTTCTGCTGTTTTAGGGGCACTGTAGATTTTTAGTGCTCGCAATATGAGAGCTGTCTGATTTAGGGTCACAGTAGAATTAAATGTTCAGTGTGAGATGGCTAGTTAAATGGTGGTACTGTTGTTTGCAGGGACTGTTTTCTTTTAATTGTTTCCATTTGATATAATGTGTTTTCTGAGAATCCGTTTTTTCTATATTTTTCAGTCGAAGGCAATGCAAACTCGTAAAAATAGTTTCATGGACAAGATTTTCTGTGGAAAGTTGGGGAAGACTAGCTATGCTCCTATTTTGTTCTCCTTGATAGTCACTCTTATGGCCCTCTTCCTCACTTCCATTGTTGCAGGTGAATGACTCATGCAACAAAATGAGTAGTGTGTGTGTGTGTGTGTATGTATGTGTGTGCTTTACTAATGAATTATATTACATTTTACATATATATGTAGCTTCTAATCTCCCTAGAATAACTGCTATGGTTGGACTGTGGGCATGGTTTGGTCTTTCATCTGGTGTTTGCTCACTGATAGCTTTCCATCGTTGTAGCAGGTATCATCAATGCCATCTGAAATTTTCGTGCTTATATTTTAGTTTGGTGTAGCTAATATAATGCACCGGGAGAATTAATACAACTTTCTGAAAAAAGCGTATTTATTCATGATATTCTTCATCAAGCAATGAGGCAGATATGTGACTGCTACTATTATATAGGCCTGCATGCACTTTGTAGTGTCTCTGAGAGTGGTGTATTGGTATTGGAGTGAGTAATTAGCTGTCTGTTTTGTACAGCAAAGATCCCGGGTATGTCAAAAGAACCAATGAAGTTGACGGCCAGCAGACTGCCAACGTATGCTTAACTTCCTTCTCATGTTTCTATGTCGAGAGAAATGCAAACATTTTGAGTAAAACTGTTGATCTGGTCAACTTTGCTGGCAATTCAGCATGCAGTCTATATTGTGACTATTTATATACAGAATCAATGTGCAGTTGTTTCAGTTTTTCTTTTGGACGCTGCTGAACTGATTTATAGTAGAAACCAATTCAGTCATAGGTTGTCTTTTCTGAAAGGTTTGATTCACTTACGCTCTTCTGATGATTGCAGGAACCTTTGATTGATATCAGTTTCAAGAGCCCCTCATGGAAAGGAAACTGGTCCCAACTCTGCCCCACTTGCAAGGTTTTCCTCAAAAAAACGTATTTCAGATAGTAATCGGCGTTTACTTTATATTCTAACTACTAATATCATACCTCTTCAGATAATTAGACCGGTTCGATCTAAGCACTGTCCCACCTGTAAGCGATGCGTTGAGCAGTTTGACCATCACTGTCCATGGATTTCCAATTGTGTTGGTAAGGTAAGAGTTCTTGTCGGTTCCGCAAATGAATTGGAAACGATCTTGTAATGACATGAAACACCCTGTTATGCATATATATATTCTCCGGTTAACGTTCTGTTTATACAATTCGCAGAAGAATAAACGCGACTTCTTAGTTTTCGTGATCATGGGAGCTTTAACATCATTCGTTGGTGGCACAACTGCTGTTCAAAGTATGCAACTGAAACAACTCTCCCTCGCTATCCTCCGATTAGATCAATGTTCTGTTATAAAGCCATATCTTTGTTTCTGCAACAGGAATGTGGAGAAGCATCTCACAGATACACCCCAGAGAATCGTGGATTCAACATGTAGTCATTGAACATCCCGGCGCTGCCGTGTTTCTGTTTTTCGACTTACTTATTTTCATTGCGACAATGACGTTGACTATCTCACAGGCGTATATGGTCAGTAACTCTCAGCTACCACAGTAAAAGAGTTTGCTCTGCTCTTTGCAAATGTTTGTATAACAGTTGTGGTTGTCTGGTGCAGATAGCTCGGAATATTACAACCAACGAATTATGGAACTCGAAAAGATTCAGTTATTTGCGGGGACCTGATGGGAGATTCTACAACCCTTATAACCACGGCTGGCGAAGAAACTGCACCGATTTCTTGGTTCATGGCTACACCAGAGATGACGAGTTTGTCCCGTCTTCAATTCTCTGATTCACATTGCATTGTTACATGCATAAACATCTGATCTATAATGTTTTACACCTTGTATGGGTATAAACGTCTATAAAAGCAACCATTGGTTCGCGTTAATAACTTTGTGAAATGCTCATGTGCAACAACAAACTTAAAAATGTGAACATTAGTCCCCAAGGCATGAACAAAGCGAGCAACTATGTTTGATCGATCAAATACTTTCATCCAACAAACGCTTTCATCTTTTCATTGGCAGCCACGAGTTCTGATGCGATTCCAGGCTCATTAGCCGAGTGTCCAGCATCACCAACAATCTGCAGACACGGGTCTCGTTACCAATTCGGCAGAACAAGCAAAAAGAAACTTATAAAAGATCATGAAGACTTTAGCTTACCTTGAGGTCTGCCTCTGGCCATGCTTTGTGCAATTCCCAAGCAGACATCATCGGACAGCATACGTCATACCTTCCCTGTCCATTGTAATAAACCAGACAGTCAAATCCATTGTTCTCAGCTTGATAGACCCATTCTCAATCCCATAAAATACAATGCAATATGTAAATAGCCAAATCAAAGTTTAATATACAACACCTAGATGCAGAAAAAATTGATGCTTCTTAATCCTAAACATACATAAAACGAGAAACTATTGTTTACAAAACTCGACTTCATTTGATCAATCTCCAAACAAGATGTATCTATG
Organism: Eutrema salsugineum; assembly: GCF_000478725.1. Lineage (NCBI taxonomy): Eukaryota > Viridiplantae > Streptophyta > Magnoliopsida > Brassicales > Brassicaceae > Eutrema > Eutrema salsugineum. The sequence continues at coordinate 8,276,272 of NW_006256901.1, read as the reverse complement.
AAGACCAATTGAACTTCAGAATTCAAGTTCTTATATGAAGTATGTACCTGAACGATGGTGGTCTTGATATGTCTTATTTTATCAACATTATCAAGTAAGTATGAGTCCGAGGAAAAGAAACCCTTGTTAATAAAGTAGTGATTTTCAATCCTTGCAAACGCCTGTGGAGGAAAGTCAAGGGTTGTCATAAAATTAGTGATCAATGAATACAGATAAGATTGGAACACTTCTCAAACTAACCAATGAAAATTTATCATCTTCGGCCTTCTGAATATTTTCATCATTCGGAAGAAGATGAGCCGTCATCATTTCCCATTTAGTCCAAGCTCTTGCAGCTGCATACTACAAGATTAGAATGCAATTATTACCGTATCAGAGATAGACAGAAATTTCTTAGTACAAATTAAAAGATGAGAGTTCAACTGTTTCAACTGCTAAAAAAGAATGATGCTCAATGCACTTTTCTCGTGATTATATCTCAACATAATTTTCTCATGTAATAGTGATTATATCTCAACATACTTGAGTTTCCAAATTATCGGAATTCAGCCTTCTGTGATATGCATCAACAAGGCTACTTCTCTCGTTTTCTGGAATGAGATCTCTGAACTCCTCCCAGCCTTTCAAAACAGAGAAACAAACAATTATGAGGAAGACAAAAAAAACTGGAAGCTTTTGAGCCAGACTACTATAATTTGCACAAAAAACTCTAGTCCCACATTCACTAAGCTTGAACAGAAATGTCTACAAAAGCAGACGATAGTAATCAATTCAAAGAAGCTGCAATGAACCATAGCTCCATCACAGAGGGATACAAGAAAGAGAATTACCATCAGGGTATATAGCAGCAGCACCACCCTCGTAAAACCAATCAATCTCCTTTTTCCGCAACAGAAAGATCCCTCTAAGGACCAAACCAGTAACCTTGCACCCAACAAAGTAGAGTAAAATGTGTGAAGGTTATCTCAAGATAGAAGTAATCTCCCCCGTTTTGTTCATGTAAGTATACTACCTATAAATTCTACTTAATATAACAAAAGGATACTACTTATTACATCCCCTATATCCTTCAATTTTCCTCAGTTGTAGAAGTGTAAAAGTCATAATTTGCACCTTGTCAGGGTGAGACTGGCTGTAAGCAAGTGCTAGAGTGCTTCCCCATGATCCACCAAAAACCTGTACGAAGCGAAAAAAGAATGTACACGCTCTTATGCATATTATCATCACAAGACGAAGAAGAAGAAGAAACATTTATCTGTATATTTCACCTGCCATTCCGGAATTTGCAAATGTTCTCTTAGTTTTTCAATATCATTCACAAGGTCCCATGTGGTGTTTTCCTCCAAGCAAGCATGAGGTGTACTCTTTCCCGCACCTCTCTGAAGGAAAACAAAGAGGGGGTGAATATACAAGTTGGATGATGCAATGTTATTAGGAGCTCTGTCCTCAAAATTAAGAAGCCGACCTGGTCAAAAAGAATTATCCGATAAAACTCAGGATCAAAGAATCTCCTGTTATTAGGAGCTGTCCCTCCTCCTGGCCCTCCGTGAAGAAAAACAACTGGCTGCAACATGTTAAGTCCCAAAATAGAATGCAAAGTTAGAAGCTTTAAGACATATATATTAAAGTGCTAAGACCAAAGTCAAAGCTCCAAAGCAATTGAGTACAACATATCCAGAAAACTGAATGATTCCTTCAAGTTTCACAGAGATAGGTTACAATGGCTTACGTACGTGTCCATCGGGTTTTCCTGATTGCTCCCAGTAAAGTGTGTGAATATCTGAAACCTTTAGAACTCCTGTGTTGTATGGCTCAATTGGAGGATAAAGGTTTCTCCTTTCCACTAACGTTTCTGCTCCAGATTCCATTAAGTTACTCTGCAACAGCTCACTCTTACGGCAAATAACGGGAAACGCGCGTTGTCTTGCTGAAATTCAAAGAAAACCCATTTCAGATCATGAGCATCATCATGTTAACAGTAAACTACAAAACTCTTACTGAGATAACAGAAAACTGTAATTAACCTAAATTTCCCAAGTCATGTTATCCTCAAAGCTCAAAGCTCAAAGCAAACTCGCTTAATAGATCAATACCCAAACAAAAACAATAAAACATGCATATGTATACAGAGCACTCGATTTCTGATCAAGTGAATTACTCGCAAATCAAGCATCCAATAAAGATCATATTTTACAGAGACCCTTATGAGATTTGTAAGATATAATTATCATGAATTTGATTGATGAACAAATAACCACAAAATTCATATATGTACATATCAGATAAGAGGGTAGAGAGGGAGAGGGAAACCTGGGAATGAGGAATTGAGATTGTTGTGGTTTGGTGGAAACAATCGAACACAAGAAAAAGGAGACAAAGAGGACGATGGAAGCAAGTAACTTTGAGGGATGATGAGCCCTAATTTCATAGCAGTGAGAACAAAATTAGTGAGGAATATAAGCCAATCTTAATGATTTGATTTTTTTTTTTACAGTGATGATAATCACAGTAGTTTCGCAATTCATGCCGATTTTGCGAAATTGGCACATTTTTGTTTGATAAGGTGGTTTGCAGAAATTGGCACATTTTTATTTTGTCAGTTTTCTAAAGTGTCTTGCAAATATAGCACTTTAGTTATTGTTGAACCCCGGTATGGACGGAATCACCCTTGGTTTTGTTTGTAGAATATCCAGCTTCTGTCAGAGTTTGTGGATGGAAGCAGTCACACGGAAAATCTGGAAAAATCTGGAAAAAGAGATAAAACTATGCATTTTTTTCTTCTTTCTTTCGCAAGAGCTTCAAATGCTCCAGCAATTGAGTTCCAAGTATTGTATCTAGTCAGGAAGGGAGTTTCTTTTCCTTCCTCTCTCTTCTCTCATCTCTATCTTTGAGAGCGAGGAAGCACTTTTTCTCTTTTTTTGTTTATATTTCGATTAACATCGAACAATAATCTCCGGTTTCAATCGGTAATATGTTTCCGACTTATTCAGATTTTGGTTTTCCAGCTTTCGGATTTCTTTTGCTGATCTTATTTGTTGTTTCTTTCTATTTGAACTTGTAAAATCCATCACTAGTCCTTAGTGGAGTGAAGGATTTACTCTTGTTAGAAGAATCATGGATTTTATGGTAAAGTAAAGGGTTTCCAGATATGTACGGATGTCTTCTCGCCCATTTCTCCTCTGCAATTTAGTCCTCTTACAGTGAGGCGGTGGTGATCGGATCAGGTGGCTTGTGTTGAGATTTCTTCTTCGACTTTGGGCATCGTCCTATCTTGACTGAGAGATATCTCTCTAAATCCCTTCAAAAGCATTGACGGCATTGGGTTATTAGTCTTGAGTCAAAGATAATCAGCAGTGATTAATCGAAGATTTGTGCCAATCCTCATACAGATTCAAATTGGAGGAGTCATTAAAGGAGAGGGAAGAAACAGAAGTGTTTCTGATGAAGTCTTTAGGTGGCACCGGAGATTTGTTGGTGATTTGACGGTGAGAAGACCGTCGACAAAAAGACCACTGTTGCAGAGATTTTGATGGTGATGCAGCGTTTTTTCTCCTCAGATGATATATGCTCTATTTTTCTTTTTTTTTATCAACACATGTTTCGACGCGTTCCATCTTTTCTTTGTGTTGATCTCAAATTGTATTGGGTATGTTCTAGGTTTCTAAAAACTTTCTGTAATTGCCTTTTTTGGGTCTTTGAGTAATGAACTCGTTGACAAACAAAAAAAAAAAAGTATCTAGACAAAACCTAGTTCTGAGATTTGTCAGGTTAAAAGCAAAACTAAAAATTGGCCTTTAAATTTTTTTATAAAATATATGTTTAAGTTTAAAAATAAACACTAATATTAAATGATATTAAGTCGATATTAATAGAAGATATCACAAAAACAAGTATACATGACTTTTAGTCAAAACAAAAAATAAAAAATAGATAAACAAACAAATATACAAAAAAAAATAACTCGGAAGTTCAAACTATACATCACTTAATGTATCTTCATGTCTTAAACTCTTTGGACGAACTTGTATTTTCAATATTTGGCCCCAGTAAAATATTTAACCTTTACTAGCCTCAAACCGCTTCATATGCTTATATCCAGGACTGACTCTATCGAGACAACTTAATTTCTTTGGCAATGCTATATGGATAAGAACTCGTTTGGATGAGGAAGGCCTAATGTGTGCAGATGCACTTCCACTATTGGTATTAATCTTTGTTTTAGATATTTTTTTTGCTTTTTAAATTCAGCTAAAAAAAACACTAGATCTATAATAGTAGTGGTTGTCTGATTAACCATATATATCAGATGGTAAAGGAGAAATATGTGATGTCGCAACACAGTTTGTATCCGTTTGGGAACCTAGAAAAGCATTACCATCTTTCCGTTTTTTTTGGCTAGTTTCTCTTGTTGTAGTTTCCACAAACTATGAGGGCAATACATTCAATATGGGTTAAAACACGAAGACACGAGATATCATTAGATGGCCAAATATGTTTATCAAAAACAGCCTCTGAACGAGAGAAAGCGGATCTTTTGTTGATCCCGGTCGATAACCACAGGCTATTATAGCTCTGATGTCGGCCTGGTTGGTTTTTTTTGGTTACATTTCTTTAGTAATTTTTCTTTGTTTTGCTTGGTTTTCTTATATTCATTTGATTTGAAAAAGAATTTAATCATTTTTTATAGTGCATTTTTCAATAGATTTGAAAAGATAAAAGCTCCAGTCAGTTGAACCATTTCAAAAGAGGTAGATCACACAAAAGCCTAATAATTGGTATAGCTTTAGAAATGGATGGTGGCAAAAGTTCTTCCTTGCTTCTATCCTTAATTGTTATTCATTTTTTCTAGTGGATTTTGTGTTGCAAACCACGATTACTGCAGAAGACGGCCTAAAATACTTGTAAGCAGATATGTAGACAACTAGCTAATTAATTGTTTGGAATGACGATAAAGAAGAGTTTTTTAGATCTAAGAAATCACTGTTACTAAAAAGGGTTTTGATCTGCTCAAAGTTTAATCCATAGAGCTACTCTGCAAGAGCACATATATGCAATTGTAGTATAATAGGGGTCAAACCACAAAGACTAAAGATTCGCGCAATAAATTATATAGACTTGAATTAAGCTAAGTCAAAATGATGAAATTGAAAGCAGCAGGGTAATTAAAACGGTTTGTAAATTCGATGAGAAAATATAGGTTCAGGGTGTTTCTCAAAAATCAGAGAATGCAGATAAATCGATTAATCAGGACTCAGATTTTAGCGGGGTCCTTGAACTCAAATCACGAAATTATAAGTAACCAAATTTCGTTGCGAGAATTGTCTAAGTCTAAATCCCAGAATTCCAAATTTCTTTACAAATCCTAAAGAGTAAACAAGCTTTGAGTGTGGGTTTGATTTGTTCACAAAATATCTAAACCAAATTTCTTTACGGATAACTATTTTGCTCACTATAGGTTCTATCAGATTATCAATTACACTTTCGTTTCAATCAATTAATCTAATTAAGGTCTAAGTTCTTGGTGATCAGTTCCGAATTAGCTTTAAGAACAACTTATGGTGAAGAAATAATCAGATTATGAACCCTAACTAACCAATTACACTACAAGAAAAACATCATTTTACGACGGCCAAAATGGTCGGTAATTCGTCGTAATAGGGCCATTACGACGGATTACCGACGATTTCAAAATCGTCGTAAACTCATCGTCGTAATAGACAAATCGTCGTAAAATCGTCGTATAATATACGACGACTTTGTTTCGTCGTAACATCGAGGCAAACAAAATCGTCGTAAATGCGTCGTACAATTTACGACGAGTTTACATCGAATTGCGTCCACTTGGTCTTCACCTAAACCGTCGTTAAGTGGTTGTTAATGATCGACGTAAGATCGTCATAAAATGTACGACGCAATAATCGTCGTAAATCAGTCGTAAAGTATTTCTTCATTGCGTCGTAAAATCGTCGTAAATCTCGGACGTATAATCGTCGTATTTGTCGTCGTATATTATAGTCGTAAAGTTGTCGTAATATGTACGACGACATTACGACGGTTTGAATAAATCTATTACGACGATTATACGACGATTTATATATATGAAAAATAAAAAAAAATTAATTGAAAATTTTTAAAAAAAAATAATTCGAATTAAAATTTAAATAAAAAAAATAATTTACAATTTGAAAAATTTTAATTTACAAAAAAAAACCCTACAGGTCATCTAAATCTAAATGTATATCGTCGATCCCGTCACCGGCCTCCTGGACATCGTCTTGGACGTGCTCCTTGCCGGGTCTTCGGTTTGATGGTCCCGCCGCCTGATCTCCGGCTCCGGCTGTAGGAGGGTCGACCCCGAGAGATCGGAACATCTCCGCGTCCGTCTGCACCGGCGGCGGTCGAGTCCTAGTAGATGACCCGACGGCAGACGATCCTCCTATAACCCCATCCGCCTTCAGCTTGTCCAGCTGCGCCATGAGTACCGGGTTGTCGGCTCCCATGATCTCGAAAAGACCGTAGAGCATGTCGATCTTCGTCTCGTACCGGTCGATCGTCGTCTCGTACTGGTTCCGCATCTGATCGATCTCCTGGCGGATAACCGGATTCGCCGGAGCCCGGACGTGACCAGTCGCCGTAGCTCTCGGGGTATCACGGATGGACCCCATCCCTAATACCCGCCCCTTTTTCTTTGGGGCAACCTACAAACATATAAAAACATTATGGTTAGGAATATAATTAATTTAAAACTAAAGTTACATTAATTAAAAAAAGTATTCATAATTAATTACGTACCTCTTCGAAGATCTGGTCCATCTCCGCGACCGTCAGCGCCGGGGTCGATTGGACCGAGCTACCTCCGTCAGACGTTTGACGCGCCTGCTGAGTCAGCTGCGTCTGTCGCTCCTCGATCGCCGCACATGCGGCGTTGTAGATCTCCTCCGCCCGAGGATCCGTGAATTCGCCGTTACGCTTTTTATGCGTCACGGCGAAAACCTTCGTCATCGGAGGAAGTTCTCCTCCGTTATCTTCGACCTACAAAATAAAAAAGAAAAAATTAATTAGTATCAAGAAATAAGAGTTTAATTATTAGTTGAGAAAAAAAATTTAAGATTTTTCAATGTGCTTACCATCATAAGCCGTCTTCCGGCAAAAGGAATCTGGCCGGAAGTGTGCGGGACGTTCTTCTTATTTCCCGCATCGTTAGTAGCGTTCCTGAAAAATATTTTGATTAGAATCTATTAAAAAAAGAAAAAAATAATGTAAATATTAATGAAATTAACTACGACTTACCTAGATACGGAACACTTGGCGGCGGTAGTCTGGTTGGTTGGATCCGACCAGAACTGGACAAGGCCCTGCCAGACGAACTTGGACATAGGCGGCGGCTTGGCCTTGTCGCCCTCGTCCTCCCACTTCCGTTTCCAGTCGGAAACGGTGTTGTTGAGGCGGAATTTGACCTTCTCCTTGAAGGCCGTCTCCACACGTCCGTGTGCGGATGGTTCCCAATGCCAGTTTTGCTAGGAAAAAAAAAGAAGTTAGTAATTATTGTAAAAAGATAAAATTTAAAAATAAAATTAAAGGAAAGTACTTACCGCAAAACACTTGAACCAAGTGTCAAGTGTGGCCCGATCCAGCTTCTTGTAGCTGGTATGGGGTTGTACGAAAAACCCCTTGATGATATCCGAAACGTTACGACCGACTGCATTGTCGGTCGTAAACCTAGTCAAATAAAAAAATAAATAGTTAATTAATATCAAATATATTAGACGAAAAATTAATTAATTTAAAAATATTGTTGGGAAAATTTACGTACCAATAGGTGCCGGGGGCTCGATCCGGGTCGAGTTTGTTCATGCTCCCACGACCGGGTTACGCCAGAAGATCGTGTACCGTATACTGGGCATACGGTATAGGCGGGATAGGATCATCGTGATCAGGCTCGGCCTGTGCGGGAGCCGCTGGTTCGACTGGTTGTGGTGGAGGCGGTGGTGGCTGCGGAACAACGACCGGTTGGGAAACCGTCTGTTGTGTTCTCGAGGACTCCGGGATGGCTGAGCCGGTCGCCGAGGTAGACGGAACCGAATCGTCAGAATCGAAGAGCTGTCGGTAGTGAAATCTCTTTTTCCGAGGAGCCATATCGACAGAATCTATTAAAAGGAAAAAAAAATTTGTTACTAATTTTATTAAAATTAACAAAATCCGGATAAATCTAAATTCCGAACCTAAATCTAAATTCCGAACCTAAATCTAAAAGAATATGTAATGAAATTAATTTAGAAAAAAAAACTTACAAGTAATGGCTGGAGAGCAGGGAGAGAAAGAGTGATTTTTTTTTTAGAGAGAGAAAGTATTGTAGAGAGAGAGGGGAGAAGAGAGGAATGAGCGACGAAATGGGGAGGACTCGTGTCCCTTATATAGATTTTGTGATCGTCGTAAAACCGTCGTAACATTACGATGGTTTTACGACGATTTGGTTGTATAAGAGTCGGTCCACTGCATGACACGACACGTGTCGTGATGTCATCGTCGTGAAGTCGTCGTAACTTTACGACGGTTTTACGACGACTAGTCCAAAATCGTCGTAAACCGTCGTAACGTCTTAACTTTAATAACCTCGTACCTCGGATCAAGAGCCTATCCGGTTCAAACGTTACGACGGTTGTACGACGATTTTGGGTTTAATCGTCGTTCGACCGTCGTATAGTTACGATTATATTACGACGGTTTTACGATGTTTTTTAAAAAAGTGAGTAAACCCTAAATCTTATAAATGGGATATTGCATAAAGAAAAATGCAGAGGTTATTGTATCCTAACATATCATAAAAGGTTTACAACTTTGCATGTATGATGAATTTATGACATGAGATAGTAAAAAATGAAATTCCGTAATCAAATATATAACCTTTCACTTAACATTTACGAAAACATGCACGACCTTATAAATATGTATGTTTTTTTTCAAATTTTTAATTTTGATCAGATTGATAGCATTTCATATAAAATAAGATAACCAATCAAAAACAATTGTGAAATACCTTACAACCAATAAGATATAAAAGATTCAAATTCTTGGATTTCAACATTACGACGGTTTTACGACGAACTAGTGTACTCGTCGTAAAACCGTCGTAACGTTACGATGACATTACGATGGTTCGTCGTAAAGACGTCGTAATGTCTAAACCCTATTCATTCAGGGCATTAAACCCTAAACTTAGGGTTTAGGGTTTAGACAAATCGTCGTAAAACCGTCGTAAAATTGAGTCGTCGTAAAACCGTCGTATAATCAAATTTATGCTAAGAAACTCATCGACCAAGGAGGGAACACTATGGGTCGATGAGTTTCTTAGCATAAATTATTACTGTGTTCTAAAAGTTCGATAATAACAAACATTCACTAAATGCAATGCATGAAATTCAATCAGATTCATCTTTCCTCTATTACTTCATCACCATCCGTCTTCTTCCGCCAAATCGTCATCATCGGTTTCAGCAACTCATCATC